>NC_134468.1:85494061-85681561 GCF_964194025.1 Convolutriloba macropyga
CACGCAGAAAATTTTTACAGCATTGCAGAACGAGTTCAGTAACTCGATGCAACATGGACCTTGCTCGAAGAATAGGCAAATTATGGAGAAAATTAGCAAAACAAGTTCAGTAACTTGATGCGTTTTCATTTGTATTGGGGAAAAATGCACGCAGAAAATTTTTACAGCATTGCAGAACGAGTTCAATAACTCGATGCATTATGAACCTTGCTCGAAGAATAGTCCAATTATGGAGAAATTTTGCAAAACAAGTTCAGTAACTTGATGCTAAATTAATTGTCCTGGCGAAAAATGCACGCAGAAAATTTTTACAGCATTGCAGAACGAGTTCAGTAACTCGATGCAACATGAACCTTGCTCGAAGAATAGGCAAAAAATGGAGAAAATTTGCAAAACAAGTTCAGTAACTTGATGCTATTTTATTTGTCCTGGGGGAAAAATGCACGCAGAAAGTTTTTACAGCATTGCAGAACGAGTTCAGTAACTCGATGCAACATGAACCTTGCTCGAAGAATAGTCCAATTATGGAGAAATTTTGCAAAACAAGTTCAGTTACTTGATGCTATAATATTTGTCCTGGGGGAAAATGCACGCAGAAAATTTTTACAGCAATGCAGAACGAGTTCAGTAACTCGATGCAACATGAACCTTGCTCGAAGAATAGGCAAAATATGGAGAAAATTTGCAAAACAAGTTCAGTAACTTGATGCTATTTTATTTGTCCTGGGGGAAAAATGCACGCAGAAAGTTTTTACAGCATTGCAGAACGAGTTCAGTAACTTGATGCAACATGAACCTTGCTCGAAGAATAGTCCAATTATGGAGAAATTTTGCAAACAAGTTCAGTAACTTGATGCTATATTATTTGTCCTGGGGAAAAATGCACGCAGAAAATTTTTACAGCATTGCAGAACGAGTTCAGTAACTCGATGCAACATGAACCTTGCTCGAAGAATAGTCCAATTATGGAGAAAATTAGCAAAACAAGTTCAGTAACTTGATGCGTTTTCATTTGTATTGGGGAAAAATGCACGCAGAAAATTTTTACAGCATTGCAGAACGAGTTCAATAACTCGATGCATTATGAACCTTGCTCGAAGAATAGTCCAATTATGGAGAAATTTTGCAAAACAAGTTCAGTAACTTGATGCTAAATTAATTGTCCTGGCGAAAAATGCACGCAGAAAATTTTTACAGCATTGCAGAACGAGTTCAGTAACTCGATGCAACATGAACCTTGCTCGAAGAATAGGCAAAAAATGGAGAAAATTTGCAAAACAAGTTCAGTAACTTGATGCTATTTTATTTGTCCTGGGGGAAAAATGCACGCAGAAAGTTTTTACAGCATTGCAGAACGAGTTCAGTAACTCGATGCAACATGAACCTTGCTCGAAGAATAGTCCAATTATGGAGAAATTTTGCAAAACAGGTTCAGTTACTTGATGCTATATTTGTCCTGGGGAAAAATGCACGCAGAAAATTTTTACAGCATTGCAGAACGAGTTCAATAACTCGATGCAACATGAACCTTGCTCGAAGAATAGGCAAAATATGGAGAAAATTTGCAAAACAAGTTCAGTAACTTGATGCTATTTTATTTGTCCTGGGGGAAAAATGCACGCAGAAAGTTTTTACAGCATTGCAGAACGAGTTCAGTAACTTGATGCAACATGAACCTTGCTCGAAGAATAGTCCAATTATGGAGAAATTTTGCAAACAAGTTCAGTAACTTGATGCTATATTATTTGTCCTGGGGAAAAATGCACGCAGAAAATTTTTACAGCATTGCAGAATGAGTTCAGTAACTCGATGCAACATGAACCTTGCTCGAAGAATATTCCAATTATGGAGAAATTTTGCAAAACAAGTTCAGTAACTTGATGCTAAATTATTTGTCCTGGCGAAAAATGCACGCAGAAAATTTTTACAGCATTGCAGAACGAGTTCAGTAACTCGATGCAACATGAACCTTGCTCGAAGAATAGGCAAAAAATGGAGAAAATTTGCAAAGCAAGTTCAGTAACTTGATGCTATTTTATTTGTCCTGTGGGAAAAATGCACGCAGAAAGTTTTTACAGCATTGCAGAACGAGTTCAGTAACTCGATGCAACATGAACCTTGCTCGAAGAATAGTCCAATTATGGAGAAATTTTGCAAAACAAGTTCAGTAACTTGATGCTATATTATTTGTCCTGGGGGAAAATGCACGCAGAAAATTTTTACAGCATTGCAGAACGAGTTCAGTAACTCGATGCAACATGAACCTTGCTCGAAGAATACGCAAAATATGCAGAAAATTTGCAAAACAAGTTCAGTAACTTGATGCTATTTTATTTGTCCTGGGGGAAAAATGCACGCAGAAAGTTTTTACAGCATTGCAGAACGAGTTCAGTAACTCGATGCAACATGAACCTTGCTCAAAGAATAGTCCAATTATGGAGAAATTTTGCAAAACAAGTTCAGTAACTTGATGCTATATTATTTGTCCTGGGGAAAAATGCACGCAGAAAATTTTTACAGCATTGCAGAACGAGTTCAGTAACTCGATGCAACAGGAACCTTGCTCGAAGAATAGGCAAAATATGCAGAAAATTTGCAAAACAAGTTCAGTAACTTGATGCTATTTTATTTGTCCTGGGGGAAAAATGCACGCAGAAAGTTTTTACCGCATTGCAGAACGAGTTCAGTAACTCGATGCAACATGAACCTTGCTCGAAAAATAGGCAAATTATGGAGAAATTTTGCAAAACAAGTTCAGTATCTTGATGCTATTTTATTTGTGCTGTGGAAAAATGCACGCAGAAAGTTTTTACAGCATTGCGGAACGAGTTCAGTAACTCGATGCAACATGAACCTTGCTCGAAGAATAGGCAAAATATGGAGAAAATTTGCAAAACAAGTTCAGTAACTTGATGCTATTTTATTTGTCCTGGGGAAAAATGCATGCAGAAAGTTTTTACAGCATTGCAGAACGAGTTCAGTAGCTCGATGCAACATGAACTTTGCTCGAAGAATAGTCCAATTATGGAGAAATTTTGCACAACAAGTTCAGTAACTTGATGCTATTTTATTTGTCCTGGGGGAAAAATGCACGCAGAAAGTTTTTACCGCATTGCAGAACGAGTTCAGTAACTCGATGCAACATGAACCGTGCTCGAAGAATAGGCAAATTATGGAGAAATTTTGCAAAACAAGTTCAGTAACTTGATGCTATTTTATTTGTGCTGTGGAAAAATGCACGCAGAAAGTTTTTACAGCATTGCAGAACGAGTTCAGTAACTCGATGCAACATGAACCTTGCTCGAAGAATAGGCAAAATATGGAGAAAATTTGCAAAACAAGTTCAGTAACTTGATGCTATTTTATTTGTCCTGGGGAAAAATGCATGCAGAAAGTTTTTACAGCATTGCAGAACGAGTTCAGTAGCTCGATGCAACATGAACTTTGCTCGAAGAATAGTCCAATTATGGAGAAATTTTGCACAACAAGTTCAGTAACTTGATGCTATTTTATTTGTGCTGGGGAAAAATGCACGCAGACAGTTTTTACAGCATTGCAGAACGAGTTCAGTAACTCGATGCAACATGAACCTTGCTCGAAGAATAGGCAAAATATGGAGAAATTTTGCAAAACAAGTTCAGTAACTTGATGCTATTTTATTTGTGCCGGGGAAAAATGCACGCAGAAAGTTTTTACAGCATTGCTGAACGAGTTCAGTAACTCGATGCAACATGAACCTTGCTCGAAGAATAGGCAAAATATGGAGAAATTTTGCAAAACAAGTTCAGTAACTTGATGTTATTTTATTTGTGCTGGGGAAAAATGCACGCAGAAAGTTTTTACAGCATTGCAGAACGAGTTCAGTAACTCGATGCAACGTGAACCATGCCCGAAGAATAGGCAAATTATGGAGAAAATTTGCAAAACAAGTTCAGTAACTTGATGCGTTTTCATTTGTCTTGTGAAAAATGAACGCAGTAAGTTTTTACAGCATTGCAGAACGAGCTCAGTAACTCGATGCAACATGAACCTTGCTCGAAGAGTACGCAAAATAAGGAGAAAATTTGCAAAACAAGTTCAATAACTTGATGCGTTTTCATTTGTCTTGGGAAAAAATGAACGCAGTAAGTTTTTACAGCATTGCAGAACGAGTTCAGCAACTCCATGCAACATGAACCTTGCTCGAGGAATAGTCCAATTATGAAGAAATTTTGCAAAAAAAGTTCAGTAACTTGATGCTATATTATTTGTCCTGGGGAAAAATGCACGCAGAAAATTTTTACAGCATTGCAGAACGAGTTCAGTATTTCGATGCAACATGAACCTTGCTCGAAGAATAGGCAAATAATGGAGAAATTTTGCAAAACAAGTCCAGTAACTTGATGCGTTTTTATTTTTCCTGGGAAAGAACACAGACCCTTACACTGCTCTTGAAAAATAAAGAATCAAACAAAACATTAACTGGTTTTCTGAAGTAAAAAAGAACAACGATAGAACAACGAGATTGATTTAAATTCTCAGAAGTATTTAGTTTCACAAGTCTTATCATACAAAGGTTCGTGTTATGAATGCTCAAATTTTGAGTTCAGTTTGACGATAAAATATTCATTCAAAGTTTCGGGCGTCTCGCCAGAAAAGTCGGCAAGGAAAAACACTTTGACAAGAGATTCAATGGCAACGGCTTCTTCATTCGGAGTCCAACTTACACGGTAGAAATATCCTTTGATAGGGCCTATTTTTTCTTTTACTGTTAACAACTTCAAATAGGCCAAAATTTTGTTGTCCGACGTCGACTCTTTTAACTCAAAAAAGAATTGAATCTGTCCGAAATATTGGCAACCACCTTTTTTGAATGCAACATAGCAGTTTCCGTGCTTAGACCTTTTGAACGATATTGAATCGAAATATACATTGTTGACTTGTCGATTGTAAAACGTCGCCTTGGGGTATCGCATTTGCGCTTTCCTGAGCGCTTCTGTCTCCAAAAAATCTTCGCTAAAATTCTCATTAGTTGTATCAGAAATTCCGGGTAGTTCAAAAAAAAAATTGAGCGCAAGTTTGGGTCACGAATTTCAGTATCCGCAAGTTTGTGGCGTTGTAGCACTCTACGGCAGATAACTTCGCACTCTGAGTGAGATCCGCTGTATACATCACTGAGAGTTCTATTGGCTGCTTCAAAACTCATTGCTGAGTAGCAGTAAAGCGGGCAGAATCGAGCTACCTGATCAGCAAGGTGCCGCAAGCAGTGCACGTTGATAGTCTCGATGCGCTCATTTCCATCATGAATTGAAACGATGTCCTGGCAAAAGTTATTGAGAAGTTTCTCCGCCATTTTTACGTTTGAAACGTAGCTCGATTCAAAAATAAGCCGAACACCAAAGACTAAATTGTTCAAATGTGATAATAGGTCTGATGCTAAACGATTCAAAAACAAAATTGGACTGAGATAGAAAAGCCAATTGAACAATTCATTTGCCTTAAATTGGGAAATTTCGTCTAAAGGGCGGATTTTTCTCGAGTATGCAATCATTTCTCGTGGACAGCGTAAACCCGCAATTGTAATGTTAATTTTAATTTTTTCCTCCGAAGAGAGTTTTTTGAAGCATAACTTTAGTAAGTCATTGAAAACACCTATAAGGACGCAGTGCATATAGTCGACTGGCGCTGTTAGTGGTAACCCTTCTATCAAAACTGAAAAAGGGCTCCTACCATTGACGCCAACTACATTTACTAGCTTGCCAGCTTCAAAATTTTCTGCCAATTCCACAAACTCATCGTTAAGACTTGGATCGCGGATTTTTCCTATTTGATCAAATGGATAGTAGGCATGGGTTATTCCAATAGTTTTTCCTTGAGCAGTACAGTAGTGGCATCCATAGTATCCGTTAAATTTAAACATGTTAAGCATATGGCTTTTGGCGCCTAAGTCTGATACAAGAAGTATAAATTTGAAATTAACTTGGATTGTTTCACCATCATCGCATTTTAAAGGCACACCTGAGATAATCTCACTTTTTAACAGAGGAACTAACTCACTCCAATGAGGATGGTTATCACCAACATAGAGCGCTGCTAAAACAATGTTGTTTCGTGACATTCTTAGTTTAGGTGGTAAATTGGCAATCTGAACCCAAACTGGCCAAAGTTCTTTCTTGAAAGTAGATTTCTTGATATTTACTCCATCGGAAGAAAGAAGAAGACTAATATAAAGAGGTCTTTGAGTTTTCTCGATAAAAGGGCAGAGTTCCGCGTTGAAATCAGAATATACTTTTTGTCTACGCTCCTCAGTGTAAGAAAAAATTGAGGCTAAATGACGCTGAACAACGTTTCGTAACTGATAGCGAAAATTGAGCACACAAAAAGATTGATTTGATGAATTACACAAGAAGGACATTTCTTCTTCTAAAGTTTTTTTCATTTTCTTAATGTGAGAATAGGCAGAAGGAAACTTGTTGTCTTGAGGTAGCAAAACTTTTATGAGCGAATGAACAGCTGTTGAGCATTCATCTGAAAAGTTGAATCGAGAGCATAGCATATCGATAAGTACAGTAGCGTCGTCAACAGATATTTGACTGCCCTCAATCAACATGTCAGAAAAATGATTTAAAGAACTGTCAGAACTATTTGGTTCGCTCGGAGAACTTCCTAGCGAGACTTTTCGAGCCGGGGACGCCCGAGTTGACGTCTCCTCGTTACCACTTGGAACTACCGCTAGAGTTTTTTCTTTATAAGAATCATTTTTCTCAGCCTCAGAGTCCGATGTTGAAGCAAATTCAGAGCCCGATGTACTTAATTCAAGAGATGAATCCTCATCCGAATCAGACCCAAAAATAGAATTTGAGCCAGACTGAAGATATTGGCTTGTCGTCCTCTGACTTATTTGATTAGAGAAATAGGCATAAGAAACCGGCGAACCGACGTCACTTTGCGGACTGCTAGCAACTTCGTTGAACAGCTCAATAAGTTCTCTACCTCTGAGTCGTTTTCGTTTTGGAAGCTCAAACGTAGAACTGATTATTGGACTGATTCGTTCGAGCTCCTCAATCACGTTTTCGATAACATCTTCTAAACAATCTTGAAGCAGCAGATCAAACAAAAAACTGTTCTCAATGTCCTCTTTTCTCTTTAAATCACATGTTCTACATCTACAAGCGTTGGCCTCAAAGAATTCGATCCATATTTTACCAATAATTCATCGCCTGGGTTCACCCGTCGTCTCACGCGCAGCTGTACAATACCATAGTCACTGGAATAATCGTACTCGCAATTGGGTTCGCAATCCGAGTTAAGAAAACGAAGTGGTCCCAAAAGAAGCAACGTTTCTCCTGTACGTTCTGACGACATAACGGAAAGATCGGTAACAATGTTTTTAGCTACTGGTGCAAGAAAACCGATAGGGTTTCTCCTCAGCACAGTCGATGGCATAAGTACTTTGTTGTCAGAATAAATTAACTTATACCCTCCAAAAGAGTCATACTTTATTTGAAATCTTGGATACAGGTTTTTGTAGGCCGCACACACAGCATCAAAAGTTTCCCTCCACTTAATATCTCGACTTAACTTTCTTTGAAAAATGACTGCATTCATTGGTTCTATGGTTCTCATAGCGGGGCGTTCGGACGTCTGCACTAAACTCTCAACGGCAAAGAAGTCGCATTGAGCTACAGTATACGAATCAATGTTTTTAGGAACATTGAAAGCTTTAGCAGTAACAAAGAAAGAGAACTTATTGATTCAATGTTTAAGAAAACAACTTAAAAAACAAACCAACTAACGTTCAAAAATTGAAACAGCCTCCTGGTGTTCTCAACAAAACCAAACTTGGCTACCATGACTCTTAGATTTCCTAAGCTTCAATCGCTTCTAATTTGGTAACAAAAATCACTCCGGAATGAGAGCAATTGAGATCACTCAAAAAAAGATGGGTAAAAAGTCAATTGAAATAACGAAACTTCAATCATCTTCACAACTTCTGTGAGAACAAATCGAGCTGCACACAACAAAAAAGCAAAACATTAAGAATACATGAGTTATTCCTTTTCCCTTTGAAAAAAACTGAACGTTACAGAAGCATATAAAGTAGTACCAATAAGCAAGCATATAAAACAGTTATGATGAGTTAGTACGCTTAGCAGTCTGCTTCAAAGATCAATTTTTTCGATCAAATCAGTTTTTCTATTGAAACTCGTTCTGTTCGTATTCGCTGTCCCCTTTAACATTGTCCTGCACAATGTTCTCACTCATTTCTGAGTGACCAACAACGTTGAGAACAGTCGAAGGATTCTGCTCACGCAATTCACTGCTCCGGCGTTCGCACGACTTTATCTCATTTCCTCTATTATTGAGGCTAGTTTTGGCCAGTTCATACATGTGCAGCCACTTGTCCTCATAATTCAAGCGGAAGAGGTCTAAACACAATAAAAAACTTCGCAATGTCAGCAGACGGATTCCTTTCAAACCTCGTCATTTCTTTTTCAAGAAAACAATAACTTTGTAACAGAAAATTCGATTAGATTTTAATAACCAAGAAAGAGGGGAAATATCAAAGGTCAAAAAATTAGGTTAATAAAATTATTGAATAATAAAAAATTCGTTAGTTTCGTACCTTTGAGAATTTCTTTTCTTGTTGGCGAAAAATCTGTTCGCAACACTGCTCCTTGTTTCTGCTTCATTTTTGGCGACAAAATATGACTTTTTAACTCTTCTGTGGTCCACAACTCTTTACACGCATTTCGTCCAATTAATTGGGGCGATGAACCCACAACTTGTGCTAGATCTTTGCCTTTTCCAGGAGCTTTTGGAATTAAGAGCAAGGGCGTTTCTCCCATCGGGAAACTTTTGGCTGCAGGCAAGAGTACTCCCAGTTTTGATATTTCAGCGGTCTAAAAACATCAATTAAAAAAGAGTGAAGGAGCCCGACAAAAATACACTGTGCAAAAAACAATGCTAACCCATAAAGCAATTACAAATTGAAACAAAAAACGAGAAAACCTCACTCACCAGTTGCTTCACTGCGTTTGTTGAAATTTGTATTTCTCTGTAATTCCTGTTTGAGGGGGCTTTAAGTTCGGGTCTCAGATCATTCATGCAGTTTATTATAAGCATTGCTGCCTCCATAATTTTATCCGCCGCTGCTTTCATTGACTCGGCTGCTTCACGATCATTTTTTCTGAATTTAAGATGTGCTACATCATCAGGATTCAGCGCTTTGCTTCTTTTGAGCTTTTTCACATTTCCTGGGGTTGACGAAAACGGCCTGTCCCAATGTTCCTGTCTTGCTGCAGGAGGTTCTGGTTCTTGCGCGATTATTTTCTACAATACAAGAAACTTTTTCAGAAGGTTTTTCAGAGGGACAATTTTAGTTGAAAAATGCTTATAATTTAAAACTCAAGGAGGTTCTACTTCTTGCGCAATTATTTTCTACAATACAAGAAACTTTTTCAATAAGGTTTTTTCTGATGGAAAATTTTAGTTGAAAAGGCTTATAATTTAAAATTCAAATCCTCATTCTCATTGTTGTTGGTAGCGATAGCACTGCAGTTTGGCCCATCACTTATGTTTTGCATATCGCTGAATGTTTTTGAAACATCTTGTGGATCAAGTAAAACGAAAGGTGCGCAAACAGGATTGTTTTCATCGCCATCCATATTAATTGAATTGGCTGCAATTTCACGTCCTACGGTTGTAGAGCACGGCAGCTCCAAATTCTTTCGAGCATTTTGTGATCCAGAATCTGCGTTCAGAAGCAAATGATCCACGTCCTCGTGGACGGTCAAATCGGGGTAACAGTTAGGTACAACTGGAATAAAACTCGTGTTCCCCTCGCTGTCTACTAGTTGTGCACAAGCCTTAGTGGACCACATTTCACAGAAGTCTTCATGTCCCTCCTGAAGGACGCGGGCAGTCCAAATATAGGATTTGGTTCGTGGATTTTTTTAAATCCACTTTACGTCAATCGGGTCCATGATCTAACAAAAGACTTTATTATATCAAAGCAAAAACAATCATTGATGAGCAATTTTGGAATATAAATACACTAACTTTAACATGAAGGCGCTCTAAGAGTTCAAGACATATGCTGGAGCTCAATGACGCCACTACTCCGCAAGAGTTGTCTTCTTGAAAGTGTAGCAACCAGTACTTATTTTTCAGTTGTTCTTTTGCATGTTCTTTGGCATCCGATACAAGTTTCCTACTGTTGGCACCCATTCCACGGTTTTCACGAAGCATGACTTTAGATTTCACAGCCTTAAATTGAAAAAAGAAGAAATTTACTAAAAGCATCAAAAAGCAGGATGTAGACAAACAGTTGCTAATAAAAGTGACAAACAGTTGCTAAAAAACGCGAAGCATAGAAAACACTTTCCTTCGAGTCGCAAAACCCAAGAACACCGCAATATTGCAATAAAAAACACAATCCACAGGTTGCCTGAAAATAGCCGCGATAGACGCTTGTGGCCTTCCATGAATTGAAATAACCAAAGAAATAAGACTCTATTAATCAAGAATTAGGGCATATACATTTGGCACTACTTAGATGCACACTATTAAAGTTCGGAAGTCATTTTTTTGAGTGTGGTAATTCACGCAATTGACCTAAAAACGCGGGAGGCAGGGTAAGACGAAACAGAAACCGTTAGACGAAGTAAAAAAAATAGGAGCGCAATAATAGCCGCCTGGAATTGTTGACGCGGCTATTAAATAGTTATAATTAATCAACACCTGTTGCGATAATAGCAGTTAAATAAACTGCCAGTGCAATAATTTTTAATGCCCGATCGAAACTGGAGAAACACTTCAGCATTAGATTACGAGTTTATCACACTCTTTTATCGCCAATGTTACTAAGACAAAAACACCGACAATCAATATGCAAAATGGCTGGAAATGTATTTATCTTGTACAACAACTAAAATCGGTAAAATTGGTTTAAAATATTGAAAATACGACGTAAAAGAAAATACAACGCTCTAGAAAATGATACGCATTTTGAACATGTATTATTTTATCAAAAGAAAAAGAAATGCAAAAAGTAAGAAAAATGGTCCGTTGCTAAGAAGACTAACAGATAAAATTTATTACGTTGTAAGAACAGACTGTATTAAGAAGCTTTAAAGCAAGAGAGAATTGAATTTAGCTTTTTATTGTTTCTGTTGATTAAAATGGTGAAAACTATCTCACATTAAAAGAACTAATACATTAACTTGATGATACGCTTCTGAAATTATACCCAAGGCTGAAAAAAATCTGTTCAATCCTACCACATGACTAAAACGTACGCAAGGCGCCTCCCATTATTTTTTGCGGACCCTTACCGAATTGCAAGTCAGTCAAATGTGAGATTAGTACAGATCAAGAATAATAATAAGTAAACAATAATAATAATAATAATAATAGTAATAATAATAATAATAATAATAATAATAATAATAATAATAATAATAATAATAATAATAATAATAATAATAATAATAATAATAATAATAATAATAATAATAATAATAATAGTAATAATAATAATAATAATAATAATAATAACAATAACAATAACAATAATAATAATAATAATAATAATAATAATAATAATAATAATAATAATAATAATAATAATAATAATAATAATAATAATAATAATAGTAATAATAATAATAATAATAATAATAATAATAATAATAATAATAGTAATAATAATAATAATAATAATAATAATAATAATAATAATAATAATAATAATAATAGTAATAATAATAATAATAATAATAATAATAATAATAATAATAATAATAATAATAATAATAGTAATAATAATAATAATAATAATAATAATAATAAAAATAATAATAATAATAGTAATAATAATAATAATAATAATAATAATAATAATAATAATAATAATAATAATAATAGTAATAATAATAATAATAATAATAATAATAATAATAAAAATAATAATAATAATAATAATAATAATAATAATAATAATAATATCTATCAATTTCTATCAATATAACAATTTCTATCAATAAAAACAACTAACATTCAGCATCTGCGTTGACTCATCTTCATGATACTCAGGATATGCTGGTGGATTTATTACAACTCTTCGTGAACCACTGGATAATGAGGGGCTACTTCCCGCCATCTCGTTGAAATCATTATTTGATTTCGTACCCGAAGGAACGATGTTGACTTTTCTGTTTTGTGACATATTTCACAGAGTCAAGTTCTCAAGAAACAGATTAATCTGAAAAGTAAAAACGAATTGGAACTGACTGCAACAAAGCGCACAGCAAACCCCCCCCCCCCCCCCTCCCCATTAAATATTTTTTGCCATTGCTGGTCATTTCTGGTCTTCCCCATTTTAGCCCCTCCACGAACGTACATCCCCCCCTGCTATATTTACTCCCCATGCAATATTTATCATGATTACTGGGTGGGGGGGGGCTACGCTATATGAGTACGAAGCTGTTATTGTACGGGGGCTATAATGGTAAATAGCGGACATTTCTGTAAAAAGTGAGGAGCTCTGCTCTTGAAGATGGTGTGGTCCGAGTCATCCTCTTCAAGTATTCAGACTCCCGTGAAGGCTCTGCACCAGCTTTTCCTGGCTGCAACTGAAGAGTGACTAATGACACAACAACGTACGTGCACTCGGGATAATACAGAGTGCCAGTAACTTATCACCAACATCTATCTAGTGCCTAATTTCGCAGTGGTAAGACGGAATTGGTTGCAGGGGGGAGTCACGTTGTCAAAAGAGTATTTTCAGATGCGGGGAGGGGGAGGGATGAGATGCGGGGGGGGGGGGTGGTGGGCTTGTTTGGGATGGGAGAAGAGTCCTTCTGAAATACTCTGGGGAAGTGGGTTGGGGGGGGCAGGGGGAGTTGGGAGAAGTAGAAGACAATGACTACCGGAAGATTGAATTATGACTACCGGAAGAATGAATTATGACTACCGGAAGATTGAATAATGAGATTGAATAATCAGATTACAACAACAAATAACACCAGTCATTTAATCAACACCTGTTACGATAATAGCAGTTAAATTTAGTTACGATCGACACTAGAAAAACACTTCAGCATTAGACTACGAGTTTATCGCCACTGTTATTAAGTAAACAACACCTAAGGATGAAAACAATTTGATATGCTTGTAGTGTATAAACTTGTGTGATGTGTATGTGTGTGCGGTGTGTGTGTGTGGTTTTTGTGTGGTGTGTGTATGGTGTGTGTGTGTGGAGTTTGTGTGTGGTGTGTGTGTGTGTGGTGTGTGTGTGGTTTGTGTGTGGTGTGTGTATGGTGTGTGTGTGTGGTGTTTGTGTGTGGTGTGTGTGTGTGTGGTGTGTGTGGTTTGTGTGTGGTGTGTGTATGGTGTGTGGGTGGTGTGTGTGTGTGTGGTTTGTGTGTGGTGTGTGTATGGTGTGTGGGTGGTGTGTGTGAATGGTGTGTGTGTGTGTGTGTGTGGTGCGTGTTGTGTGTGGCATGCGTTTGTGTGTGTGTGTGCGCGTGCATGTGTGTGTGTGTGGTTTGTGTGTGGTGTGTGTATGGTGTGTGGGTGGTGTGATTTGTGTGTTGTGTGTGAATGGTGTGTGGGTGGTGTGTGTGGTTTGTGTGTGGTGTGTTTATGGTGTGTGGGTGGTGTGTGTGAATGGTGTGTGGGTGGTGTGTTTGTGTGTGTGTGTGGTGTGTAGGTGGCGTGTGTGTGTGGTGTGTGGCATGTGTTTGTGTGTGTGTGCGCGCGCGTGCGTGTGTGTCAATGTGTGTGTTAGCGTGTGTGTGTGTGCGTGTGTGGTTGTGTGTGTGCAAGTGTGTGTGTGCAAGTGTGTGTGTGTGTGTGTGTGTGTGTGTGTGTGTGTGTTTATGTGTTCGTGTGTGTGCGCGCGCGCGTGTGTGTGTGTGCGTGGGTGCATGTGTGTTTGCGCGTGTGTGTGTGTGTGCGTGGGTGTGTGTGTGCGTGCGTTTGTGTGTGTGTGTGTGTGTTTGCGTGCATGTGTGTTTGCGGGAGTGTGTGTGCAAGTGTGTGTGTGTGTTTATGTGTTCGTGTGTGTGCGCGCGCGTGTGTGTGTGTGTGCGTGGGTGTGTGTGTGCGTGCGTTTGTGTGTGTGTGTTTGTGCGTGTGTGTTTGTGTGTGTGTGTGGCGGGGGGGGGGGTAGGGGGGCGCATGAGAACAAAAAGAAGAACAGATCCGAAGAAATATTATTTACCTTTGAAAATGTAATTGTCCTCGAAAAATGGAAAGGGGAAACCAATAAAACTGTGTTCAATTTTGAAATGATCGCAACAGGTGTTGATTAAAAAAATTACCATACTACTTACAAAACACACAACAAAATGCGTGCACAACGTTAAACAGTTGAAGTTAATTACAATGTAGTAGAAGTAACAGAAATCCAAATGAATGAATGACAATGACGTACATTTCTAATCTCGCAAATCAAGTTTTTTTGCAATCATTTAACTAAGATCTTTAAATAGCAATCTGCATCCGAAGCTTAGCCTTATCGATCTTCAAATTTGAAAATATCAATGCTCAGATCAAAATAAAAAAATGACATTTTCTGATTACGTTAAATTCCGGCCAAAATTACCTACTATGAATATGTCAGATTTTTAGATATTTGTACATTCCAAAGGATTTTTGGTTTCTTTTTAAGTTAAAACAATAATCGTTGATCCCATTGGTTTTGAAATTTTGCGCAATCGAACATTGGATAATGACATGAGATGCCTCAATTGCTTCATATGTAGATATAATTGATTACTAGCAGGTCCGTAAAGGCTATCGGAAGGCATCTTAACTTGAAACTTTAACAATCGATAGTCTCATTGAAAACCTGTTCGTGATAACTGGTGTACATGCATTCTTTTGTGAATTCAATGAATTTTTATGCAAACTACTTTGGACATCAAAAAAATGGAGCGCCAAATAAGTGAAAGACAAGTTTTAAGCGAATTAGGAGTAAAAAACGTTCTCACAGAGCATTAAAAATTCAAAACCGATAGGATGAGGTATAAAGAGGGTGAGAAAGAGAGAAATCGATTGCAGCAGCAATATACAATGAGTCGGAGAGCAAATAGACTTAAAAAAACGAAAAAACCCAAAAAACAGAGAAAAAAGAAGGTTGAACGCAGAGAAGGAAACAGAAAAAACGAGTCGGGGAGAAAACCAACGCGAACAAAAAGCGAAAAAAAGTGGAGTTAAAGACAAAAAGAGAAGGAAAACTCGAAAATGATGAGAGAGGTAAAAACAGAAGGAATACAATACAACAGGAACCACAAGAACATCATGAACCAACCGTAAGAAAAACAATTGGAAACAAAAAAATGAATCAAAAACAGACAAAGAAAAAATGAAAAAAACAAAACAAAAAACAACCAAGAAAAGAAAAATAAAGAGTGAGAGAAAGGAGGAAAAAGGAAAGTGAGCATGAGAAAAAAGAAGAAAAACAGAAAAAAACAAAAGCGATAGAATGAGAGAAAATGGAACAGCAAAAATAAAGAAACCCAAACCATGAGAGAGAAAGTACGAAAACAGCGAGATAGTGACCAAGCGCAAAACAAAGGCAAAAGTTTGAATGCAAAATAAAAAATACAGTTCGATAAACACTTGAAGTGCAGAAATACAAGATCGCACAACAGAAATAAGAAAGATAGAGAAAGAAAAAGAAGGGAGGGAGAGACACAACAGTTCAAAGAAGATGAGAAAACAGGTCCTGGGTGAGACGATGAACTGCAGTTCTCATAAAAAGGATGAATGTGCTAATGAGATAACGTTGGACGTGCCCAAAACGAGGAATGTGCCGATAAAAAGCAATCGTTGTCGAGCCTTTGCGAATGCTTTTACGAAGTCAACACGCACAGAACTGAATTAAAGAGCTGACTAATGCCACCAACAAAACTTTCCTTGAAAAAATAAAAGAAGGAAATGATATACCTATCATGTTTTGTAAGCAATATCTTATTAGTAACAGCCCCTAATATGAAAAAGTCCTCAACTGTGCGCTAAAATTTTTTCTATTTATTTCAAGACCCCAGTTTTGTCATATATAATTTTTTGGCACCTAAATTAGGTTATATCATTGTCACCTTTTGGGTCTTTCAAACTTCACAAATTTTGTTCGCAGAAATTCTTCTGTATCAAAAAAGTTTCGTACAGTGAAACTGTGGCAAAACAAATTTCCATCCTCCACCTTTTAATCCTTGACGTTTTTGTTGAGCGACTTTTCCTTCACAAATATTCAAGACAACCTTTTTCATCAATAATTTTTTGAGAATGAACTACTAAAAACAATTGTTTTTTTTTCGGTAAAAACTATTTGTCTTGACACAATTTCGATATGCTACTATCAATGAAAATTTGACAATAAGTAACTTTTGATTTATATTCAGATTCGCGCTCAGTGAGATTTGAACCAACATTTCATTCTCGAGTTTGCATATTTTCAGATGTTATTTCGCTCAACAAAATGACTCGTTCGTTCTCCATTACAAAATCATCAAAAAAGAGCCGAATTTTGTTATTTAAACTCCTCAGAAGGCAAATACTTTCTTCAAGGAGCCTTGTGCGCTTTATTTTCATCTACATAGAGTCACTGAAGAGTACGTTAATGAGCAGAATCAAGGGTTATTTTAAACTTTGTCAAACTGGTCTCCACAAAGCAATTAAACCAATTTCACGATTCAATATTTTAAGATTACTGTCGCACAAATCTCTCTATTTTGCGGTGGAAAGCAAGTATTTCTTAGCTAGTACGTGCACTTCTATTACCAAGTACAGCGAAATACTACATACAAAACACATTTGAACACAATTATAGGGATTGTTAACTAGAATAGGAGCATTGTTAACTAGATAAATCATTGATACTGATCATTGGCGGCACATTCATTTTAAAGTCATCCAATTGCACATTCATTTTAAATCGCACATTCAATTGCACATTCATTTTAAAGTCATCCAATTGCACAATCATTTTAAATCGCACATTCAATTGCACATTCATTTTAAATCGCACATTCAATTGCACATTCATTTTGCTCATTTGAATTAGATGTTTAGTCGAACTCGTAGGTAGTGTGGAAATTTGAGACCGCACAATATGATTACATAAATTGTGTTCATATTGAAGCTGTACATAGTTCTGGCTCAGTTAATTCTATTGATATCTGTGCTACGACGAGATCGCTCGCTCCGGCTAACAGCTTTCAGCTCATTTGCCAAATATCCAGACCATGTACACCTGTTTGAATTTGTCAAAACCAGACAATACACCGATCGTACATGCCGAAGTAGAAGCCTCGATACACAAAGATACCCACGCAAACGATCACGAATCCTCTGTACAGTCCTCCAATGACGTCAGATGCAAATGTCTTTCTGTAGACGTCTACCATTCCGTTGAACTGTCGCTCTCCGCTCTTTCCAGTACAATTAGCATCATTTGCCAATCTGGTTCGTCAATAATCCAGAGAGTAGACAAAGCAGAGAGACAGTGACCCGGCACAGCAATGTTCTTACTGAAGTTGACTACGTTGACTAAGTTGAACGTTGACTACGTTGTTCTTACTGAAGTTGATATTTTTTGTTGGACTTGAAGAGAGCCTTAATTTGATCTTTAAACGCAAAATTAAGAGCTTGCGTTTTTAAGTATCTAATACAATTTGCCATATTTCCTCTCCAAAATGAAATTACTCCTTCTGATGCGTAAGTTTTATTTACACAATCAATAACGCCCTTGTAAGAATCGTTTAAATTGTCTAAATTCGTGCTGTTTAAATTCATGCTTCGGATCCCTGTTGGAACTGTTTCATTTTTACTTAACCTTTAATATCCAATTCTATCATTCAAATTATATTATCTTCGTTTTTGTTAGCTTAAGGTATGTTTCCCATTATAACCCCCTACTACCTTTCCCCACGAAACTACCCCCCCCCCTATGATATAATTGAAACAAGTGGGGGGGGGGGGTAGGTTATGAGCACTAAATTTTGATCACGTGCATAACATGATTAAATGGAACAGTTCCTTCCTGTTAAATCTGGTCGATCCAAATTGACTGCGTAAACCATAAACACCATGAACCAACAATGCGTAAACCACAACCATTAAAACACAGTTAAACTTAAGTTTGCACTCCGATTTGAAGTTAGTTGTTGTGTGCTCTTTTGCGTAAGATAAGAACAGGAAAGATTTGTTGCTGGTCTTTAGGCTTTGCTGATTGGTCAATTGTTTGTAACTAAAATAACCATTTATCAATCTCAGCGGAATTCCAATGCATACGCAGGCGGACACTTTTTCAAGTGCTTTTGCGGCTACCACTGAACAACCAAAGAGCCCAAACCAAAAGCGACCAAAATAACCCGCTTAACAGCCTTTGACTGCTTCATTTCAGATAGCTTTGAAGACACAGATGTTACAGTTCGAGTTAGGTAATTCTCAGGTGTTGAAGTTAAGTCTGAACTACGATCAATAATTGACTGCAAATTGGTGAACTACGATCAATAATTGACTGCAAATTGGTATTACGAAAGTAACAGGTAATCCAGCAAACAAACTAAAGTAAAACAAAGAAGTAAAAAACAAGTATCAGTCAATGCAATAATTAATTCAAAGGAACAACTGATGATGATGATGATTTTGCACATGACTTTACGCTTGTTGACCCCAACTTTGATCCCGACTTTGACCCCGATCCCGACAACTTTGACCCCCACGACTTTGACTCACACCTCAATCTCAAATTAACAGAATTATGGACCCTTTGATTATGTCTCTTCAAATTCGCAGAATAGATAGTCTTGAATGGGCATAGATCACATTTTGTAGGCCGGATGCTTTTCAGATGAACGCGAGCAACGTGCCTTGCAGTGATATACTGCGCACGTGATTCATACTCACAGTACCCGCATTCAAATCGCCTCCCCTTCCGTCCATTCACTACACTACTCACACTCGCATCAGGTGCCCGTCTTTTTCGCAAATTCCGTACTCGATCCATTCGTTCGTTATCGATGTCGAACACCTTCCTCACTGTTAGTATTCCATGGCACGTCTTCTCTTCAGGATCCGCAACAACAAACATTATTTCCCCCCTGCATTTCATAATCGACTCGTGTAACTCCACCGTAATAACAACCTGTTCCATCTTGATACAATCCAAACAATTCAATCAAATCAAAGTCAGTTCAACAAACACAAAGTTCAAATACAAGTCTCAATCAAATCTGAAATACACAACATATGAAGACCATTGAGTCTACTATTCAAACACTGGAAAAAGGTTAACATAAATACACTGGTGCATTCACATCAATCAGGTAGAAACGGCGGAGGTCGGTGGAGGTCGGCGGAGGTCGGAAGTCGGCGGAGGTCGGTGGAAGTCGGCGGAGGTCGGAAGTCGGCGGAGGTCGGTGGAAGTCGGCGGAGGTCGGTGGAAGTCGGCGGAGGTCGGTGGAAGTCGGCGGAGGTCGGAAGTCGGCGGAGGTCGGTGGAAGTCGGTGGAGGTCGGAAGTCGGCGGAGGTCGGTGGAAGTCGGCGGAGGTCGGTGGAAGTCGGCGGAGGTCGGTGGAAGTCGGCGGAGGTCGGAAGTCGGTGGAAGTCGGCGGAGGTCGGTGGAAGTCGGCGGAGGTCGGAAGTCGGTGGAAGTCGGCGGAGGTCGGTGGAAGTCGGCGGATGTCGGAAGTCGGCGGAGGTCGGCGGAAGTCGTTGGAAGTCGATGTGTCAGTTAATTGTGGTGTAGTATGTACAAGATAGGCTAGAATGCAGCTCCGGGTATCGCCACGTTGAAAATTTCATGCATGATATCAGTCATTCGAAATTTTCAAAATTTGCTATGTACAGTCTGTTAGTTCTTCGTCTGTACAGTCTGAACTGAGACATTCTGTGCAGTGTTAACCAATAATGTAAATGATGCTGCGAAGAAAAAAAACAGACTGGGATTTTTCTTAATCGACTCTGGGCAGACTGGCAAATTTATTTACACTGCTATTTGTCTGGTACAGTACTGGTTACAATTGAAAGTCAATGGTACAGCGCTGAAACTCACTGCGACCTAGGTACGGGAGGCTTACTTTGCTGGAGACAAAATGACTTAATGCTCTCTGATAATTTTGACATTTGTTTAATTAACTTTTAGTCATATCTTACCATGATTTGGGTCTCTTGAAATTGAGCCAGTATATGAACTGTCTCGTGTCTTCCGGGTGTATGAGGGGAAAGTTAAACCAAGCTCTGTCGCACAGAATACGAACAACAGTCGGCGCCTTTCGTCTGAAGACTTCCGAACGTAGTTTGACTTCGGATAGGGCTCGTCTGTGGTCCATTTTGACTCGGATTGAATAGAGTTCTGATCAATTTTGGGAAAAATCAATAAAGAAGTGTATAACAACTAAAAGGCAAGGAATTAATTTGTTAAAATAACAGCAATAACAATAATTATACCAAAAAATTGGTACCTATAATGTTATTTGCATGTTTTGGAAAAGCCGCTTTCTTTACGAACGCTGAAAAACGTGCCAGCAAAAAATGAAAAAAAAAAAGGTTATTGGTTAAACTAGTTTCTAAGACTTTCCTTTACATGGGGTTAAAATCTGATCAAAAATGTGTTTCGTGGCTTTTTGAATTACGATCAAAGAAGGTATGAAAAATCGTTATAGTTATAGCATGCATTTATAGAGAACTACGTATGAAAGACATTAGCTTTAAAGTACATATGAATATATTGTAAAAACAAGTGAACAATTTTTATTAATCACACGAAGTTATTACTACTCTATGAAAAATGTGTAGAACATCAACTTAAAAGAGAAGCAAATTACATTTGCGTAACAATGAACAAACAACTTTTTTAAAACCAAGAAGATAAAATAGTAAATTTTTCTTCGAAATATTTAAAGTTGAAAGACAAAAACAAGTTGCTTGATACGGTTGTGATAATTTAAAGTTTGTCTGTGATAGTTATGGATGCGTTTTTCTTGCACACTTTCTGATATCAGTCGACTTTTCCCAATGTCATTTTTAATGATACGAGTTTTCTTTAAATTCGTCAATCAACCTTAGTTCAATCATCTTTGATTTTGCTCAAAGATTTGTTGCGAGTGTTCTCCCCCGTGTCAAAATACCCCCCCCCCCTTGATTACTCCCAAGTTGATGTAAGAGTAGGGGCGTAATTGTCTATGGGGGTAAAACGATGTAAGATAAGGGGGGTAGTGGGGGAATTTTTAGATTTTACCCCCCAAAAAGATGTAAGATTATAGGGGTAATTTTATGGGGTAAAACGAAGTAAGATTAGGCCGTAATGCGGGGAATTTTTAGATTGTACCCCCTAAAATTACTCCAGAAAAAGATGCCAGATTAGAAGGGTAATTTTAGGGGGTAAAACAATGTAAGATTAGGGGGGCAATGAGAGGTAATGGGGAGTAATGGGGAAATTTTGAGATTCTCCCCCCCCCCCCAAAAAAAAGATAAGAACGTAATTTTAGGGGGGGGGGTAAAAAAATGTTAGATAAGGGGGTTATGAAGGTAATGGGGAGTATGGGGGTTGAATTCCCCCCCCCCCCATCTAGATTCATATAGATGGCCCGTCAAGAATTGCGCAAGCATTAGCATTAATGGATTAAAGGCTAAGGAAAGCCGGCGGAGGGTACATAGGTTGCGGGCTCAAGCTGTCAGTCTTCGAGTATGGGGGCTAAAACAATGTAAGATTAGGGCCTCCAAGCGGGATAATTAACCCTCCTTCAAGATTTAACCCTCCAATATTACCCCCATTACCCCCATCTTGCATCGAATTACCCCCCCCCCTTTACCCTCTAAACCAATGTAAAAAATTTGAAGGGAATTGGATAAAAATTCCCCCGATTATCCCCTTAATCGTACATCTTTTTGGGTAAAAAATTCGACACGGGCCAAGTTGAGGCCTCGACTTATTAAAGGACCATGCTCGTCCCAAATTGCCTATGAAAAAATTTTGGGTCTTTCCCATTATAGCCCCCCATGAAAATATAGCCCCCAAGTAGTAGATAAAACAAGGAAATCAACCACCAGTAAAATTTGTCCCTTTCTCCAAACGCTAATCCCGCATGTCGAGCAGGGCCAAATTTTACCGCTTGTTGATTTCCTTGTTTTATCTACTACTATATATTCTCTCTATATTCACTTCTTTTATATTTCAAATCTATCAATTCTTGTCTCACTTAGTGCAATCCACTAGTACAGAGTTAAGCTGGTAATTGTCCATTATCAGACGGATAGTTCGAGTTCTATCCTCACTGACTCCAGTGAACGTATCCGAGATACCAGTATAAAACTTGTGAGACCGTGTAAAAAGCACGTAAAACCAACTTGCGAAAATTGTTCTAACCACTTCGTGGATAACTTGAATAAAAAACCAGCTTAACACTTTTTTAAATTTTAACGTTTGCTATTATTTTGCGAATCACTCTTTAAGAGCGATTCAATCTTTTTGGGGTGATTCCTGAGTAGGGAGATCGCTCTTTTTCTTTCTTTAAGAGCGAATCACTCTTTTTTGATGTTTTTTGTTTATTTTTTTATACTTTTATTTCAAATTATCTATACTCTTCAATAAATTTATATTTTCTTTTACTTTTTCTATATTTAACCCATTATTAATAAGAAATGATACAAAATTATAAAATTTACACGAACAACTTTCCACTGTTTGGACAATAACTAAATGACTTACAGCTCTAGGACTTTGTCTTTTATCTAATAAGCTTCTACTAAATCTTTTAGGTATATCTACATCTGGATGTTGTTTTTTTTTTACATGAGCCCGTATCCCATCGTATCTCACAACAGAAGCACAATATGGACAATTAACTTTAGCTGAAGTACAACATCAACATGTATACTTACTCTCAGCAAAATCAGTTAGTGGTTTTACATAATTACATTTATTACAACTTCTAATTAAGACTTCTGGGTTAAGGTTAGGGTTAGGGTTGGGGTTAAGGTTAGGGTTAGTGTTAAGGTTAGGGTTAAGGTTAGTATTAGGGTTAGGGTTAGGATCTGAGTTAGAGTTAGAGTCATAGATAGAACTAGAACCAGAACCAGAACTAGAGCTAGAGCTAGAACTAGAACTAGATTCATTTTTTAAAGAATAACCCCTTGGAGAAAAAATATTAGCACAAATGCCACTTAGTATTATATTACCACAAATACATTTATCAGTTTTATCTTTATGATATGATTCATAATGATATATTAAAACAGCAATGTTTCCATATCTATAGTTACACTCTAAACACTTTAAAAGCATTTTTAATAGGGTAAACTTTAATATTTACCTAACCATTTCGCGGGGTAATATTTAACCAGGATTTCAATTAAATCTTTAGTATTATCTTTAGATGTGATACAGTCTGCTAAATATTTTTTTCCTAACGTATTGAGTGTATTAGTTTTACATCTTTTATCCAAAATCAATTCAAGGTCTAATTCTTTTTTATCTCTAACAAAATTTATAATCTCTTCTCTAAATTCTTCGTTATTTCCATACAGTCTGGTTAAAACTTTCCTCCTTTTCTATTTAAAGTCCCATCCTCGTCGTTTATATATTCTTCTTGTATTGCATTTCGTAGATTGGGCTTTGCCCATGTTTCACTATCAGCAAAGCTACTTCGCGGATCATTATCCAACCCTTCTCCATATCCAACATTAATCAATGTATTTACTCTACTCAACATTGTGCTTGCTCCCATTGCTACACTCCCAGCATTTCTTAATATTATATCAGGATAAATATAACTAAATGTAATTAAACCTGAGCTTATAATTCCACCAATAGTTGATAAACTTTTTATTACCTTTCCCATAATCATTTCTTTAGTTAAAACATCATTCTGTTTTTTAATATTACTTAATTTAAGAAGTTTAGTAAAATAGAATATATAGTTTTTGTGATTAATAACATTTCTATCTGTTGCATTTATCATGAGTGGTTTCATATATGCTATAAGTTTGTTTATATCTTCTCTTTCTAATTCATCTTTTAAACTAAGAGCTTTTAAATCAAGGAAACCAACTCTTGAATCATATATCATTGTTCTATTACTATTAATAATAATAAAAGTATTTTCCTTCTTATTATATTTATTTATACCATAACGAAGATCATCTGACATTCCATCTGTACGATTATAATGGTTACTATTTAACTCACTAATTATTTTACTAGAATCATGTTCACATTTATATATCTCATTAAAGTTTTTAAATAGATCAGGTCCATTATAAGTTGTTAAATAAATAGAATCACAACTCATTCTTGCTGTATTAATTATTTGAGCTGGTTTATGACACATAACAATCATTTGAATACTATAATGTCTACCTTCAGTAAAATAATAAGCTATATCTTTATTTAAACTGTCACCCATATCATCAAGTACTTTTACACAATTTTGAAATTTTTGCATATTATTTTTTGTGATCATATTTATATCACATTTTTTAAACCCAGTATAAAACTTATTAGACTCAGGATCTATCCAGTCTCTGTCATCTTTACACATTATAACTATATTTTTAGCTTGGTCTTGGTTTTGGTTTTCGTTTTGGTCTTGGTTTTGGTTTTGATCAGTGAACGAACTTTGTTTGTAGTTTACCAAACTGCTTGGCTTGCCACGGACTTCGTCCGTTTGCAGATCTTGATTTTGGACTAAGTATAATTTTAAATATTGTCTACTAAAATATGTTTTACCTGTTCCAGTTCCACCATAAACAATAGTATGTAATGGTGACTTTTCATATTCAAATCTTACTAGACTCTTATTCATAAATCCACCAAAACTTTCTTCTAGTTTTGTATATTTACTTGGTATTGAATCATATACTATATAACAAATTCCAATTATAATAATAAGAAAAAGAGTATACCGCCTTTATCCATTGTTGTATATATAAATTTTATTATATTAAAATGCTTATCCTAACTTTTGAGGAATTCAATAATAAATTTAATATTGATAATAATGCTATGAGTGATATTAGAATAAAAGATATAGGAAAAGATATAAGTCTAACACCAATTGAAATTGTAATGAGAGATGAGACTCCAGACAATATCTGCGAAGCAGGTTCCCTGATTAATGAACCTAACTTCAACATTATTGTAAATTTACATCCAACTGAAGGTACACACTGGGTTTTAGTTATAAGCAGAGAAGGTGGTCCTGTGTATTACTTTGATAGTTTTGGTGTAGAAAACCCACCATTTATTTTTAGAAGAATATGTTGATCTAGGCTCTAATGAGAGAATACAACAATATGATGAATCTTATTGTGGGGCTTATTGTTTATATATGATCTATCTTTTTGATAGAGGATTCAGAATTAAAAGTGCTTTCAATATTCTAGTTAATCAATGTAAATATCCGGGAATATATAATGAGTGTTTTTGTTTAGGTTGTAATGTTAATGTTAATGTTAAAGATAATGATATTGATAATGATAATGTTAATGTTAATGATAATGATAATGATAAGGATAATGCTAATGATAATGTTAATGATAATGATAATGTTAATGATAATGATAATGTTAATGATAATGTTAATGTTAATGATAATGTTAATGTGAATGATAATGTTAATGATAATGATAATGTTAAGGATAAAGATAATGTTAATGATAATGTTAATGATAATGATAATTATAATGTTAATGATAATGATAATGATAAAGATAATGATAATGATGATAAAGATAATTTTATATATCAGGGAACCTGCTTGGCAGATCTATTTGGTGAAAAACATGGTGAAACATGGCAAGCCATCAAAAGGGTAAACCTATTAACAATAGTCCTACTAACAATATCTCTGTAAATATAAATGAAGATCTACAATCATGGCTAAATGATGATGGTATAATTACTGAAGCCACATTCCCAGATAACATTAGATGTATAATATCTGGTCCTAGTGAATGTGGTCAGACATTCTTATTAAAAAAACTAATTCTATCTGGTGTATATTTTGATAAGCTATACATCATTGGACCTACTGATGATCAATACAATGGATTAGAAAGAATAAACCCAAAAGCAATTATAGAATTTATTAAAGCTATAAAAGATTTACCATCTCCTGATAAACTGCCCAAAGATTTGAAGAAACTAATGATATTCAATTATGTTAGAGCTAAAGAACCAGTTATTAATGAATACTTTTGTAGGGGTAGACATAATAATTTTAATATGATTTATCTTAATCAAAATCTATTCACAATAGATAGGCAGAGTGTTAGAGAGAATTGTAATCTATTTATTTTATTTGAACAAAGAGGTAAAGTCCTAATATCTATATATCAAGATTTCTTTAATAATGTTGAACTTAGTTATAATGATTTTGCTAATATATGTAATAAGGTATTGAAAGAGCCTGATAATTATATTGTCATTGATATAACTAAAAATAAAAATATTAATGGTAAACTAAGAATTAATTGGGATCGAAGAGTTTTGTAGTTTAGTTTAATTTTAAGTTTATATCTACACCAGATCAACGAAGTTGCTGTGTTAACACTGATGGACCTTTGGTCAGCTCAATACGTCCGATCAACGAAGTTGTTGCTGGTTACACCAGATGGGGCTTCGCCCAGCTAGTTACACTAGATGTAAAGTAAAACTTAATACATCACCATTAAAGTCTATAGGTCTTCCATGCTCATCTTTTGATAAGAAACTCTATGTATTCTATTCTATCTCTAGTTTTTATTGATATAAGATATTAGTTGGTATAATATTTATTAGATAGCCTGGTGGTTCTGTTAGAGTAAAAGTATATAGTATGTCTGTGTTATTCCCATTATCTTTAACACCAGATATCACATTACAATGAATGTTAATAGTAATAAAACCCATAATATCAACAATTTTCTGAGATGTATATTTACCTTGTTCATATACTATTTTTCTAAAGCCCAGTAATGGGACTATTGAATTTTCTATGTCAAAGTTAATTGGACCTTGTTTTATTTCCATTAAATTTTTATTGTATTCCTATCAAGTTCTATTATAACATTAGCATTAGTTTCTTCTTTTATTAATTCTGCTATTTCAAATAATTCATATGCTCCTGGTATAATAGCTAAAATACGGGTATTTGACCATGTTTCATCCTTGATATCATATATGAATTGATTGTTCCTTCTATTCACATTAAACACCGATTTATAAACAGATAATCTAACTAAACCTAATTTTGATGAGTTAAGTATAGGTTCACTAAAGTTAAACTTTTCTGTTGGCTTTATCATTCTAAAGTTAAGTGTATGCTCTTCTTTAGTTTTAGTTAAACTTCATGTATATTTTGCAGTTCTCTTAAGATTAAACTATCAGTCATTTTTAATCTTATAAATATGGATTTTATTTGGATACAACTTATGGTTATAATAATGATATACACAAAAGTAAGATTATAAAATATAAACCAAATAATCTGGCAACAATGAATACGGTTAATACCAATATTAGTATCATTCTCAAAAGAAAAGAGAATCACTTAAATTTGCGTGATTCATATCTATAGATAGAGTTTGTTGTATCAGATGATGCTGGTGGTGTATTTGCTAATGATGCTAATATCAGATTAGTTAAATATGGTATGATGGCATTGTTTAGTTCAGTTAAACTTGAAACTAGTGGTGGTAGGACTATTGAATATATAGATCATTGTCATCCTAATCTATTGATGTATAAGTTATTAATTAGTATTGGTGATGAATATGAGAGTGGTTTTGTTAGAAATCAAAGCAACAGAGATAGTCAACTTAAAGGTGACCATATTGCTGCACAAAGAGGTCATATGTATATGATGATTAAGATGAGTGATCTATTTGGTTGGGTAAATGATTTAGAAAAGATTATATATGGTTTAGGATTTAAACTAATATTAAAAAGAAATAATAATGATAGAGTTCTATATAGAGTTAAATGCTAACCCTGGCGCAGTTGCTAAGGATGGTAATATAGAAATTAGAGATATATCATGGTGTGTGCCCAGTATTGATCCTAGTAATGACAATAGAATTATTGTGCAAAAGGGTTTAACTAAAAAGAATAATATAGACTTTAGTTATTATGAAAGAAAGACATTTTATAAGAATGTGCCCAATGCTACTAACTTCTTGTTTGATTTTGGTATGGAAAGTGGGATGGAAAGACCGCAATATATATTAGATGGTTTTGAAAATAATAATGTTAATGAGCAATATCATGATGCAAGTACATTTGGTGTAATAAAAGTTACTGATTGTTATTGTAATATTGGTAGTGAATTTTATCCCAAGGATAGAATGAATATTAATTATGGTGCTAATAATTATAATGAGGCTTTTAAAGAGATTGTTAGCTTTAATAAAGATTATAATGGGCTACCACATAATAAAAAACCATATATAAATCATAGAACTTTCAAAAGTAGTTATAGAATATATGTATTTGATACCAGATATCAAAGTGATCATATAGGACCACAGGCAATACAACTCAATTTTAAATTTAGTGCTGCAGTTGCAGATGTTATATGTCATGCATTAGCATTAACTAGAAAGGTTATTAGTGTGAACAGTGATGGTAATAAGATGGTTGATATTATATCATAATTATAATTTTAGTCAGTGTTATAGTCATAGTTATGTTGAAACATGTGCGAAGCAGTTCCTGATTAGCAAAGCTACTTCGTAGATAACTATAATTATCTGCGAAGCGGTTCCTGATAACTATTTCTTACTTGTCTTAACAAAACCCTAGCAAAAATAGTATCTTGTTTCTTTTTATTCTCTAGAGATAGCACTCTCTCCATGCTATGCCATAAGCCTCCAGCTTCAAGCTTAATCTTAGCCTTTGGCCTAACCTTAGGCTTCGAGCTTCGCTCGCGGGTGGAACCGTAGACTTAGGCTTAATAACAACAAAAGGATTATACTTTTTGACTTCTATTATTTTTTATATATAGAAATGAGTCTTTTACAGAAATTTAAAACTAATTCATATTGTGTTGGAGGTAGACATTATAGTGGTACTAAAAACATAATAGGTTTTATTACTTCAAAAGGTACTATAATGTTAAAGGGTAATTGTGTTGAGTGTAAGAGAAATAAGTCAATGACTGTTAGTGATGCGACAATAGAAGCTGAGGGATTGAAAGATTTCTTTAAAAGTGTTGGTAGGGCTACAGTTAACTTTGGAAAGAAGGTTGCCAATAATCCAGTAAGAGCATTAGAAATAGCAAGTAAAATAGGAAGTGCAGCTGCAAGTAGAAACCCTAGAGCTGATTTATCAGCCACACCCGATTTAATTAAATTTGCAACTACTTGTGAAGGTATAAAGGTAATACAAAAAGGAAGAGGGTTATACTTAGGTACTAAGAAGAGATAATTATTTGATTATAGTCATTATTAAATTTGAGATTATGTTTATATTTATGTTTATGACTATGTTATATTTTTGATTATGATTATGTTTATGATTACGATTATATTTATATTATGTTTATGATTATTGGTAAATATTAATACTAATATTATTATTACTAAATACATTATTATAACTAAAAACTAACAACTCTAGTTTAAAAAAACACTCAGCTTGTTTTTCTTGTTCTTCTTATAATCCTCATATACCTTAACTAATTCATCATACTCATCATTATCTATTTTATTATCTTTCATTGATTTGGTATATAGTCTATTAAACTTGTCGCTAAACTGTTTACTTAAAATATACTTTTTTGAATACTTTATAATTTTTTTTCTTATTTTAGTATTAATTGTTTTTGATAATGAACCACAAACAGTTGCTGTAGCATAAGCTGTTGGTATAGAATAAGAAAATCCTATACCTGTTAATGCAACTGATGTTGATGTTGCAGTTGTTGCTATAGATGATAATACTATTTCTGTTATCTCAGCTACGTTAATATATTTCTTATATCTACTTAACTTCTTATTATGGTTATTAGTTTCAGTTTCATAATAATTTCTAATATCCCTTATAATGTTAATATTGTTGTTAAATTTATTATTAGCTTGAATGTTTTCGTTTATGTATTGTTCATTAACGGTTGAAGTTGGGATATAGTAATCTCTCACTCTGTGCTGTTGGGATAGTCATAGTTTCGGTTATTTTAATTAGTAAAAATTCTTTCTATTTCTTTCGTTATATCTTCTTGTTTAAAACCATAATGCTTCTCTAGACTTTCTTGTTCTTTATTATCAAGTAACGTACTTCGTAAAAGTATAGCAATTATGTTTTGTACTATTGTCCTTTTATTCTTTTTCATCTATTGGAGGATGAACGTTTGTAACTTTATAGGTATCCTTCATATCAATATTATCATTGTCTTCTAGGAATAACCCACGAGCCTTACTTAGTGTTAAGTTGTTTGTTGATGATGATGTTGATGTTGATTGATGTTTAGCTTGATTGAATCTATTTCTTGTCATCTTTGTATTTATTTACAGCATGAATTATGTCTAATGATTCTAAAACTTTATTATTAGATTCAAAGTCAAACTCGGATTTTAATAATTCCTGTTCGTAATATTTACCTTTTATAATCTCACCATTAATATCTTCTGTTTTATATGTTGGTGGTTGTGTTTTTAGAATTTCATTAACTTTAAACAATTCTCTATTCCAATTAGAAGTGTATCCCTTAGAGAAGATATTACGTTTATCTGCATTTCTAACATAATCACCAACTTTAAGTTTAGGTTTAAAATTCTTAAAACTAAAACTGTGTTTAACTTTATCAGGATTATTAGAAACGTCAACTGGTGTCATATTAATTGTTGAGTGGATGTTATTGTTATATGTTACAACAGCATCATTTAATATATTTACCCAATTACCATCGCCATTGAAGAACATAGATTTATTTATTATGTGTAATAATGTTCTATTAATTCTCTCTATGAATACAGCCTTTAAATCACTATAAGTAGAATGTAGTTTTGTTTCATATTCTTTAAGTAAAGATTTTAATGTTTTATTGTAAAACTCACTACCTCTATCTACCCATAACTTTTCTGGTTTTCTACTTTCAGAGCCACCCTGTGGACTTTCATCTAATACTATTTTAAAAACATTAGTTATAGATAAACCAGATTTATTCTTCAGTGGAATAGCCCATGCATATTTTGTGAATATATCTATAACAGTTAATATAAACTTATAATTATTATTGTATTTACTTAGAGAAGACTTATCAATTAAATCAGCTGACCACGTTTCATCTTTATATAATGGTATTATTCTTTCTCTTCTAAACTTTGTTATTTGAGGGCTAAAAACTTCTTTAGCTAATAAGTGTTGTTGTTGTTCTTTTTCCATCATTATTTATTTACAATAACTAAAAATAAAATTATCTAATTGCTCTTGATTAATAATATTCATAAATAATAGTTGCTTAGATATATCTAGCATTTCATCATATAATCCATCATGACCAGCTTTTGTTTCTAGTATTAATAATTCGAATCTTTCTATTAAACTATTTGGGTCCACGTAGCGGTGGCAACTTTGTTGGTTAGGGTTGCTATTTAGTCCCCTACCATATACATCATCTTTTATCCCTATTATACTGTTCTATATCTAGCGCTTTTCTTAACCCCTTTTCCTAAATCATATCTAATATCCTTTAAAAACCTTTTAATTTTGTTTTCATCTTCCTCGATTTCACCATGTTTTATATCAGGGTTAGTAGGAAAGTTTATAATCTCATCTGACAATTCATATATATTATCCTTAACTATAAATGCATTTTCTTGGTAAATGAGTTTAACACCGTTCATTTCAAATTCACCAATACCTAAATTTACAAACTTTAACTTTAATTGGGGATTAGATTGAACTGACATTAAATTAATAATTTGAGCCGTGTCTTTATCTACTAACATTCCTGGTTTATCTCGAGCTTTCTCTACAGCTTTGTCGTTGGACTTCACCAATGCTTCACCATTGGACTTCATTAATGCTTCATTAAACTGGGAGCCAGCCTGCTGGATCATCTTATTTTGTTTAGCTAACTCTTGATTTTAACAATCAATTGCTCTTAAAGTTTGTTCACTTAATGCTAGATCGTGTTCATTGTTTGCATTTAGTGTTTTAGTTAAAGGATCAAATAACTCTTCTATTTCAACATAATATTCCTGTTGTTTTAATTTATCTTCTAATCTATTTCTTCTGCTTTGATTTTCTTGATTATTTAATTCTATAAGTGTTTCTAGTTTAGACATTTTTTATAATTTTAATAAATCATTATATAGTGTAATGGCGGCAAGGATTAACTTTCTATCATCATTGATGGTTAAATCTTTAATATTATCTATGAACGATTCTAATGATTCTTTACTTACATCTAACCCTAATTTTATTAATAGGTCTATTGGAGTGGTATTAATAAGGGAACCTGCTTCGCAGATCTTTTTTATTAAATCTCTTTTGAATAGATATAGATTCTCATCATGGTAATTTTTTATATTGTTTACATAAAACCTTTTATCATCAAATATATTTAAACTAATCTTACTTGTTTTTGTTGTTGTCATGTTATCGCCAACTTTTTGTATTCTGCATTCATCTACTGATCGCTGTGTATTATTCATAAATGCATCATAATAATCTATGTGCCTAGCATTATTATGCTTCTTTATTCCTTCTTCTTTAGTGGTTTTAGGATAATTTTTGAAGCTATATGATTTGGCGCACAATGCTATAAATTCCTCAATAATCGTACTCTCCAGCTCGTGCCTAAACTTGCCGGAGACTTTATTATTAGTTTTTATAGGTATGTCTAGATTACTTAAGTCCATATGCTCAACACTAACTTTACCTTCACTATAACTTAATACGAAACTGTCCGTATCCATATAGTGAAGTGTTAGATCTTTGAGGGATGGTTGTAGAATATTATAGAATTTATCAAACATATGTAATTTGCTAAGTTCGAGTTTTGTTACTCCTACATATACAGGTGAGCTATATTCTATTTTTTTCTTTATATATTCTATTTGGCTATAATCTCTATATCTAGTTATATTCTTAATTGTTGGTTTTTTTTACCGTTTTCATTATCTTTTCTTCATCATGCAAGAACTTGCTTTGAAAAAAGTGTAGAGGACTCATGCACATTCATCCATATAATGCGTTATTCATTAATTTCCTCACCTCCTTTTCTGGTTCAGTTTCGACTGTTGCTCTTTTATTTGTATTGTTTTGTATATAATCTCTACATATATAATCTTGTTTAAATTTAATTTCTCCATGTATTTTTACTCCCATCTTAACATAGAACTGTAACATCTTATAATGAACCATATATTCTGTTTTGTTGTTTTGGTCTAAGATTAATTTCTCTGATCTTGCCTTGCCTCCATCTCTTTCTCTGTAACCTAATTCATTATCATTTATCTTTCTCTTATTAGGCGTTAGTGCTAACTGTTCTGTTCTCTCTTTACATTCATTAGTATAATCACATATATATCACAAACTATATAGTAACCATGATCACTATCATCTGGAGTACTCAATATTACATCTAGAGTAGTAGTAGTAATAAACTCAAAATCCTTATAAGGTAACTTTTACATCATTGCATAACCATATAGGTTGTTTGCGCCTATGTACCATATGGACTTACATCACTGTTATTTATATATCTATCACCCATTATTTCACATATACCACCTCTCTTTGCTCCAACAAAATCATCTATTATTTTTTAATCTTGCAATGTATCTAATGTAACACCACTTGACATTAACCAACAATCAAAACTATAACCTGGTAGACGAATGTAATGAAGTGGATTGAGCTCGAATTCTTTCATGCTTAATTTACCATATTCATTCATGCAATAGTCTAATATTTCCACATCATTCTGTAAGTACTCTATAGTTAGATCTTTTCCAGTTTTATGACTGTTTTCTTTATTAAAGTTATCTACTTCTTCTTGTGTTGGTCATTTATTATTTAGTGAGGATTTGAAGTCTTCTATTTTTAGATTACCTATATTTTCTTGGTAATCATCTAAACCAAAGTATCCATATGGATATAATGAGTTAGTTTTACATCCGTATATCTTTGCCATTTGATCTAGAGGCATAGCTAAGAAGTTATAACTATCTAAGAATTTATTTTGAGACAACCAATGCTAAACTTCTTAGACCTACCAGCAGCCAGTGGTATGTTATCTACTTTTCTTATATCATTATTCTGTTCAAAGAGCTCACTGTATAGTAGGTTGAAGTCATAGCCAGACCCATTATAGAATATTACTGGAATGAAGTTTTGTTGTTTGTATCTTAGATTACATATTTTACATGCCGGTCCTCTATATTTACCAGTTTCATGACAGTGATCTCTTACTTTATTAGTACATGTTTTGCTGAAGATATAACAAGTGTTATTGGTTTCATGATAAAATTTATCTTCTTCTGTGAATATCATTTGTTTGTTGCGCTTGAAGTTATTCCCCGTTTCTATTTCTAACAGATCTCTAGCAAAGCTTTTGATGCAGCCTAGACCGATGTAGTGCTTGAAGTTACCTTGCCAGGTGTAACCCACAGCTATTGGAATATGTTCAGCTATTCATGTTTATGGGTCTCCGACCATGCTTCACCATAACCATTAGTTGAGACTTCAACAATGCAACATTCTATATCGGCAGTTATAATATTTTTTTATATTCTGACGTTTGTGTTCATTTATAAAAGTAATATGTTTTTTCTTAGGACAAACAATCTCTGGTGTGAATGAGTTGTTGCATTCGTGTTTATCATATTTAATTTGTGAGTTAAACCAATAGGTACACCTATCACAATAATAATATTTAATGTTGTTTTTATTTGGTTGTTCTAACAGGGTTTCTATATTTTTTATTTGGGCACAGTGTTCTATTTGACCATTACTCCAAACTAGTTTTCTCACATCTTTTCTATCTTTATTAAATTCATCCACTTGTTTAAACATTTCTACTTTGCCCCCACAACAAGCTGTGTATACCCAAATATTAATATTATACAATTTCTGTGTTCTTATTATATAAGCAAAATCATCTTCATGTTGTTGTCTTGGTTCAATTAGTTTATCTACATATTTACTTTCTCGAGTTGCATGGTGTGGGGTTGGATGTAGCCAAGCAGTTATAGTAAGTTGTAAGCAATTGTATTTATAACTACGTATATTTAATATCGATTTAGAGTTTTTGAGATCAGGAGGTAAATCTATATAACTACCAATAGATGTTTTAGTTGGTTCAATGTTTAACTGAATACTTCTTATTCCAAGAAACTCGAAATCATAACCAAAACCTTCATATGTTTCCGATTGAAGTCACCATATTCATATATTGCATTATTATTAATTTAATCAGTATTGAAAAATATTTTAGTAGTTTTAACTTCTTCTTTGGTTCTCTTCTTATAATCACATTCAACGTGATCTTATATTTAAAACTCTTAACTTTTCTGAACTGGTCACAGTTTTTATTTTCTTCTAAAGAGTAATTAGTTGCTTCGTCTATATCTTCAATGTATTTCCCACCTTTATCAGTAATATAAAATTCTCTCATGTTCTGGCTGGAGTTTATATCGAAGTCTTCTGTGTTTTCTAGATACTTACGATTATGACTAAATGAGTGAGTAGTTAGAGCTATTTTATTCCTAAATTCTTCATGACATTCTTTACATTCATATTTAATTTTAGAGTAGATGTTGTTTTCGGGTTGGGGTACCCCTTTAGTTTTAGTTTTAATAATATTTTAAGTTTTAATAATATAATAATCTTCATCCACAATATACACCTTCTCCAAGATTTCTTCTTCTTCAGACTCAGACATTTTCTCCAATAGTTCTTTATGTTTGAGATCGTATGATTGATGCCTGTATAAACCCTTCTTTGATTCAAAGGAAAGATTACAGACATCACAGAAGTTTATGACACTAGTATTAGTTGATTGAGACATGGTGTATTTATTTAAGGAAATAATCAAAAAAAATTTTCGTAAAATTAAAATGAAATGCAAAAGGTGTATAAGTAAACCTTGGAAAGAATGTTGTAATAATTGTAAAGAATTAGAATATTCTTCTTATGTATGTAAAAATATGGTTAAAGTGAAAGATTATATAGAGCACATGTAGTATGTGTAATGTTTACAACATATATCTTTATATAGATTCAGAAATAGGAAATGTAGACTATGTATTTATCTTCATAGAAATAGATATGGTCATACTAGAAGTCAATTCAGAGAGCATCTTTATAAGTTTAATATTCAAGAAGACACTGAAAAACACTAATCACTGTGTTTCCACCGATCTCAGTGTTTTTTGACTGTGCTCTTTTTGTTCAAGTTATCCACGAAGTCGCTTCATCAATCCACAAAATGGCTTCACAGATTTTTGCAAGTTTGGTTTTACGTGCTTGTTACACGATCTCACTAGTTATACTGAAAAACACTAATCACTGTGTTTCCACCGATCTTAGTGTTTTTTGATTGTATACCCATCACAGTGTGTCCCATATACAGTCTCACTGTAGGGATCTGCGAAGGAGTTTCACTGATCAACCTTACTGTGAATTTGTTTTTTATCTCACTTAGTTTCATAGTATTTCATCAGAGTCGGGGGACGTTCACTGGATTTAGTGAGGAAGGAACCCCAAACCTTCCGTTTGCTAAAGCAACTTAACAAGACTCGATGATTTAACCACTACGCCAAGTGAGACAGAAAGTTTTAGTTTTAGATTGAATAAATATTGATTAGGGGATATTTGAAATTTTTATTATTTTAATATTTCCTTCAATTTTTGTTCAAGTTTTTCTTTTTTATTCAAGTTTTTCGCAAGTTTGTTTACGTGCTTGTTACACGGTCTCATCTGCGAAGCAGTTTCACTGATTAGTTTTATAATAGTATCTGGGGACGTCCACCGGAGTCGGTGGGGATAGAACCCAAACTACCCGTCTGATAACAGTTAATTACCAGCTTAACTCTGTACTAGTGGTTTGCACTAAGTTAGACAAGAAATGATAGATTTAAAATATAAAAGAAGTGAATATAGAGAGAATATATAGTAGTAGATAAAACAAGGAAATCAACAAGCAGTAAAATTTGGCCCTATTCGACATGCGCGATTAGCGTTTGGAGAAAGGGACAAATTTTACTGGTGATTGATTTCCTTGTTTTATCTACTACTCCCCCACTATGGTATAATTAAATTGATTGGGGTGGGGGGGGGGGGGGGGCTATAGGTTATCTGACCACTAAGCTGGGGGGCTATAGGTTATCTGACCACTAAGCTGGGGGGCTATAATTGGCTATAATTATACGACTTTAAATGTCATATCTCGACTTTAGCTTTTTTTTCATAACTCATGCTAAAACGTAGTTTCGAGATAACTCCTCACAACGTTTGGTGCGCGACCAAGTTGTCAACTCTAGTCAGACCATCAGAGGTCACAGAAAGGGGAGTTCCAGACGGTGCAGGTTGATATTGACTTTGATCAAATTCACGTGGATCTGGACAAGGGATGACAACACTCTTTGTAGTTATACAATTCTCTGGAGTCCCTCTTGTCTCTGGAGTCGCATTTACAAATTGATCGGTCCTGGTCACCTGTTTGCTACCAAAGTGCATCTGGTTCATATCTTTTGTGACTTCAGGAGTTAATCTTGGAAAAACATCACAAAGCATTTAAATCGAGTCGTTATTTGATTCTTTTGCAGGTACTAAATGTGCTGGTTTGATCTCTCAGATGACCTATTAGAGTCGGTTCTAAAAAAACAATAACATTATAATAGTTGAAGGCCTGTGCGGAGGGTAGTAAAACTGAGAATCTGAAATTTTTTTACCAATTTGGATTAAAAGGTGACACAACATCACAAATATCTATCATCCAGTTCATCTAAAGATTATATAACAGTGACGCTACCCAGTTGAGAGGTCGACTTTATGAAAAGACTTATAAAGTCGACCTGGGGGGGGGGGGGGTATTTCCCAACCGGATCGACGTCTTAGTAAGGCTCGACCTAAAGTCTTTTCATATATCGACCAACGGTCTTTTCATATCCCATATCGGTCGACCGATATTGGATTGGGCCGCGGCCCAACTAAATATCCTCTGGAAGTTTCTCAGGGATCCCAGAACCAAAGCAGATTTGACCCAGACTGAATTGGGTTTCGGACAAATGTAGAAATCAAACTGGTTGATAATTGATGTGGACCAGAGCTAATAGACTTAGGTTACTTGGGCTGACTCAAAAACATTTTACATTTTAGCTACCTTGGTACAAAATGAGTATACCTTAATTCAAGCCCGCGGTCATTGAAAACGGTTCATAGGCCAGATCATGATCCAGCCCAACTATGATCTAACCAAATCCATACCTGTGGTTAGATCGAACAGGCGTTATGACATCTGTTTACTGTCTGCTAAAAGAAAATTTGTTAGTACTATGGGAACTGTTGTAGTTCTGAACGAAAAGGTCTTCTTTAAATAAAGAGTCCGGATAATTTGTCTAAAATCCTGCACGTTGTCTCACTTATTTTCTATTTGCTATTTTACATTTCAATCTGAAACAGCGTTAAACTTGAATCTGAAATTGTGAAAAGAAGTTTTCATGATATAAATCTAAACTACCAAGAAGAGCAAAAAATTATCTGAGAAAAATGTGGAATAGGAGTAGATTATGCAATCAAGAGCTCTTTCCCAGTTAATACAAGAGGTAAATTTATGAGTGTACTAGATTCTAGTCATTTATATATAGTGTAGTCTTTTTGAGTGGCTTCAAGGGTTCCCTTCTAATTTCAATTGGGAAACAGTTAAACTGGGTAGTAAATATCTGATTCAACAGACAAAAATATGACTCATCTCATGACCTAAAGTTACAATATGCATTTTTTCCACTTGCATAACTTCTCAGGATTAAACAAGCCACTAAAAAGTTCTATCGACTAGAGCTCCAGCTTTCCTAAAATTACTTGTTCCCACACTGTAGTACCAAAGGAACACACAAAAAAAATTTCCTCATTTTCGAAGTAAAAAAAAATCGCATTACCTTAAGAAATGGTTTTTTTCCATAGCTAATGAGTCCTTGAATGACATCATATGTAATCCAGTTAGTGATAATCCTAAATTTAAAACCGTGACAAAAATCAAGGCCCATTCGTTTAAGAAGTTTCCAACTTCTTTTAACCTTTATTATGGAAACCTATGATGGAGAGACTTTAAATTCAGTTATAATTGATACAATAAAACATTTTTCTGTCCCAAACAAAGCAATAATTTTTACGTTTACCATAAACTCCCATTGGCTTGGTGTTTTTATCTGTCTTTGGAACCCATGTGTTTTTTTGTTGAATGCTGATTTCACGCTAAATTTTTTCTTTCTCAGTCCTCACTCTTTTAATTTCATCTTTCAACGAATTTTTTTGTATGTCTGATTTTCTTTGATTAACAATCAAAAATATTGGCTGCGAATTTTAAAATCTCAAATTTGGACAAAAAATGCAACATTTTGTTTCAGCAGCCAAAATTTCCCAACTCATTACCTCATCAATGATCAAACCAATATGCCGAGACGACAATCATTATATGCACTATGGTACTAAAAAGCGACGTACAACATTATTGGTGCTCTCTGAGAGTTAGTTTTGCTCAGAAACTTTGATTTGCGGTAAAAAAGGCGAGAAATTTTGAAGCCTTGAAGAGATATCATTCTCATGTTCTCAACATAAAAATTGGTAAAGCTGTTTTGTTCGTTCACTGTGTTTTGTTCGCTCTCACGCTTCATTTTCCGACTGCCCTTCAAAAACTACAACAGCTACTATGTATATGTCAAGATATTGTTTACAGCATTCATACAATCGTTACATTCTTACGAAGGAACAACATTTCTTGAAGGAAAAAATTCTGCTTTGGTCAAGTGATCACCTGTGTTTCGGTATGCAACACAATAATTTGGACAGAGAATGCTAGTTAGATGTCCGAACAAGCTAATTGTCTGCTTTACGAAATAATTGCATAATCATGTGCATTTAATGCAGAATTTACAGACGCCGACAGATTTTTTGAAATTTTATAACGGAAAAGAGTCGGAAAATGGGAACGAAATTGAAGCGGAACTCCGAAAAAAATGTGTGTGAAAAATACTAAAAACGTTTTCTTTTCTTGAAAACATTTTTGACCTCAAACAAGTGGTGTTTATTAAATGCTTTTCGTGCTTTGGCAAATTTTTTTTACATATTTTGGTGTCGTTGTGATTTCTTTCAAAAAAAAATGTTTAATTGCACTGAGTGGTGATTCACTAAACTTTACTAAGTCAAGAAGTTCTTGCTCATTTCTCTTCTGTCTTTTGTGATAAAGACCATAAACATTCAAAACACATTCGTTTCACTGATCATCAAAGCTAATAAATTATTTAAATTTCGTTCTTTTTAACGAGCCCTGGACTATTGATTGACAATGATTAGAAATGATAAGAAGAGAATCCCATTTTATGATTGTCACTACAAAAAGTTGAAAAAGAATGAAACAAGTTTGCATTTCTCTTCAAGGAAAAAAAATTTGGGTCAATTCAAAATTACAAAATTTAACGGAAAATATCCATAGCGTATACTTTTTTAACCGTTTTGCTTGAAATAAATAGTAAACCACATATTCATTTTGCTAAGACAATGACAAACTGAAGTATATTTTCTTAATTATCTGATAAAACTGTGATCGAAATGAGCTATTGTGCACTAAAAAATATAAAATCAGCCGAAGAGAACTTGAACGGGTTTGAAAAACTCTTTCAGGGTTGTTCTAAGATCTTCATCCAGGTAATTGGAGTTCAGGTAAAAGCAGGTTCAGGTAAAGAGTAACAATAACTGAAACGCGTCTGAACTTTGTTGTGACGACAATATTAGTTGTCTTCATTGTTTTAGCTCTTTTTCGCCCTCCTTAAGAATGCTTCTGCGTTTTTATGAAGGAGATGGAACATCCTTAGACCACCCGGGACGGTTATCTGATAAAATCTTGCAAGATTCTTGCAGAAAATGATTACATGCTAAGATCGTGTGAGAGCCTTGCAAATAACGGTTATATGCGAAGACGCAACGCTGCAACGGTTACCTAGTACGACAATTGAAAGAACCTTACCAGATAACCGTTTCAGTTTTCGGTCAAAAGAAATAAAATAATAGCCACTTTCATTGGAAAAAAATGACAGAAAGAAAGATATCACCGCGAAAAACTTTAAAACACAAATTGAACTAACTAAATAATATTTGTTGTTTGTCATTATCGCTAGCTTTTTTAAATTTGAAAATTATTTTTTGAAAGTTTTAAACTGCTCAATTTACAAACTCCATAAACTCCACACCCACAATTGCTGTCACAAATTAGGTATTGGGTGGCTTCATATTATTTGTTGTCATCTAAAAAATGAAGTTGCATTATTATGCATTATTATCATATGCGTTGTCAATCCACTTAAAATTTTTAATTATAGTTTAAAACAGTTTACAGTCTTTGCTAAAAAACGGAAACTCAAATGAGTGATTTCAAAACAAATGCTATGCACTGAACTTTTGTTGTAGTAGTAGTAGTACAAATAAGGATTCAAGTTTTTGTACATCTCAGAAATGTGTTTATAGTTATAATGGTCTTGCAAAAACTTTGGTTTGCTTTCAGGGGCCTTTCTGGAGCGACGGATGCTGGCAAGAGTTTTACGAAGCTGACGGTTATCTGCGAAGAATCTTACAATATTAATGGTTATCTGGTTAGAGTCTTGTAAGATCCCTTACAAGATGATGCATAATCATACAACAGTCTCGCAAAACTCTTGACCGGATAACGGTCCCAATTTGACCAGGGTTCAACCAAAATGCTCAAAAGCGTCTGCGAAAGATATATTCGAGTGTTTTTCAGTTTCAGGTGTTTTTTTTTCAATTAAAAATACCGCTACTTTTTCAATGTGCTGAACAGAATATATCAGTGCTTATAATTGAGCATTGATATATATTTATCCGCCCGGGCCGAGGAATTTGGCCAAAATTATGTAAGATCAGCGGCAACTAGCGTTGACAAGTCGGAAAATTCACCGCAATTTTCTTACATAATTTTGCGTTGAATGCGTTGAATTTGAAGACAAAAATTCAACGCATTCAACGCAAAATTATGTAAGAAATGGCGGTGAATTTTCCAACTTGTCAACGCTAGTTGCCGCTGATCTTACATATTTAGCGTTGAATTTAGCGTAGATCTTACATATTTAGCGTAGAATTTAGCGTAGATCTTACATAATTAGCGTTGAATTTAGCGTAGATCTTACATATTTAGCGTAGAATTTAGCGTAGATCTTACATAATTAGCGTTGAATTTAGCGTAGATCTTACATATTTTTGCGTTGAATTTAGCGTTGATCTTACAAAAAATCAACGCGTAGAACTCTGGGTATGGGACTCGAACCAATGACCTCCTGTTTACTTGTCGCCTCTTCTACCATTGCGCCACCGTGCCTTGGTTTCCTTAAGAGCCGCAATCCTTATAAAGCGTAGATCTTACATATTTTGCGTTGAAATTAGCGTAGATCTTACATATTTTGCGTTGATTTTAGCGTAGATCTTACATATATTGCATTGAATTAAGCGTAGAACTTGCATATATTTCGTTGAATTTAGCCTATAAAAGAGCACTAAAAAAGTTTTTTTCTGACTTCTTGTTTCTCACCTTAGGAGTATAGGGTTCGAAATAGTGAAAAAATTAATTTTTCGAAAAAAAAAACTTGAAAAAATTTTGAAATCGTAAAATGGTCTGAAACGGATTTTGCACTTTGAAAAAGCACTAAAAAGTGATTTTTCTCACCTGTGCAGTATAGGGTCGAAACACGAAACAGTTAAAAAATTGACTTTGTGAAAAAAAACTTGAAAAATTTGAAATGAAAAAATGCTCTCAATTGAATTTTTCACTATAAAAGAGCATTAAAAATGATTTTTCTCTGACTTCACGTTTCTCACCTTTTCAGCATAGGGGTCGAAACAGTAAAAAAATTGATTTTTCGAAAAAAAACTTGAAAAAGTATTGAAATCGTAAAATGGTCTGAAACGGATTTTGCACTTTAAAAGAGCACTAAAAAGTGATTTTTCTCACCTGTGCAGTATAGGGTCGAAACACGAAACAGTTAAAAAATTGACTTTTTGAAAAAAAACTTGAAAAATTTTGAAATCGTAAAATGATCTCAAATGGATTTTGCACTATAAAAGAGCACAAAAAAGCAGTTTTTTGCTGACTTTGCTTTTCTCACCTGTGAAGTATAGGTATCGAAACAGTGAAAAAATTGACTTTTTGAAAAAAAAACTTGGAAAACTTTTGAAATCATAAAGTGGTCTGAAACGGAATTCAAAAAGTTCAACCTTAATTTTGTAAGATCTACGCCAAAACTCTACGCAAAAATATGTAAGATTGGCGTTGAATGCGTTGAATTTATGCAAAATCTACGCTAAATTCAACGCTAAATATGTAAGGTCTACGCTAAAATTCAACCCAAAATATGTAAGATTGGCGTTGAATGCGTTGAATTTATGTAAGATCTACGCTAAATTCAACGCTAAATATGTAAGATCTAGGCTAAAATTCAACGCTAAATATGTAAGATCTACGCCAAAATTCAACGCAAAATTATGTAAGATTAGCGTTGAATGCGTTTAATATATGTAAGATCTACGCTAAATTCAACGCTAAAAATGTAAGATCTCCGCAAAAATTCAACGCAAAATTATGTAAGATTAGCGTTGAATGCGTTGAATTTATGTAAGATCTACACTAAATTCAACGCTAAATTTGTAAGATCTACGCTAAAATTCAACGCTAAATATGTAAGATCTACGCCAAAATTCAACGCAAAATTATGTAAGATTAGCGTTGAATGCGTTGAATTTATGTAAGATCTACGCTAAAATTCAACGCTAAATATGTGAGATCTACGCCAAAATTCAACGCAAAATTATGTAAGATTAGCGTTGAATGCGTTGAATTTATGTAAGATCTACGCTAAATTCAACGCTAAATATGTAAGATCTACGCTAAAATTCAACGCTAAATATGTAAGATCTACGCCAAAATTCAACGCAAAATTATGTAAGATTGGCGTTGAATGCGTTGAATTTATGTAAGATCTACGCTAAATTCAACGCTAAATTTGTAAGATCTACGCTAAAATTCAACGCTAAATATGTAAGTTCTACGCCAAAATTCAACGCAAAATTATGTAAGATTAGCGTTGAATGCGTTGAATTTATGTAAGATCTACGCTCAAGCGTAGATCTTACATAAATTCTACGCATTCAACGCCAATCTTACATAATTTTGCGTTTTTTAGCGTTGACACCTCGACCCGGGGACAACTGGTCCATTCCTCGGTTCCAGGTACGACTTCCCGGCATTCGGGTGGAACAAATCCACTTAGACTGATAAGACCCCCTTCGAAAGCCTCGTCCTGCTCCTCTGTCCGAGGAAGAGGAATTATACCTGCAGAACAAATCAGATCAGTTGTAAAAAAAGGTGACCGGGACATCAACGGGGGGATAGGTTTGGTCAACAGTATATTCCTGGTGTTGTAAATACTCATATGTATTACAACAGTTACCACTTATGTGTCAAAACAAGAGGTACAACAAGGGGGGATGAAGAAACTGTGAGAATGCAAAAAACTACCCCCCCTTCGGCGACTCCATCATATATCGGGGACGCCTAGGGGATTCCATCACTTAGGGGACTCCATCATCTATACCTTGATATGACGTTATCAAGTCTATGGGGACCAAATTTTGCCAAGAAAAGGCTATAGCCAATCTTAATACATTTAAGTCCCAACCCCCGGAGAATTTTAATGGGATGCAACTTTCTTCAATCAGAAGTGTCAGACCGAAGCGACATTTATTCAGACCCCTTATTGAGCTCCATAAAGCAGGGTTTGAGAAACCCCAAAAATCGTTACCCTAAAAAACGCAGGAAAGTTTTCTAAACGTGTATTAAAACGCACTTGGGGCGCAAAAAAAATGTCGATCTCAGTCTAGTCTGGTTAGAGACAATTTTCATTGAACTACGATCATAAAAATTGTACATACCGATTTTTTTTGGTTTTTTTTGGTTTGGACTAGCCTCGCTTAGCCAGACACCCCAGTTTCAAACAGTTTTTGCAAATTAAAAATTTAATTCTTGCGCATTCTTGAATAATTGCAGACAAAAACAAAACAGAAAAAACTGCTTCCAAATGACTGAAGATTTTTTTTCTTGTTCAGCAAAGTGATGACAGCATATACAAAACCGAACAAGCGAAGCCTTTATTCGTTCTTAAAAGCTATTAAAAATTTACTAGATTTAATAAATTTTGAACTGAGCATGCAGAACAAGGACAAAAATTTTCACCGAAGTACAACAAAAAGATCACTAGTTAAATATGTATGATGTTAATTTTTTTCAAGACTATTTGCATCCATTGCTCCTAGCCGTCAACAGTTAAACTATAATATATTTGGAAATCAATTCTATTTTCAACTTAAAAACAATAGCAAAGAAGAGAGAATCGTCCTAATGCCAGTTTTGCTCAGTTTTGCTTGTGTGCAATCGGTGGCTATCAACGAGACCATTTAACAACACAAAAACGAGCAGAAATATCAAGAAGGAGCGAAAAGAGTGAAAAAAATACAAAAAGTTTTTTTCAATTATTCTACCAGAAAAACGGGCATTCAAACTTTCAAATACACATTTTAGTATTGAAGCCCAAGGAAAATTTCTAACCGAGCACACAATATCTAATTAACTAATTGACAATTCATAAGCATTCCAAACCGCAAAACAAAAACACAAATAAACTGCAAAAAGTTCGCAAAGTTTGTCAACATTTACACAATGTTCTTTACAGAAAATAATTCAAAACCAAGCATATCAAAGATGACCCAATTAACTAAACAAACTGATCTCTAACACGGATCGCACAAAACAAAAGCAAATAGAAAAATACAAAAATGGCGAAAATGGTCTAAATCGGCTAGATGGCAAAAATTTCTCAAATACTGAATTCAAAAGTTTATTATTTTTCCCATGCTCAAAAACACTTCCAAGCGTACAACTAAAAGTTTATACAGTTGGAAAAATACACATGATGAACATGTCCGCAACCGGTGAAAAAATTGCCCTCTTGGTTTCCAGCTTATTTTTTGTAAACTGGTTGAACAAATTTAGGGGCGGCATTGACTTGTACATCATGTTTCAGAACAACTCAACTTATTACTGAAAAATTCAGGAAATGATTCGGATGGTGATCTGTGCCAAAATTAAATGTCATAAAGTTTATTATAATTTTAGAACGGCTTAATGGAAACAGAAAGAAAACAAATTGAAATCAATTAATGAAGAATATGGCCCAGAAAGAAACCGAAATGAAAAATAGAACAATTAAAATACAACCTATTCTAGTGCACATGACCTAAAAAACAATTTTTAAAACATACGAGATCATTAAATTGCTCAAACAATAAAGAAACAACCAAAATAGGCACATAAAATTGTCTAACTTTGAAGAAAAAATTGTAAACTATAAGACCTTTACAAAAAAACTGTTACAAGTTACAATTTTTTAAAATCAAATTACGCAAAAAAAAACACCGTTTTGGTGCAACTAAATTGTTATCAGAAAATTAAACTAGAAGCACCTTTGTGCACTAGAGGCCTCTCCAATTCGCGACGAAGACATTAAAAAAACAGAGGCAGAAAAATTCAAAATGGCCTAAATGTTCAAAAATTAGCTCAAAAAACTTAAGATAAGCTAAAAAATCGTAAAAGAACAAAAAAACGTTACAAACTATTAATATACTGAAACCGTTATTATAGTTCATTCAAACCACAAAACAAATACAAATATTTGCATGCGTTTTTTCTCCTGCTTTAAAATTCACACAAATCAAACTGATTCAAAAAACTTTTCTATGCTCTTCTAAAAACACTCACATATATTCGGGGAATAGATATTAGGCGAAACCCCTTTAGGCAGCTATTTGACGAAAATACGGATCTAAGGTTTTGTGGAAGTTAGTCGAACCCAATTTAAAGTTTTAAAGGTAGTAATGCAATGTCGGCTGGGTATTATAATGTAATTAACTAACAAAAACTTTTGAGTTTGTAGAAAAAATCTTGAAAAGCTATCAAAAAATGATCAGAATTTTTATGACCAGAGACGATCAAAAATGATATCTTACTCCAACTGTCTGAAATTTTTGTGCGTTATTTGCAATACTAGTTGTAGATTATTTACATTAAAACAAAAGATACCTATTTTATACATTCTTCGTTTTTACCTGTCTTTTTTTTGAAAACCAAAATCATTGGCTGTGATGACACTGAGAACAGTAGAGATGCAAAACATTGAAAACAATGATACATTTTGCGCTTAATTTTACTAAATCTTGCATGTAGAGACTACTGTTGGGGACACTTAGTAGCTTAATGACAATGAGAGGATTTTGAAGTACCTCTTTCAAGTGTTTTAATTTATATTCGACTAATTTCCACAAAAGTTCAATTCAGGATTTTCGCCAAATGGCAACAAAACTTTCGGTCACCCAATCGAATTTTCGCCTAATATCCCATCACCTTTTCTATACTCCTCAGTAAATTTTAGTTCTCAAAAGGATTAGGAATTTCTGAGAGGCATTTGCTGAAGAACATTATCAAAAAACAGTAAAAATAAATTTCAACTCGCTCCATAATTTTTTCACTATGCTTAAATAGTCCGAAAAGTGTTCCACTCAATTTTTGCCTCAACTTGACTTCAAAAACACTTGCACACATTAAACTAGAACAGTATTAAACTCTTGCACACATTGTGACTTCAAAGTTGTGGTTGTTTTCATGTATGTCCCTTTTTCCACTAATTCTTAAACTATTCAAAACTAACATTTCTAAACTTAACATTTCAAAGTAATTACAAATCGACTTTTCTTCCTCTGCGTTATCAAAGTAGAAGTTGCCGCGAAAACGATGTAACAAGCGTCGGTTTTTGTTGATTTTTGTCGGTTTCATCAGTTTTGATTGTAAGTAAGAAGCGTCCGTTTTTAACGATTTTGTCGCTTCCGTCGAAATAATCAGTATTGCTGTAAGAAGGGTCGAATTAATCGGAATTGTAGGAAGAGGCCGAAAGACTTAGTCGGTTTTCATTAGTCTCCGTCGTTTAAGTCGTCTTTTACTTGTTAGAATTGATAATTTCTTCGTCGCTTTTTGGCATTTCCTGCGTCATTTTTTTTCAAATTAAATCGTCAAATTCTTATCGTTTTTTTCGTTGTTTTTTTGCTGTTTCTTACGTCGTTATTTTCCAAAGAAATCGTCGTTTTTGATCACATTTTTTTTGTCGTTTTTTAGTTGCTTCTTCTCAATGCACAAAAAAGCGCTGAGTTGGAAGGAGACGATAAAAATACTTGCTTCCGTATGGGACCTCAACCTGAGATGCAATTCGTACCGACGCTTCGTAAGTTTCAAACCGACGAAAACCGACGCTTCGTACATTTAAAACAGACGAAAACCGACGCTTCTTACGTTTTGAAACCGACGAAAACCGACGCTTTTTACGTTTTGAAAACGACGAAAACCAACGCTTCTTAAATACCGACGAAAACCGATCAAAACGACGAAAAAAACGTAGGGGCTTTGATCGGTTTTGGCGACGTAAAAGCGACGAAAACCGACAATAGTAGTATACATATCTGCCATGTTACTGGAGGGGGGGGGGTCCGGACCCCCCGCCCTCCAGTAACATGGCAGATATCCGCTGTTGAAATGATCGTTGTATGTAGAATTAGGTGTTACTTAATTTTTGAACTCTCACTAAATCGTTTTGGTGAATACATAAAAAAACTAATATAAGACACCAGAAGCCTAAAATTTTTCAAAAATTTCAAAAATTTTTTCGAAAATTTTTCAAAGTTTTTCAAAGTCCTAAAATGGTCTGAAATGGATTTTGCGCTATGAAAGAGCACTCAAAAATGATTTTTTGTTGACTTCACTTTTTTCACCTATGCAGTATGGGGGGTGGAAACATACAAAAATTTCAAATTTTTTTCGAAAATGTTTCAAAATTTTTTGAGGTCCTAAAATGGTATGAAATGGATTTTGCGCTATGAAAGAGCACTCAAAACTGATTTTTTGTTGACTTGAAAATTTTCTCAGATAATGTCTCTACTATAAAAGATAGAAAAATTGTCTTGAAAAAAGTCAATTTTTGTTGACTTGATAATTTTCATACATAAAGGTAACTTTTGTTCATTTATTTATTTTTCTGTTTGAGAATCAGCATGACAACCATTGCAACCATAGATTTGCAAAACTTTCATGAAATTTATGAACAAATAAAAGTTGACTATCCGGATTATAGTGAACGATTTGTATACTTTTTGGCAGCATGTCTTTATTTGGACCCCGACATTAACTTGGAAATAGTTCTCAAGTTGAGACCATATGGTGGCATTATTGGTATAGACAACTCACCGTTAGACACTTACCTGAAGTCTTATAAATTCCTTCGATTACATGCAATACTTCACGACGCTTCAGGGTTTATTGCAGAACATAGTCAGAAAGGCCCTGGATATTCATACGTTTTACCTTGTCCAATCACAAACGCTTATATTGGTCACATGACAGGCTTACTGTTTTGCCTTTTCGTGAAAACGTTTAAAAGGAATTTGTTTAATTTGCTGGAATGTTGAACTCTGAAATTGTTGTCTTAGATTTTGAAGGTTTTCGTCACAAAAAGACCGGTTTTATAATTAAAGAGTTATCGATTTGCTCGAACAATTATTCTGACACAATCTTATTCCTACCACCACTGCCATACAATTCCCTTTCCGCTAGTGAGAGGAAATCTCATCAGTGGGTTAGTAGGTTTCTACACGGCAGTTATCCGTACTGGTTTCTATCCCAAATCTTTATCGCAATTAAACTTCGTTTTCCGTCCGGAAAGTTCTATGCAAAAGGAAAAGAGAAATCCGAATCACTTCAAACCCTATTGCAGAAGGAAGCTGTAGATTTGGACACTCTTTTATGCCCCAAAGTTGAAGAAATTTCTCATCCGATTAAAGATTTTACTTGTGCTTTGCACTCTTTCAACTTACCAGAGAAACAAAAGAAAAGACATTGTGCTAAAAGAAAAGCACGGTTATATTTCTATTGGCTAAAACTGCCCACCAATGAGCCGTCGAGTGGAGAAGGTAGCTCCTTCAGTTCTTCAAGTGAATTTATCTCCAAGTTTGACAGTATGCAGTTGCATAACGAATGATAATCAAATAACTGTATCTTTGGTCAGAGAGGAAAAAATAGAATCAAGGGGACAATCTATTCTGAGGAAACAACAAATTCTTTGCAACATAGCTGAGGTTGAGACGCTGAAGAAATATCTTTCACTGCTCGAATATTTTCAAATGTACCATGTCTTTACAAGAGAAAATGAGAAGACTGAAACTAACCCCTTTACCTATTCACAAGTCGCCAGCACCGGTTCAAGTGAGCCTGGACGACGAAAGTCTCCCTGAAGAAATCAAAGAAGTAGTCAGCAAAGGAAACGTGGAGTCAATTGTCTACTACACAAAGGATTGTGGCATGCAATCGAACTACAAAGTGACCTACAAGAAAGAAGACAAAAACTCTAGATATACTACATATGAATTTTTTATGGTTGAGAGAGTTACTAACAAAATAATGAGCTAACACAAAAAACTCATGTTTTAATTCATTTTTGATCGAAACGTCTTTAAAAATGAGTGATAAAGAAGATCAGATAGATTCTCCTGCGGGAATAGGTTTGAATGATTTAGTTTTCAATGAAGAAAATCAAGAGAGACGCTCATGGAAATTTTGTAACTCTAGACTACCACGATCAGAAGTAGTGTATTTTACTCAAATCGTAATAATACTGTTTCTTATTGGTGTGTCATTGATCAAACTTGTGTTTTTCCATCTTGATTGTGAAGAGTCAACATTTTGGTTTTCATTGCTTTCATGCACAGTTGGCTACGCGCTTCCTAATCCGAAGCTATGAATAAGATAATTTCAACAAGCGATAGACTATTCATGGCTGTTTGTGGGTCATCATGCTGTGGTAAAACTGAGCTCATATTCCAAATGCTACTGAGAAACACCTTTTACCCAAAATTTAAATCTATTTACTACTTCTATCAACACGAGCAACCAAAGTTCAGCTCTATAGAGCGTAACTTGAACATTTTTTTCACAAAGTTTTCTGGATTTGATTTCATTTCACAGCTGGAAAACTGTCTGCTTGTTTTTGACGATTCTTGCGAGGAAATTTTCAATGACAAAGAGTTTTCTAAACTCGCAACTGCTGGACGTCATAGAAATATTAGCGTCATTTACGTTAAGCATAACTTATTCCAACAGAGTAAATGGTCAAGAACAATTGATCTCAACACAACCCACATCATTTTGTTCAAATCACCTAGAGACATACAGCAGATTACCTATATTGGCAAACAGTTAAACAACACAAGTTTTTTAAAAGAAAGCTACGAATTAACAACAAAATTACCCTTTGGACACTTACTCATCGACTTGGATCCGAAAACTTCAGACACGTTGCGTTATTGTTCAATTATTGTACCACAAGGTCCAACAATTTTTTATCTACCTTCCTCCAAAGCGGTCATACTAATTTAACAGATGAGAGAGAAAGAGTTATGTATGCTAAAGCAAATGCTCGAGCTGTCTGAGAGTAATTTCAGAAAGTTCGTCAAAGAAGCACCAAATAGTTTTATAAACTTTCTATGTGAGTGTTTGCTCAATGTAATCAATGGCAATGTTCCAGTCAAAAAGCAGTTACTTAAAAATCAAGAGGATTCATTTCAGCAGTTACTATCAAAGGAAACAAGTCTGAAGAAAAAGCGATTTATTTTAGCGAAAAAATCAGAACTTATCAAGGCAATAGGATTCTCGTGCTATCTTTACTTAAAAGTCAAATAATGCATGCAGAAGAATTTGTTTTGATCCCCAAGAGAATGTTCATATCAAAAAATCCAACCAAGGTAGAAATTTTTGATAATCCAATATATCAGCAAAAAGCCACTCAGTTATCACTCCTACAAAGATCTAAACCAAATTTTGAGCAAAGCGATGGAAAAAAAGATGCTGACACAAGCACTGATAGACTGATCACGAGAACAAGGAGTATCGGCGATGGAACAAGTGATCCAGATGACGCAAAATCAGAATTATTTGTTAGTGATGACAGTGAAATCGAACCCGTAGTGAAAAAACGGAAAGATTCAGCCTTTGACTCAATAATGCTGGAACTAAAACTAATGGATGAAAATAAAACAAAAAGAGCTGCAACAATCCTGAAAAAAATTTTTGATTCCGATACTGTTTCTATTAGTGAAGAGAATAATGTTCTCCATATTGAAGATGAACCTCAAGTAGTGAAGGTGACAAATTTCTTGTACAATTTACAACAACCTACCAAAAAAATTGACGTGCAAAAGTATTCCAAAATATTGAGTGAACTTGATATAGCAGCCCACTTGGTTTACAATACACATGCAAAAAAAGTTCTCGATGAGTTTTACAGCGAAAAAGAGGAAGAACAACCGACTCGAAAACAAAAGAAACAGCAACGAAAACAACCAAGAGGAAGATCTGAGACAAAAGAAAAGAGTGCAAAGCCAAAAGTCGATGAGAGCAAAAAGAAGACAGATGAAGACACGAGTAGAAAAGACTGGGCTTTCTATAGATGATGTGAAGAAACTTGATAACCTCTATTTAAAAGGACCTGCGTCATTTGGAAACGCAAAACGACTTCAAAATTTGAGTAAATTATCAATGAAAAAAGTAAAAATGTATCTGGAAACGAAACCATCCTTCACCAAATATTGTTCACGTCGCCTCAGATTTCCAAGGCTTAAAGTAATTGTTAACGACCTAAATGAGATCTGGTCCGTAGATCTAGCATTTGTTGATAAACTTGCAAAGTACAGCAGTGGTGTAAAATACCTTCTTGTTGCAGTTGACTGTCTGTCAAGATATCTCAGAGTTGAACCACTAAAAACAAAATATGCTACAGAAACTGCAGAGGCTTTCAAAAAGATGATCAAACATAAGCAACCTAAAAAAGTTTGGGTTGATGATGGTACAGAGTTCCTCGGTGCTTTCAAAGCCCTCTGCAATAAACGCGGAATTCATTTATACAGTACGTTCAGTGAGAAAAAGTCTGCTTTTGCTGAAAGAAATATACGTTCTCTCAAAAATATAATATACAGATATTTAGAAGAAAAATGGACCTATTCATATCTAGATAAACTGGATTCATTTGTTAAAACTATCAATTCTAGAGTTAATCGAACAATCAATCTTGCTCCAAACAAAGTCACAAAAAAAGACGTTCCGCGACTGGTATCGTTGATTGCGAATACAACATATTCTCAAAAACCAAAATTTTTTGTCGGTGATCTTGTACGAATACTGAAAAAAGAGGAGACGTTTGGAAAGGGCTACAAACAGTCATTTACAGACGAGGTTTTTGAAATTTCTTCTATCCCAACATTGAACCCTCCAACGTATTCTCTTATCGATACCGATAAGGAAATTATTCAGGGTAAATTCTATCAACCCGAACTCCAATTCGTTCGAGAGTCGCCTGTGCAAAATGGCAAGTAAACGTTTTGAAGATGAATTTACGGTACATGTAATCTCCTCCGCTTCGATGGAGATCTTTGATCAAAACACATTGGCTTCCTTCAGGAATTTTTTCAATGATGAAATACAACTGTCGGGAGACTGGAGAGTAGCTTTGAGTGAAATTATTTTTCCAACAAAAATAGAACACATCACGAACGGAGCCCTAATTTCTTAGAGTTTAAGTGGTTTAGAAGATAACCAACGGAATAGCTCTGGAGCCAATGTCATATCACGTCCATACAACGGTGAGCGATTAGCTTTCATGCCAGGAACTTTTGATACTGTGCCACAGTTGTTAGCTACCATTAAGAGAACTGTTGGTTTACCAAATTTTTCTTTCAGAGAAATTAAAAGTTCCGGTAAATTTGAAATTGTCTTTGGAAAATACGAGGGAAATACGTTTCCAAGCGATGAAATTCCTAGCATTATTGGTTTCAAGGGCACTCCTGATGGACGAGGAACACACATTGGTTATAAAATGGACACAATTGCAAATAAACTGATGAAAAAAGATGATAATAAAGCTTTTATGGGTGACTTTCCAGCTGATCTGTGCGCCGGGAAGCATTTGATATTCATTTATACAAACATTATTGAGTATCAATACGTGGGCGATGCGAAAGCACCTTTATTACGAGTCATTGATTCAAAACAACGATTGAAAAACGGTAGCGTCTGCGAGCTTGAACCAACACACAGAATAGTTTTTTCGCATTTGGACTACAAAAAACTTCTTTCAAATACGATTCAGTCAATTTCTATAGAACTACGCACCGAAACAGGTCAATTAGTCCCTTTTTCAGGGACCGGAAAAGTCATTTTGACGTTACAGTTTAAAAAATTTGGTGAGTAAAAGCAATGGATTCATACTACACCAATCAAGCATCTGCATTGCCTTATTTTTCGGGGCACTATAGGCAAAGAGGTAGCGGCTTTGGAGCTTTAGCAAGTGGTATCGGAAGAATCGCTCTACCTATTGCAAGAAAAATTATTTTACCAGCAGCAAAACGTGTTGGAAAAGAACTTCTGTTACAGAGCGTGCCAGAGTTAATGGACGTTGTCAGTAAAAAAAAATCTCCAAAGCAAGCGCTGAAAAACACGATATCAAATACAGTCAAAAAGCAAACAGGAGGCTCATTGGCACTGCGCATGAGACAAAGACGAATGAATCGTAGACGATCTAAACGTTCAGGTTCAAAAGCGAGAAAAGGTAGCAAAAAAAGAAAGGTAGTCATTTCAAAATACAAACAGCCAAAGAGAAGTCGGTCGGATTTCTTTGCCAAAGTTAAAGATGATCGGTAATATGTTACCAACAGAGGCAACACATAGTTCCTTGGATTTATTCGAAAAACCAGCGCTTCTTGTAACTTTTGATGGGAGCTTTTGTCGAAAAGTAGGACCAGTTTACAGTCCTAACGGACCCATGCTTGAGTTTGAGGTTGCTGGAGACAGAAATAATTTTATTGATCTACAAAAAATTTTCCTGGAAATCAAATGCAAGATAATTCAGGCTTCTGAAGCTGATTTAAAATATGATGCTGGAGCTGCAGCAGATGTAACCAAAACAGACGCTCCTTACTTTTGTAATAATGTTTTACATTCACTCTTTTCTGACTGCACAGTATCTGCCAATGGACTGAAAATTTCAAATGCAAATGGAAATTATGCTCACAAAAGTTTCATTGAAACCGAATTTTCTCACAACAAAGACGCAAAGGCTACTTGGTTGGCTTGCCAAGGTTATTCGTACGAGGATAATCCTGGAGCGGTAGCAACAGCTGAAGTTAACAGACGAAACGCTTTGGTTAGACAATCTGCTGAATGTACTTTTTACGGAAAAGTGGCAGTAGATTTTTTTACATGTGATCGACATCTTTTGAGTGGAGTCACATTGCGAATTTCTTTTCGAAGATCAATAGATGATTTTGTTGTAATATCTGACGATGCTGGAAAATCATACAAAGTGAAAATTATAGAAGCTAATTTGTATGTGAGAAAAATGACATTGAACGACGACGTCGTTTCTGCCATTGAAAAAACTTTACTAACAAGCCCAGCGTCGTATCCTTACTTGGAAACTATAACAAAAACATTTCTGGCTTCTACTGGTTTGCAAAGTTGGAAACAGGAAGATGTTTTTAGCAGGGAGCCTATTCGACGTCTTGCCATTTGTCTTAACACAAATGAAGCTTTCTTAGGAAGCAAACAACTCAATCCTTTTCACTTTCGTAAATTTAATCTGGAGCAGATATGTATTTATCGAAATGGACTCCCCGTTGCAGACAGCCCCATAAATACAGCTGACGTAAAACGCTTGTACTTCAACACAATGTCAGATTTAGCCTATATTGACAACGGGCATGGAGTAAATTTGTCTGAATACCCTAACCATTTTATTATGGTGTTTGATCTCACCAGCACTCAGCAGGCGTCACATGATTTTATTCACCCCGAACTTACCAATTGTTCAATTTCAATTGAACTTAAGTTTTCAGCGGCCTTACCAAGCAACATTGAAATTTTTATAATTGGTGAAAAAGCTAGCACAATTTTCATTGACTCTGCTCGGAGAGTTTCAAAAAATCACATTCTAACAAACTGATGGATGAAGATGAAATAAACAACCTCGTTCAACGATGTAAATTGTTAAAGCATAAATTTCATGGTGTATTTGCTGCTGATAATTTTCCGCTTAGCCTATCTCAGAACAGCTTCATTATAGTGAATGTATCAACTTCGCAAACAATTGGAACCCATTGGACACTTATTTGTCGGAAAAATGGAGAATATATTTTTGCAGATCCACTGGGACAAAATCTAACTTCATATAAACATTTACACAATAGACTTGCTTCCTCTGCTGGTAATATTCAAACTGTGTTTGAATTGCTTAGAAACCAACCAATTCAAAAACCAAACTCAATATTGTGTGGCTTATTTTGCATTTATATTGCTCATTACCTTTTTGATAAAAAAGAATTTGTAAAGATGAGTGATGTTGATTTGATACGTTTCGCGCTTCATATGATGCTCTAACATTACTAACTTTTGTATTGAAATAAATTTTTTTTCAAAACTTTATTTTTTCTTCATAAACTAAGCGAACACACAAAACATCATTGTCAATATCCAATTTTCCATAACCACTCAAAAAAATATCCATTATTTGACAGAAAGCACCAGAATGAGGTCCATGCAAAATTTTATCAAATCTCTTAAGAGTTTCAGTAGACAATCGGTCAGTTTGCAATTGTTGGTTTGATTTTTTCTCAACACTATTTTCTAGAGTTTTGAAAGCAGTACTTCCAACTGCCCGCTGAGTTTTGCAGCCAACGCCATTGACCAAATTGGGTAAACGTTTTTGAATGTTCGTAGTGTCTCCATTCGTCTGTAACGTTAGACCATTGTATTCCACAGCTAGCTTCAATTTTTCGAAAACCGTACCGATTGTCTCCAAGTCCTTGCCATTCGAGAATAAACAATTGAAAGTTGTATATAAGCATGGAACTGTATAAAGTTTAGTTTTCTTTAAGAAATCTGTAGCAACATCTGACACATCAATCAGAACATGATAATGATTAGCAGGTAAAACTCAACAAAAAAGGCTATCAGTGTGCATGCATATGGCTGAAACTTTAGCGAACGTTGAATTTGGTTTCTCTTCGGTGATAAAAAACCTGAATTTTTTTTGAAACTCCTTGAAGTAACCAGGTGAACGTTCATACATAGCTTCTACCATTTTCAATCGAGCTCTTTAAATTATTCAGAGAATTCGTGTTCGTCGTCTTTTTGTTTTACTTTAGTTTTCTTTGCAGAGGGAGCTTTCAGAGTAGAATCGTTTTCAGTGTTGTCGTTAGCAGCAGAACGAATTTTTCCGCTCTTTTTTGATAACTTTTCAAACTCTTCAAAAGTCAGTGTAATTCTCTGTTGAATTTCAAACTCTTGACCAACTTTTTTGAACAACTTTAGGAAGATATAAGTTCCTGTTTTGTCATAAGTTTTTACTGTTGCTCGGATCAAACGTTTTTCACTTTTGGAAACGTCAAAATGAGCGTCTCCAAACTCAGCGTCTCTCTCCGCTGTAAAAGGCATTTGTGTTTCTTATTCAATATATTCAACTAACTGTTTTGCTTCGAGAAAAACCGTGTCAATGATTTCGTGCAATAAAATTTTAGAAATTACACGCAGACGCTAAAAATAGAATTGGTTAACTGATAAGAAATATGATCTATTTATACAGTACGTATTTGTACAGTATTTGTACGTTAGTCCTGAAGGCAAACACATAAATCTCTTTATCTTATGTATGCATACAAACTCCCATGGTACTAGAGCCTGCTTTAACTTCGGGGAATTTACAGTATTTGTACGTTAGTCCTGTAGGCAAACACATAAATGTCCCTATCTTATGTATGCATACAAATTCCCATGGTACTAGAGCCTGCTTTAACTTCGGGGTGGTCTTGTCTGGAAACAATACAACTTTAATGTTTGGTTTAACAGATAAAACCAAAATGAAGAGTACATGTATGACCTTAGGTGTGTCAAGAGACTAAGTTGACAATAAAGTGAACGCAACACGTGTACCAAAACTTGACGCTTTATCAACATTGAACAACCTACATACTTGTTGAAATTCTCATTCAATTCTATATTCAAGTTCATGCTTGTAATACTGCAAACAAGTGACTTTTTAAAATAACTGTTACTCAATTCATTTTTGATTCAATTTTTCGTTTCAACATTACTAGTATTTGCTTCAAGAAAACATTATCTTTCAAAATTTTTGTCATTGTTGTTTAACTTCAATTATAAGTTAACAGTTCATCTGAATTTTCCAGAGCAATTGCAATGTCTTACCATATTTTGTCAGAAAGCGATTTGTCATGTGAACGCACAATTATCTATCAAACTGTACATGAAAACTTCATAGTAATTGTACAACAAAAACGTTCTCATGAAAAAGAAGAGTGGATAACACACGACCATTGCATGCTTCCAAAAATATTCATCAATTTTATGGCTCAGTTACCCGACAAACCCGAAACTACCGGTAGTGGATTCATTACATCAGGGGGAGTTGTACCACCAACATCACTTTTGCACCCTCTGGAACAATATGATATATCGAACTTACCAATGGGAACCAAAAAGTTAATATACAAATACGATTGCGACTGTGTACCATTCTATGAGAACCAGCTCGGTGTTTTGCAAGCATGCGACAACCTAGCGGATCTTTGGGGGCTTCCGAAATCTCCTGAGTCTCCAACAAATCCGTCACCATTTTGCACGCCTACTGCAGACCCCAGTCCAACACTCAGCCCAGATAGCTCAGAGCAGAGTCCTTCACTTTTTGCGAATCTAAAAAGCAACAAATTATGGATAAATTTTGACAGTCATGCAGACACAAACGATCTGTTGAAAAACCTTTCTGGAGACAACTTTGAGACTCCCACAACTTACAATGGAATTGAAGAACAAGAAGATACTCCTACCAAAAACTTCTCTTTAACTCCCGTAAACACTGAAAACCCCTCAGTTGACAATGCTCCAAAAAAGAGAGAAATTTCAGCTATGCGAGAACTCTTTGACAAATCTGAATAACTTTTCTTATTGAAGTGAATATAAAATTTCTAAAAATGATTTCATTTCTTCATAATTTAAACTTTATTAGATAGTCTTTTTGACAAAGAAAACATAAAAAGAAACCAAACAGTTTTTATTTCCAAGCACTGGCAAAACTTGTACTACATTTAAAGGTGAAAAATGTTTTCAGGATAACACAGCTTTAGGGTTAAAACGTAAGATCATATTGCAACGTTTTCAATGTCTAATAAAGGATTCAAGCAGAGAAAAACGAAGGCATAGCTAAAACATTTTGAAGTTATCATATATTTTTGATCAGAAATTCAAAAAATGAATTTAAGGAAGAATATGCAGCAAGCGCAAATAAAACTTTTTTCACATTCCAGAGCAACAATTTTTCCTCAATATTTTTTTTTCATAAAATCTTTATTTATTCGAAATTTTTCATTTAAAATTCATTCTTTCATTTATCAAGACTAAAACTTAGTTTGCTTTTTATTTCAGCTTAGTATCCAATTGAATTTTACCTGAAATTTTGAAAAGTCTCTATTTACCAAACAACAAGTACAGTTTGGAAGTTGCACACTGTAATAATTGCTTGAGGCAAATGTTAATTTTCTATATTCTGAAATTCCAAAAATATTTGTCACACCCGTGCTCAGTTATTTCAATTTCTGATTTAGTCTTATTCTCTCAAGTTGGAAATTCTTCAAGCTATAACTGAAGCAAACTCTCAAAATCATTTCTTACAACACACATCAATTAAATTGCTTTTCATACCTCTTCTTCTCTTCTGAAAGTTTTTGCCCAAATAAACCTACAAATATTTTTTTTTCATTCCTTCCAACCTTAATGAATTTTAAAATTTCCCCGAAATTTAACTGTTGAAACTTTCACGAGTTTGAAAACGCGTTCACGATCAAATTGGTAACTTGACTCAGCATGGCGATACAATGCCCTCACTGTTCAGCACAACTCTGTAATCGACGGTCTCTTAATAAGCATTTGAAGAATATCCATAAAATATTTCCGGATGGAACAACGTTTAGCTGTTTTCATTGCTCTGAGAAAGTACGAAGCTTGCCTACGCTGCGCAAACATTCTCAGATTTTTCACCAGCAGCCTATTTTGAAAGTGTGTTACACATGTCGTGTAGGATTTCAAACAAAACGAAACTATGCAGAACACGTTAAAAACGAACATGGCATGCCAATATTAGACATGGAAGAAGATGAGATTGACTTGACAAGACCCACTGTGAGCTCAATCAGCGGTGGTGTAAATTACTATGAATTTCATCCGGGGGAGAAAGATTTGGACATTATGGAATTCATGTTCAGAAAGCGTGAAGAGGTGTCGAGAATTATTCAAAAACACACACACAAATTCCCCCAAAAACTTCAAGTAAACGTGGAAATGACACTTCAAAAGCCTTTAGAGGAAGAAATTGAAAAAGTGAGCGTATACTTTAACACAGAAACAGTGACTGTGTACCACTCAGGGATTTCAGATGAAAGCTACGGATCTCTCATTGATAGCATAGTGTCTAAGCTTGTAATCTTTTCAAGCTATGGAAGTGGCTGGCAGCTGCTCTCTATAGACAAGGTTACCCTGAAACTGAGTAGATGCGTTGCAGTGCGCGGTAGCAGTTTCATACCTTTTCATGAGGGACATCCGCTGAGAAGGGATTCGAATTTGCTGAACATACACAATGGAAGCGACAACAACTGCTTTTTGTATTGCTACACAGCTGGATACCACCTAGTTTACAAAAAAGAAAAACTGGAACCGCCAGCTCCGTGTGTCAGACCTAGGACAAAAGTTCTTACATACAGTAGAGAGAACCCATCAGCCAAGATGCCGAGAGGAACTTTGAAATGCCAATGAGTCTTCATGACATATCAAAGTTCGAAGATCTCAATGAAGTGCAAGTCAATGTTTTCAGGTAACAAGATATTTAAGTTACACTGTTGTCTACTATAAAAAGCCTTTCGAAGTAAAAAAACTTGATTTTACGAAAAACTCCGTTTTCTAATATTTTTTTGTTTGATATCCCCCCGAATTTGTAAAAAAAATTCTGCTTCAGGTATGACAAGAAACAGCTACTACCCCTCAGATTGTCGAAAGGAAAACCATTTCCTTTTGTTCTGGACTTGTTGCTCCTACAAAACGAAAAGACCTACCACTACGTTCTCATTATCAATTTAAAAAAACTTGTTGCCAAAGTCAAAGGAAGGGAGTATCGTGATAGGAGCGAGCTGTGTCGCAATTGTTTTCATGTATGTTCATCAGTAGGGCTACTCACTTCCCATCAAAAAGTATGTCTGGAAAACGAGTCAGTACAAATAACAATGCCCACACTCGACAAAAACAAAGTAAAGTTTGAGAACTATGCGGCAAGGTGGTTTTCACCTTTTGTTGTGTACCTGGATCTGGAATCTCTGATTGTACCCGTTGCAACGGCAAAAAACAACCCAACTATTTCAAGCACTTCAACATTAGAACAACATCTTCCTTGCAGTTACTGCATGATTGTTGTTGAACGTGATAACTCTGAGCCCCTGCATTTTGATATATACACTGGACCTGATTGTATGGAACGCTTTGTTACAAAAATAGAAAAACTTGCAAAATATTTCTATCAGCAAAAGCGGAAATTCCCATGTTTTCTCGGCACAGCACCTCTAAGAGACACGTGGTCAAAGTGTTGGATTTGTAATGTTGATTTCAACAATGATAACGAAAAGGTATTAGACCACTGTCACTACAACGGACAATTCATTGGGTATGCGCACAGTGCATGTAAACTAAACCGAAGAACGCTAAACTACACTCCAGTGATCGCCCACAATATGATGAATTATGATTTACATCATATTGTGAAGTCCTTACACTCGGCTTCACAGTCGACAAAAATTGAAGTCATACCAACCAATGATGAGAAGTTTATTGCACTCAATTTCGGCGTTTTTATCGAAACGCGAAAACGCAAGCGTGATGAACTTGAAGTGTACGAGTACCTTCGTTTTATCGATAGCTTCAAGTTCATGCCTTGTAGCTTAGACAAACTAGTACAAAGTTTACCTGACAACAAATTTTCTCTCCTAGACCACTTCTACCAGGGCTATACAGACGAGCAGCGAAAACTGTTGAAGAAAAAAGGAAACTTTCCTTACTCATATGTGGACTCATTCAGTAAGCTAAATGAACCTTCTCTTCCATGTCTAAAGAACTGGAAGAACAGTTTAAAAGACAACCAAATTGACGTCACAAATGAGGAACTCATTCAGTTGAATAATGTGTTCAAAGTGTTTAACTGTGAAAACCTTCAACATTTCCTCGAACTTTACCTTACAGGAGATGTTCTCCAGTTAGCATGCTGGTTTGAGGAGCTACGGTCCGTGTGTTATAACACATACGGATTAGACTGCTCTCAGTTCTATACCGCCTCAAACCTTTCAGGAAGTGCCTGCCTAAAAGTTTGTGAACCAGAACTTGAGTTACTGACTGATCGACAAATACTTGACTTGACGGAAAGGATGATGCGTGGAGGGTTGTCCTCCGTCTTTAGCTCAAGACATGAGGTTGCCAACAACACCATGTTACCGGAATTTGACGAGTCAAAAGATGTTTCATCAATAATCTACATTGATGCGAATAATCTTTACGGTGGCATAATGCTCCAATACCCATTGCCACTCAAGGATTTTGAGCTCGTTGAAGGCATTTCATTAGACACAATATTACAAACTGAAGATGAGGGGGATATTGGTTTCCTGGTTGAAGTCGATTTGGAGTACCCTGACGAACTACATGATAAACACACAGACTATCCACTCGTACCAGACAAGGAATCAATTGATCCCCTAGAATTGAGTGACTTTCAAACTTCTCGAAAAAACACATTTAAATTGACTGTGTCAAAAACCAAAAAACTGAGACAGACCTTCCATCCCAAGAAGAACTATGTGGTTCACTACCGTAACCTGAAATTCTACGTTAACAACGGCATCAAAATTACAAAGTTTCATCAAGCTGTAAAATTCCGACAATCGAAATGGCTTTCAAGCTACATATCACTCAACACGCAAAAGCGACAAGAAGCGTCCACGAAGTTTGATCAAGATTTCTATAAACTATTGTCAAACTCGACCTTTGGAATATTTTGTGAAAGTCTTCGAAACCGAGTGACAATTTCATTTGTCAGAACAGAAGAGGAACTTCTGAAAGCAACATCTGAAGGCAAAGTTTCATTGATCAAAATTATAGACGAAAACTTGACTCTGATTACTGAGAAAAAGCAGTCTATCCTATGGAACAAACCAACAATTGTTGGGGCTAGCATTTTAGAGCTTTCAAAGCTCTTCATGCTAGAGTTCCATTACAATGTAATGAAAAAACAAACCGATTGTGTGCTGTTGTATTCAGATACAGACTCTTTCATTTACAAGCTTAAAAGCAAAAATTTTTATGACGACTTGGAAAAAAATTTGGATCTCAAAAATCATTTCGACCTCTCAAATTTTCCAACAGATCACAAACTCTATGATAGATCGAACGAAAGAGTTGTCTTAAAGTTCAAATATGAACTTGCGGGGACACCAATACAGGAGTTTTGTGCCCTTAAACCAAAATTGTACTCTATTCTCGTTGCTAATGGGCAAACAAAAATGACCGCAAAAGGAACCAAAAAATTCGCTCAATCCAAACTGAACCATGAGATGTTTAAAAAGACATTAGAAACCGGTGATCTAGTGAGAATGGAAAACATCAAGTTCAACACCGACAAACACCAATTATAAACTGTCTGTGTCAACAAAATTGCGCTAAGCGCATATGATGACAAAAGATATATCAGCTCGGATCGAAAAACTACGCTACCATTTGGACACTATTCGTTGAGGGATGAGTACATTACGAAGAAAATGTGCGTTGAAACCGATTGGGATACAGAATTGCACGATCCGTATAATGTGTTGGAACTTCTCGAAGTTGGGGAGACATTGGGCTGGGAAACACCTGATCCCGGCTTTTATCAGCCATCATATCCGAATGAGGAGTTAAATGATGTTGTCGACCTTTCAAACCTGTCTGATCTTTCTGACGACTCTAATCATGAAATCAGTAACCCCTTCATTCTCAACGAAGCCGAGGAAAGCCTGGATAACTCTACCGGCAGCAGTGACAGTGATACTACTTTAGCAAACATAAGCAAACAAAGAAAGAAAACTGCTAATGTGAACAGAAACCTATTCAATGAAAGCAAAAGTCTTGATTCTAGAAACTCTGACACTGATTGAATTGGTATTTTGTTTTGTATTTTGAATTATGACATCTCAGAAGGAAAGGAGTTACAAAGAATAAAATATTGCTAATCAAATAGTTTTTTCGAGGAAATTGTTATAGTAGACCTTACCTGAGAAAATTTTCAAGTCAACAAAAAATCAGTTTTGAGCGCTCTTTCATAGTGCAAAGTCCATTTCAGACCATTTTAGGACTTTGAAAAACTTTGAAAAATTTTCGAAAAAATTTTTGAAATTTTAGTATTTTCGACCCTCATACTTCGAAAAAAATTTTGAAATTTTTTGAAAAATTTTAGGCTTCTGGTGTCTTATATTAGATTTTTTATGTTTTCACCAAAACGATTTAGTGAGAGTTCAAAACATAAGTAACACCTAATTCTATATACAACGAACATTTGAACAGCGGATATCTGCCATGTTACTGGAGGGCGGGGGGTCCGGACACCCCCCCTACAAGAACTCTCACCACCGAAAAACTGATTTTCTCTTAGTGAAAGCAAGTTTTTTGGTTAAGTTTCGCCAGTCAACTTAACCCAAGAACTTCTCTCAGACTGGCGAAACTTAACCAAAAAACTTGCTTTCACTAAGAGAAAATCAGTTTTTCGGTGGTGAAAGTTCTTGTAGGGGGGGGTCCGGACCCCCCCCCCCTCCAGTAACATGGCAGATATGTATACTACTGACAATATCTTCTGTTTGAATCCGACAAAATTCTCAACGCCGGACACACTCAAATCAGCATAGATAGTTCCCTGTCTCAATTCCAAAGCCTTTCTCCGAGGAATTGCAAGTCCAGGCATGCTATGAAAAGGTCCTAGGGATTGCGATGGTCTCTGAAAGTGGGGCTGGTACATGAACAGAGCGGCATGCTCCATCTCTTTCCCTCATGTCCGCATGAAGGTAGATGACTTCATAGGGTGTCAACAAAATGCAGACTGCCTTAGCGTGGTGTTGAAGATCCTAACAGAAATGTCTAAAATACTCGTCAATACTAGGACTCCGATGTTTCCAGATCTGCAGACGTCATTATTCACAATATCTTGCTTCCTGAGACCTGCTGAACAAACTATTCTGCACGCCAATATTGTATGTAACCTACACGATAGATAAATGATGCAACGGGAGGGAACAAGTATAGGAACAGTGTTTTAAGTTTTTGAATTAGGAAAGAGAAAAATATGAAACCTAAAATCTGAAAAACTTACGCTAAAGTAAAAAAATCAAATTTCTCAGAATTTTTTTAATTTTTCTTAGTATCCATCTTTTTCGACTTAAATTAATTCGGATTCTTTTAGTCATCTGACCTAACGAAGTTTCATATAGATTTCTTTATGTTTTGCATGTATATTTTTTGTGAAAATATTTTTTTCTTTTCAAAATTGCTGCAAGATACTATCCAACAGCAAGCTTTAACTTAAGTACAGGTTTTATATGAATTTTTGTAGCCGAATTGATTAGATATGGAGAACACATTCTTCTGTGAAAATGTCTAAACAAAAATTTCAACACTGAAACTATCCTCTCAAACATGAATTATCTCTGATTTACTCAAAATTGACTTAAACGTTGAATAACAAATTTTATATCAATATTTAAATTTAATATCAAGTTGAGTTGGTTAATATACACAAAGTATTGGTAGTTCAGTTAGAAAAATTCAAAAAAATTTCCTTTCAATTTCATTTTTCATTCATTTTGTGAGGTAAAACGTCAAAAGTTTTTCTCTTTTGTTTGAAGTTTAGGTTGAAATGTAGCCGGTCAAATGCCAATATAGCTGTTGAATACTTCACAGTGCCTAAAAGTAGAGATAGAATTAGATACACAAATCAGTTGAAAAGGATATCGGCGCTTCATAAAATACTATATACTGACGTTTTGAAAAAATTAGAATTTTTTACTGCAGAAATTGGTTTGCTAAGTCGGACAAGTCACACATGATCTAAACTTCACAACAGGCGAATCATTTTTTTTCTCCAAAAAAATGTATATAAGAGACCTTTTTGGGTGACAATGATTTCGACAGGGTAGAGTCTCGGCGACGCCCCATCGATTTAGAACCCCTAGAAGCAAGAAACAAGCTTCAAAAACGCTGAACAAGTCAAGTTAAGGAAGGCTTTAAAACAATCAGAAAAGAAAAGATGACCGTCAGACGACCAAAAAACATAACCAGTAGAACACCGCAAACAAATCGGAAAGCCTACGGGTGTAGGCGATCCTATTTTTCGAAATGGTTTTGATTAATTTGAAGAAATTCTGCCAGATTTATAGTGAAGTAAAGAGTAATCTGACTATTCTTTTTCTACTGGTTGTTGCTGTGAGGGTACATACGGCGCTTGTGAATATAAAAAGATATCAATGTCCGTTTTTTCACATCGGTTCTGGAAATTGCGCCCTGCATAAATTTTCTGATGGAGAACCTGAAAATATTTATTCTCTTGTGTTACAATTTTTCGCAAAAGTTTTCAAATAAAAATCGTTTAATAAACAACGATTGTTTTTAATATGGAATACCATTCTCCAATTGCACAATTTTTGTTGAAAACTACTTCTCCCCCTTAATTTTTTTAATTTATCCAATGGCAATTTTTTTAATTTATCCAATCTGGATTATGCTTGCCGAAGCTCTAACTTGAAAGCTAGCTAAGTATCGAAACCACATTCTCATAGTCGGTTCTGCAAAGAGTTGCCCATTTCCTTCATTCAAGTGTTCCGCTGATTGTGAAGGGGCTCATGATCTCAGATTTGACTAAATAGATGCCCATAAGCGTGCTTGGGCTTTAATTTATGTTTTTGAAATTAAGTTGAAATAAAATTAGATTGTTCCCTCCTAACACTTTAAACTTAGAATGAACCAGCCTCTGGATACTTGTTTTTGAGTATTTCAATGTTTTTGTATATATATATATATATATATATATATATATATATATATATATATATATATATATATATATATATATATATATATATATAAAAATTATATACATATATATATATATATATATATATATATATATATATATAGAGAGAGAGAGAAGGGAGAGAGAGGTGTTCAAAGAAAGCTGCTTCTAATTGGTACGGTCCACAAGCGGCAACACAAATCAGACTCAAATCAGCAGCAGATATGAACTTCCTAGAGGAATAGTTGGAGAAACCAGAAAGATCTGGTTGAGCAAATATGGCTCTTCTTTATCCAGTCAGGTAAACGAAAGAGCGAGAAAATGGAAGTTGACTTGTTGTATTGAGGACAAAATTTAGGTCTTTAAGTATATTTAATTTTTAATTTTGTAGAATGATTTTGAGACATAACGATACAAAAACTCCTGAGTAAAATTCAAGTAATTGAATGGCTGTTTTAATAGAAATACCTTGTAATAAGGGTTTATTGGGTCTGCAAATCTGCTTGTCCGTTGTGCATACTCTACGTGGCAACATTTACAAAAGTCTGTTGTCCAGTCGGATTAAAACATAAAAGCATGTGGCGTTTTAATTTGCACCCGCCTTTAGAGTTTTTTAAAGGAGCAATACATATCCTTAAAACGCTGAAATAATAGAAACTGCTTACTTCAAGGTGTTTTTTGTATAAGGTTTTGTCTGAAAAGCTTTCATCCAATGGCACTTTCGTCAACATTTTTTTGTCATTTTCTCTGCTTCGTGTTGGCAAAATAAATTTGTGTAAAAAAACCATATGATGCAGCCGCCAGGAACTTAATTGAAGTTTTTTTGACGCAACTGAAAAAAACTTCTATGGCGACGGCAGTTTTTGCAGTCTTTATTATTGTTTGCGCTGTACCATGCATTGTTCTATGCCAGAAGACCATAGAGTTCAAAATGATTTTTGCTTATATTTTAGTGGGAAGACTTTTGCTCAAACAAGAAACCCGAAAATGTGGCAATTTTTGGAAAATATGTTGGTGTTGCATCAACGTAATTGTCCAAGCTTTTCCTTACCCTGCAAATGAAAATTAAGGGAAACTTGAGAGCTGAAGCTTAGATATGTGGCCTTAAACTCTGCCTTAAATTTCGAGGGTGTTAACACGACATAAAACGCCAATAGACAAAGTCAAAATTTCTAACGCATTTAACTGAAGTCGATGCAAATGTTTTTTGAGGGATTACCATCGGTAATGTGTTGCGATGACATGAGTAAACAACTTTGTTGTATCAATCATCTCTCCAAAAACCCAAAAGTGTCAGTCTGTTGCCTTCGCATCATGAATTTTATCAGTGCAACTGATGTCAATTTCATGAAGACCAGAACATTTTTTTAAAACATACAAACTATTGTTGTCATTGTCAAATTTTGTGCGTTCCCTGATGGTAGTACCCGATTCGTTTTCAAAAATATTTGACAATGGAGTTGTATAGATTCATCAATTTGAAACTTTATATTTGTTTTAATGTGGCTCTCCGTGTTTTTGATTTAAAACTAAAAAATATACAACAAAAAAATGTAACCCAAAACTGGAAATCTTTCTGGTCTCAAGCAATTTTATACAACTGTCTCAATTACTAGATGTTGTTTAGGTGTCGATCAGCCAGCTGTTGAGCCCTTGACTTACTTTTAATCAAGGCCAAGTTTTTGTCAGATAGTTCAGCACCATTAAATTCAAATTTACGTTTTTTTTCATCTCATTTGCAGGTTTTCAGTTGGTTTACAACGCAGTCTGGTTGTTTCCCAAATCCAAAGTAACACTGAGAGGGACTTTTTGAGTTGTCTCTTTTTTGTTTTATTTTTTTGTCCCCTCACAAGTCTTCTTTTTTCGTGATACAGAAGATTTTTGTTTAGTTTGTATTTGTGGTTCACTAAGTTGTACAAACTCTATGGACTGAGATCTTTTCCTAAATTTGGTTGATTTTATGAAAAAAGAGTTAAGTGATTTCTAAGTTGAATCCGATTTTGAACAGTTTTACCTTTCAATCTCCTCGAGAGAACTGTGGCATTTTCTGATGGAAAAGTGCTGTTTCTCGCAATCAAAAGGTGTATACACAGGACCGTTATGGAAGTAAAAGAAAAACTGTTCCTTTGTGATCAAATTTTAGGTAAAACTAGATCTAATTTTCATTCATTTTTCGAGCATTTTTCCTTTACTTCACCATTTTGCTTTCATTTGATTTTTTTCCGCAACAAGTTTTTTTTTGCTAGATTCCTTATTAAAAATATTTCTCCTGAGTAAGAAAACTTTTTCTTAGTCTTCAAAATTGCGTTCTCAGCAATCTTATATCTTAGGTTTAGAAGATATTATACGAATTCTTGGTATTGCTGTAGTTGGGTCCAGTTCATGGTATCCTCTTCTTTTGCTTTGAACGAAAACTTTTTTCTCAGCATTTAGTTTTTTGAGGTTTAGAAGGTATACGATATACCCGGTTTTGATCATTTTTGTAGAACTCTCTCTCTCTCTCTCTGTTTTATCAGAAAATTCGGAATCAATGAATTGCGAGGAGAATTGCTAATTTTAAAGGATACCAAATTTTGAATAAAAAGTAATCTCAATTGTTCGGACATCATGGAGAAACGTGAATTTTTCTTCTTCATCACAGTTATATCCCATGTTCTCAAGTTATTTGGACTCACCATTTTGAAAATAAAATTGAATATTATACTTTTTTGTAATTTTGTGTTAAGAAAAACTATGTTTAGTTTTTCTCGCAAAAGAGAGCCGTTTTTCCATTTTATCAAACAACTGATTTCTAATGACTCTATGATGACCTGACTTTGTTATTTGTTGTCTCGTGGAATTAATTTGGTGCAAAAAACGGAACCTTTACCGTAGGTAGTGTGAGTAAATCAAAAAAATTTGTTGTAAATAAAACTCCTTCTCGCAAAATATTTTTTTCAAGATTTGCCATATATTAATTATTTGTATTTTTTTTTGTTGATTGTACTGTTCTTGTTATAACGAGGTTGTTCCTCAAAAAATATCTGAAACTCTATTTTTGTAGTTTTGCCGTGATTTTGTTTAATTTATTAGATTTTTATTTAAAAAATTTGTGCAAGCTTTGTGGGACCTTCTCGGTGGCGGTCCTTTTTGAGGTGTATACTATGTTCAATCAGAGCTTGCACCCACTTAAAATTTTCTTTATCAATCATTAAATAGATCAAAAGGGGACAAACATTTGCGTTTTAATAACATCTGGTTTCATTAAGTATTAAATTTCAACATTTAAATAAAATCACACATTAGTGTTGAATAGAGATTCGTTGGATCTAATAAATAGTATCTGCCTATTATGATCTTATTTGGTGACAAAATAAAAAGATACTTATTAAAATTTAAAAAATAAATTTTAGAAGCAATTTTTGGATCCTGGACACAAATAGCGATAGGCAAGTTCTTTAATAGCGCCATAACAGGACAAAATTTTTTGAAAACTCTTTTTTAATCGACCGTTATTTTACCATTTTATTTTTGACTTTTGATCATTTTATGGGAAACTGTTAACTAGTTGGCGCCACTAAAAATCAGCAGCATGGGCTATCAAAAACCAAGAACTAACTCACGATACTGAAAAAATTTAGAACTTGTGAAAGCTCAAAACTGCTAGTTTTTTGTAAATTTTTAAGATTGTAAAATCGGCAATGTTTTAGAACTTTTTAGTGTAAATGTGCATCAAATGCAGCTAAGTGATACTGAGAAGAGGCAGTGTCTGAAGATTAATCTAACCGGCCAGGCAGAACGGTAATATCTGATTTGGGTTTCAACTAACAGTCATATTATCAAGCTCTGGACGTTTCCTGCAAAAATTATAGCAGACCGAAGGATTACTGAAATCTTACAAACTTCAGTTCCAGATCCGACAGTTTATTATAGGAAGTTTCTAACTTCAATCAAAGTTACGGTTCTTTGAATTGACGGAGCAACAAATTGTCTTGGCGAGATTATTTGTCACTTGGATTTAGTGAAGAACCAGGCCAAGCTTAAAAAACTTGCTTTGAAGATTGGGTTGTGCTGAGACTCTTGAGCAGCAGCAACATTTTTTCCACGAAACCGGAGAAAAAGCAACAGCGAACAAAAATCAATACACTTATGTATGCCAGGAAGAAACCTTTACGATGGCTGAAAAGAGCCCCTATATGTCTTCGGTTGGTTGATCGACATCTCGCCGATGTGAAACCACCTTGCCGAGAACAAAGTATTGTAGGCAGAAAGAGCTTATCGTTGCTTCTTCGAGACATAGGACGAATTGAAAAAGAACAGACAACCAAGGCGGCTCTTGAACTCAAAATATTTGGAAAATTTTGATTCCCACACTGAGCGAATAATGGGCGAAAAAAACATTGACTGGACTGTTTGAACACTGGCTAATCATCCAAAAGGTACTCTAAGACTCTAAGACTTCTCGAATTGACAAAAGATTCGCGCTTCAATTCACACGGCGGCGTCAGTTGTGAAAAAAAGTTGAAATGAGAAAATCTGAGTGACTCCCTTAAGCAAACATTGCGTAACCAATTGGAACAGTTCATTAAGAAACGAGAAAAAGTTAATCAAATTTTGAAGCCAAATTTCGAGGTTGAATTGTTCACGATCTTCAGGGACAACAGAAGCAGCTGCCAAGACCTCTTGAAACAGTACTGCTAAAGAACAGCTAGTGGAAATCAGACAATTTTAGTATCATCATTCTCTGCAAATGATAATGTACTGAACGAAATCTGAGATGAGACAGCAACTGGAGTGTCAGTCATTGTATAAATTAACGTTGAGGTCTCTCCCAGGCATTCTGCTACACACCGAAGCAGAAGAGAACCCAATATCTTCCAATCGCGTTCATCGAGAATGCAAGAGATCAATGAAATGAAGCTTAAAACTTGAAAGCTATGAAAGAAACAGAGCAATGACTGCAAAAATGACTGATTGAGTTAGAACAGTAGCATGAAGAAATAAAACAAGGTCAGCAAAAGGAAAAATTACAACTACAACAAGAAGAGCGTTTAACTATGCCTGCTATAGCATGACTAGAACTCAAAATTAAACGGAATAAAGCTGAAGCCGATGAAATACAAAGGCGCCTAGAGTTTGAACTGAGCAAAGGAAGAAGCCTAAGAGCATTTGTACTGCAGTCCGATGCATAAAAATGTTGGATCCAAAAAAAACCCAGTTGGAACGACAGACTGGTTAATATCAGTTGCCTGGCAGCCACCATTCGCAGATTGTGTGGTCGACCCTCCAAAGACGGTCACACAGAACCGACAAGACGAATTCTTCAGCGCCCTGCCAAAACTAACCCGCGGTTCCAACTGGGGATTAGAAATTTCTCTGCACGCTCAGGAAACCAGGAATTCCTGAGTAATTTATGGTGACAATACCACAAACACACTTGCCGAAAAACAACGTTCCAACAGCAAGGTAATTCAGAAGTCAAAATCAGACAGAGAAGTCAAAGTTCCAAGCTCAATTCTGGCAACAGGTCGATAGAGACTTGAAACCAACCGAAGTTTAGCCAAACCACTCCACATTTTGTTTATTAACCTAGTGGCGTTTTAAGACGATTACCAGTTCTCAAGTTATCGGAGTACTCAGGGAATTACTTACAGTAACCAGAATAGGCAGCACTCTTTAGTGTAAATGCGCATGAAAAGCAGCTAGGCGATACTGAGAAGAAGCAGCATCTGAAGTTTAGTTTCGACAGTCAGACAGAGCGGTAATATTTGATTTGGGGGTCAACTCACAGTCGAATTATCGAGTTCGGGATGTTTCGTTCAAAAAAGTATAGAAGACCGAGTGTCGTAGTCTGGACTTAAGTTAGGAAGGTATACATTCATACCAAATTTTAACACAACAACAGTAAACGTTTTGACTTGCCTTGGATTTTATCACGAACTGAAAATGGGAGTGTTCTAAGATTAGCAACCAGAAAACTTTCCCCTCAGTTAAAAGTGCAATGGTTAAAACACAAACAGAATCATCAGCTACTGGTGACAAATCTGATCGTATATAAAGATTGGCGCAGCAACAGTTTATAAACACGAAGGCATTCTAATTCAGACCAATTCTAAATTCCAAAGCAGTGGAAAAACAAACCAAGTACATATACATCAAACATTGAAGACTCTATAAAAACCAGAAAATCGAGAATGCCAATTCAAAGAGGGGACAACCCGCTAGCTGAGCTGTATTTGGTAATAAATTTGATAATAATAAATTTAAATACAAAAAATGAGCGGATGACAGGAACTTGGACAAAAATTTCAGCGTGTGTTAAGATTGTCTGGGACCTGGTTATCGTTCAAAGTATTGCAGTAATAGAACTTGCAAATTGTCCCATTTTGACAGACGACACAATAAACTAATGCACTGTGATCTCTCAAGCAAGGAGGCTACAACGAGTGCCCCAAATGCTACAACTACAGTAGCGATGAACATCACACAAGGAGGTCCCCTGTGGTGGGATCAAACTGGTGAATGGCAATCTCAGCCTAAATGCGCTAGCAATGTGCGATACAGGACCCTTATTGCTTTTGTACATAAATCAATTGTATCTACACTAACTCTACAAAGCCGAATGCATCCCTGTCCGGAGCAGCAACTCATGGCTCACAAGATCTCATTAATCAAATGGTGCTCATAGCGACTTCGGCTTGCGAGAAGCCTGGACCATTGACTAAAGCGCACCTTTTTTAAAAGAAAAATTGAGATTGTTTTTACCAGATTGTAGATCTAAAAAGTTTGAGAGACCACTACCCACATTTGAGCATGTTGCCAAATCAGAAATACAAACTAAATGAAGTCCAGGTTATTCTTAGCCAAGATTGTTACGACATAACTCACCCATTAGAACTCAAGAAGTCTGACAATAAAACTGCACCATTGCAAGTAAAATCCAAGATAGGCCTTTGGGGGATTTTCCACCAGTGTAGCGAACAGATGACATAGAAGGTGTTGGATTCAGAAGAAACACAGTTAGAACGGCTTACTGGATAATCTCAGTTGCTTAGCAGTCTGGTCCCAGCCAGTCACCAGCCAAAGATTGTGTGGTCGGCCCTCTAAAAAATGTGGCACAGGTCGGACAGGACGAATGTTTCAGCGCCTTCCCCAAATTACCGCGCTGTTCCCACAGAGGGTTGTCTTGGGCACCTTCTGGGTGCACCTTCTGGGCCCCCAGAAGGTGCCCAAGACAACCTTCTAACAGCAACGAATGGCAGATGTCAAAAAACAGACAGAGTAGTCAGAGTCCCAAGCACAGTTCTCTCAACAGGTCGATGGAGACTCGAAACCAACCAAAGTTTAGCCAAACCACTCCACATATTTTTTATTAGCCAGGTGGCGGTCCAAGGCGAGTACCTAAAATCAAGTTGTTTAAGTACTCTGGAAACTACTCGAAGTGACCCAAAAGGACAGAATTTTTTAGTGTAAATGTGCATCAAAGAAGCTTAGCGATACTGAGAAGAATCAGTATCTGAAGATTAGCCTCAACGGTCAGGCAGAGTGGTAAAATCTGATTCGGGCTTGAGGTCACAGTCATATTATCGAGCTCGGGACGTTTTTCTGCAAAAACAGACAGAGAGTCGTAGGCAAAACTCAATTTAGGAGGATATACAATTATACAAAATTTTTACACAACAACTCCGATGGCACTGTTGGTTTTGCAAACGTCGTCACTAAAACAGTAAATGTTTTTACCTGGCTTGGATTTCAGCATGAACTAGTGTTCTGAGATCAGCAACCAGAAAACTTTCCCGCCAGTTAAAAGAGCAATGGCTAAAATGCATACAGAATAATCAGCTATTGTCGGCAAATTTGATTGTATACAAAGGTCGGTTGGGATAAACAGCTTATGAAAACGTAGGTATGACGTAAGTTCCAAAGCAGTGAAAAAACAATCCAATGCATATGCATCAAACGCTGAAGACAGCATAAAAACCAGAAAATTCTGAATGTCCGTTCAGAGAGAGGACAGCACGCAATATGTATTTGCTAGGAGCTTAAATAGAAAATATCTGACTAGATGACAAGAGCATGTGCAAAAAATCAGATTGTGTTTCGATTGTCTGGGACCTGGTCATTGGCCAAAAGATTTCAATAGTAGAACTTGCACTGTGTCCAATTTTAACAGACGACACCACAAACTTATGCACTGTAACCTCTCAAAAAAGGAGGCTACAACGAGTGCCCGAGATGCTATAACTGCAGTGGCAAAAAACATCACACAAGGAGAAATCCCTGTGGTGCGATTATACTGGTGAATTGCGATCACAGCCTACGTTTGCTAGCATGGTGTGATTAAGACTCCTTAATGTTTTTCGTAGATAAATCAATCGGATCTCCCACAATGCATCAAAATCCAAAAAACAGGAACTCATGGGTCACATGGTCTCAAGACAGAAATAGTGATCATAGCAGTCTCAGCCTAGAAGAAGTCTGGACCTTTGACAACAGTGCATATTTGATTTTTTGAAAAATTGAAGTTGTCTCACTTGATTGTAGATATAGGAGGTTTTAAAGATCGCTGCCCACATTTGAGCAAATTGCCAAATCAGAACTTCAACCTAAATGAAGTTCAAGTTGTTCTAAGACAAGAGTATTACGACATATATCTCCCATTAGAATTCAAGAAGTCAGACAATAAAACTAGGGGTTTTCTACATGCGTAGCAAGTCACAACTCTTGCTACAACAGTACCCTCAGTTGCAGAAGACAGATTAGCAAGCCAGTTGAGTAATTGGTGAAGCTTTAAAACCTGCCCTTCAAACTGTGATGTCGCCGGTCATTTGAAAGACAAACAGAGAGCAATCAGGACAATGCAGCAAGCAACTGCAGTAACTGGTGACAGATATAGAGTTGGTTTTATGTGGCAAGAAGACGAAGTGAAGATACAAAACAAATTCTACCTTTCTGTTGGGGGAACCTGAAGTCACTAGAGCGACGCCTAGAGAAACATGATGAGCTACAAAAAGTTATCAGGAAACCCCTTAGATCGATGTCAAAACAGGATTTGTTCGGAAAGTTGAAAAAGTTGAACTAAACAAAACCACAGACAAGATTCAATGGTATTTGCCTCATCATCCTGCCATCGACCCCCTCATAGTGTTTCGTGGAATTGAGTAGAAAGTTGCAGCAAAAATAAGTCACAAAATTGTCCTATACTTTGTCTCAGCAGTGCTCAACCTACTTGGGGTATGTTCACCCTTCACGGTAGGTATGCGGTTTCCATTTGGAAGCATTTGAGCGGCAATAGGACAAGCATGGAACAAAAACCATTCACCAGAGTTCTCGAAAAAATTATCGATTGTTGTATTTATCGAAAGTTATCGAAAAAACAATTCCTACAGATGTGGGCACTAGGGAATGTTCGTCGAGAGCCTAATGGAATCCGCGTGTTAAACTTCGGCCAAAACCGTGGTGCCAAGAGTGCAAATTTGAAGTTGAGCAACCTACCAGTACTATAGCCACAGAAACTCAAATAGGCCGACCGTTTGAACGGCGACAATACAGTACAATCAATCCGATGCGAAACTTCATTGCCTTTTACCTGAGGTTCGTTACAAAGCAGACTGGACCGCTCAAAGATGATGAAATCCAACAAGCACATTTTTTTCTGTGAAGTTTTCTGTTTGTAAGTCGATAACAAACAGCAAAGAAACCTTAAACATTTAACATCGTCAATCTGTCACCATTCAGAGAAAAAATTAGAACATTTCATTTGAAAAGTCGACTCAAAAATTCGAATCTTCATTACAACGCCAAGCAACCAATATTATAGACAGCAAATTATCAATAGTGCAGAGTGAAAATTTGCACCAAAGGCGCGGAGTATGTGAGAATTATTCTGGATAATTCGGTAGCAAAATTTTTTAAAGAAAATCAAATCAAGATGGCAAATCTTGGCACAGGAACGCCAAACCAGTTTGTCCAGCGTTGGCAGACGTAAGCGAGAGCAAATCGACGAACATGCGTTCCCCTTCACCATTACCAGAAGCGGACTAATTCTGATCTGTGTTGTCGAATCTCCGCAACATTCAGTGAAGGTATGCTGTTGTCTTTTCACTTTTCTGCCAACCACTGTGAAACGCATTGAATTATCACAGTAACTAGACGCCGAGTCATTTCTAGCAGCAGTGGCGAGATACATCGGGAGAGTTGGCTACCTAATCTCCATCATCATTGATAATAGAACGAATAACGTTGGAGCAACCAATGACACATTAGCATTCATGGACGCTTGGGAGAAAGCTAGGATTGAAAGTGATCAAGCACAGACAAAACTTGTTTCGAAATTTAACCAGCCCTGAGTTCCACATTTTGCTGGAGCCTAGGAGAGACTGGTTCAATGTTGCAAGAAAGTAATTATTGTAATCTTAGACAATCTAAGACTCACAGTCGATGTACTCAGCGCAACATTGTGACTTGTAGATTAAACTATTAACGCAAGACCCCTAACAGCCGTAAGCGAAGGTCCTGATAATTTGACAGTTTTCACGCCAAATCACGTTGGCTTTACAAGCCTTCAAGGACTTGTGTGATTAAGACTCCTTAATGTTTTTCGTAGATAAATCAATCGGATCTCCCACAAAGCATCAAAAAGCCAAAAAACAGGAACTCATGGGTCACATGGTCTCAATGCAGAAATAGTGATCATAGCAGTATCAGCCTAGAAGACGCCTGGACCTTTGCCAACAGTGCATATTTGATTTTTTGATAAATTGAAGTTGTCTCACTTGATTGTAGATCTAAAAGATTTAAAAGATCGCTGCCCACATTTGAGCAAATTGCCAAATCAGACTTTCAACTTAAATGAAATTCAAATTATTCTAAGACAAGAGTGTTACGAGATATATCTCCCATTAGAATTCAAGAAGTCAGACAATAAAACTGCACCTTTGGCAGTAAAATCTAAGATGGGCCTTAAGGGGTTTTCTACAAGCGTAGCAAGTCACAACTCTTGCTACAACAGTATCCTCAGTTGCAGAAGACAGCTTAGCAAGCCAGTTGAGTAATTGGTGAAGCTTCAAAACCTGCCCTTCAAACTGTGATGTCGCCGGTCATTTGAAAGACAAACAGAGAGCAATCAGGACAATGCAGCAAGCAACTGCAGTAACTGGTGACAGATATAGAGTTGGTTTTATGTGGCAAGAAGACGAAGTGAAGATACAAAACAAATTCTACCTTTCTGTTGGGGGAACTTGAAGTCACTAGAGCGACGCCTAGAGAAACATGATGAGCTACAAAAAAGTTATCAGGAAACACCTTAGATCGATGTCAAAACTGTATTTGTTCGGAAAGTTGAAAAAGTTGAACTAAACAAAACCACAGACAAGATGACAAGATTCAATGGTCCTTGCCACACATCGACCCCCATAAAATTGAGAAAGCCAAAACAGTGTGCTAGCAAAACATCTAAGTGTGGCACTCAATGAATTACTTCTGTCTGGACCCGACCTGTTGCGAAGTCAGGTCAGAATTTTTATGCTTACTTGCCGTTTATATATTTTACTGTCTGCTTGCCGCAAACAACAAATAACATTTTCAACCAACACGGAAGCGTTGTTTCTTCAAATTGCTGTCCCAAGCGATGACAACGGATGCGTTCAATATCTCTGGCGAGATGATGCAGAGCTGAAGATAGACCTATACGAGTTCACGCGACACTTTTTTGGGTCTGAGAGCTCGCCAACACGTGCAAATTAGTTTTGCGTCAATTTGCGAAAGCTAGCGCGATGAACAATGAGCCCCTTGTCGAAAATGTCCAATAAAAAATCTTCATGGACAATTTCCCTAAGTCAGAACCTCACAAAATGCAAATGTAATCCAGCAAAAAGTTCAAAAGATCCTCAGCAAAGTTGGATTCAGTTTGAGGAAACGTATAACGAGTGACAAAGAAATCAAGTCACAGAGAGACGCAGAAGCGGGCAGATCAATGCAAATTGTGAAAAATTTTAATGCCAAAAGACATGAATAATCTATCCTTGGACTAAATTTGAATGTAGAAACGGACCCCCTCATAGTGTTTCGTGGAATTGAGTAGAAAGTTGCAGCAAAAAAGTCACAAAATTGTCCTATACTTTGTCTCAGCAGTGCTCAAGCTACTTGTGGTATGTTCACCCTTCAAGGTAGGTATGCGGTTTCCATTTGGAAGCATTTGAGCGGCAATAGGACAAGCATGGAACAAAAACCATTCACCAGAGTTCTCGAAAAAATTATCGATTCTTATATTTATCGAAAGTTATCGAAAAAACAAATCCTACAGATGTGGGCACTAGGGAATGTCCGTCGAGGCCCTAATGGAATCCGCGTGTTAAACTTCGGCCAAAACCGTGGTGCCATGAGAGCAAATTTGCAGTTGAGCAAGCTACCAGTACTATAGCCACAGAAACTCAAATAGGCCGACCATTTGAACGGGGACAATACAGTACAATCAACCCGATGAGAAACTTCATTGCCTTTTACCTGAGGTTCGTTACAAAGCAGACTAGACCGCTCAAAGAAGATGAAATCCAACAAGCACAACTTTTTCTGTGAAGTTTTCTGTTTGTAAGTCAATAACAAACAGCAAAGAAACCTAGAACGTTTAACATCGTCAATCTGTCACCATTCAGAGAAAAAATTAGAACTTTTGATTTGAGAAGTCGACTCAAAAGTTCGAATCTTAATTACAACGCCAAGCAACCAATGTTATAGACAGCAAATCATCCATAGCGCGTGGTCAAAATTTGCACGAAAGGCGCAGAGTATGTGAGAATTATTCTGGATAATTGGGTAGCAAAATTTTTTAAAGAAAATCAAATCAAGATGGCATATCTTGGCACAGGAACGCCAAACCAGTTTGTCCAGCGTTGGCAGACTTAATCGAGAGCAAATCGACGAACATGCGTTCCCCTTCACCATTACCAGAAGTGGACTAATTCTGATCTTTGTTGTCAAATTTCCACGACATTCAGTGAAGGGATGCTGTTGTCTTTTCACTTTTCTACCAACCACTGTGAAACGCATTGAATTATCACAGTAACTAGACGCCGAGTCATTTCTAGCAGCAGTGGCGAGATACATCGCGAGACTTGGCTACCTAATCTCCATCATCATTGATAATAGAACGAATAACGTTGGAGCAGCCAATGACATATTAGCATTCATGGACGCTTGGGAGAAAGCTAGGATTGAAAGTGATCAAGCACAGACAAAAATTGTTTCGAAATTTAACCCGCCCTGAGTTCCACATTTTGCTGGAGCCTAGGAGAGACTGGTTCAATGTTGCAAGAAAGTAATTATTGTAATCTTAGACAATCTAGGACTCACCGTCGATGTACTCAGCGCAACATTGTGACTTGTAGATTAAACTATTAACGCAAGACCCCTAACAGCCGTAAGAGAAGGTCCTGATAATTTGACAGTTTTCACGCCAAATCACGTTGGCTTTACAAGCCTTCAAGGACTTGTGTGATTAAGACTCCTTAATGTTTTTCGTAGATAAATCAATCGGATCTCCCACAAAGCATCAAAAAGCCAAAAAACAGGAACTCATGGGTCACATGGTCTCAAGGCAGAAATAGTGATCATAGCGGTATCAGCCTAGAAGACGCCTGGACCTTTGCCGACAGTGCATATTTGATTTTTTGATAAATTGAAGTTGTCTCACTTGATTGTAGATCTAAGAGATTTAAAAGACCGCTGCCCACATTTGAGCAAAAGGCCAAATCAGAATTTCAACCTAAATGAAGTTCAAGTTATTCTAAGACAAGAGTGTTACGACATATATCTCCCATTAGAATTCAAGAAGTCAGACAAAAAAACTGCACCTTTGGCAGTAAAATCTAAAGTCGAAAGTTATGGTCGGCTGTCCATGGAGCCAACGAACAAGATTACATCATATCCGCAAGTGTGGCTACTAGCATTATATGGTGTAAAGTGCATATTTCAACGGAATTTGATTTTTACTGAACTGTAATTGTTTACCTGTTGTATCATCAGTGATTTAAAACCCGAGGAATCTGTTTCCAAGAATAGTTGGCTCTCATTTGACTGCAATTTGACTCTTAATCACCTTTTTCCTTTGTCAAATTTAAGTCATACAAGACTGTTGTAATCGGTAAAGCATTCTAAGTAATTTGAGTTGTTTGATCAGAAGCTAAAAACCCTGCTAATAATGACTGAAGTCCTACAAATTTCAGTACGAGATCGGAAACCGTTTATCACTCAGCTTATTCTTAACTTCAGTCAAATCAAAACAAATATAAATTTACAAACGTTTAAAACAACCGAGCGACTAATTGTATCAATTGGATTTAGTGAAGATCCATACCGGCGCAGAGCTCGAAAACAAGGCTTGAGGAATGGGTTTTGCTGCAATTCTTGAGCAGCCGCAACATAACCTTTTGTTTGTTACCACTGGAAGTTACAATAGAAAGAGTATAACCGTGTCTCCAAACGGCGTCTCCTGATTTGAAACATTTTATGCTTGACATGGGAACAAATTGCCCTATATCATTTTTATTAATTTTGATATCTACTTATTTTCAGTCAATATGACCAATCACAAGACTTGGACTCAACAAAAACAAAGAAGATTGCTTTTTTAATCAAAGTCCTTGATTTAAAAAGTCGCACTTCTTGCTCTTCGCTCCAACTTGGACCCGATATACACTATTGCAGCGATGTTTAATAAGTTCTCGAAAATTTTTTCTTTCAAACTTGTAAGGCATTACATAACGGGAAAGCGTATCAAAGTATTTTAAAACTCATTTTGTGTAAAGTAACAGACAACAAACCAATATATTTAAATCAAGATTTTTGGGCTCATCGGGTAACTTAGTATGCTAAAATATATCTGCAAAAGTCGTTTTTGTTTAGGAGGAGCGTTCTGGATTACGGGAAGGAAAATTAATCGTTTTGCTACGTCATAATTTTTGTGTACTTTACCTAGTGTTTGAAAGCCAGAAATTTCGTGAGAGTGCACAATAATTTTGTATAGCAAAATTGTACAAAACGTTCTGCTATCTTGTCTACAATTGTTTCAAATCGACAAAAAATCTATTAAAAATGAATGAATCTTGAGGGTCCAAAAATATACAAATCTACCTGAAATTGTGGTTAATAAAACTAGACGAATAATATAAATAGAAGCAATTTTAATTTAAAGCTAGAAAGGTGGACTGACAAATAGCAAAACTGCTAAAGACGAGCAATTTCAACCATGGAGTGCCTTGGGGGCACTAAAGGATATTAAATACATTGCAAAAATAAATAAAAGTAGTTTTAAAAAAAGATCAGTTTCAATTCAACTTGTGTAACATGTGCAAGCGTTTGCCTATCGCTAACTGTTCCCTTTTTTCTGTATTGACGAGATTAGAGGGGCACGTAGAAACACAATTCACACGCAATTTTTTCTCGTTTGAATATGGGTGGAAAAAATATGTAGTAAATCAACTTATATAAATTGTAAATTACCCCCAGGCTTGACCTGGATGTGTGAAATTGGATCAACGTTAGAGCGTGTGCTTTCTCACTTATAACTCTTGGAGTCATTCTGAAGCCCCTTCACTAAAGTTAGGTTTCACCAAGGAGACATGTACAAAATTGTGAGTGTTCTATTCCAAGCAATTTGCTGAGAATATCTGCAGGCATGTTTCCTGTTGTCAAATAGGACACTCATAGTTTCTAGTTCTCTACCAGATAATAAAAGTACAACTTCATGGCAAAGTGTTCAGTTTTTCCATGATGCATAGATTGCTTACTTGGGCCTGATTGTTGAAAAATTTTTTCAGAGATAATATACAGAAATATCCTAAATCCTCTTAGATTCCACTTAGGTCGATGGTTTCTCTGCTGGCTCCGACAACAGAGTTAAACTTGTCTTTTTAACAGTCTTTTGGATCTTACAACCCCAACCTATTGTTCCAGAGGCCTTACCTAACCTGAAACAAAAACTTGAAGTATTCCTATTCTCTATATTCACTGCCCAATCAGCATCAGGAAAATTAAACAAATCCAGAACCTGAGCCTTACGAAAGTTAAAGTTTTATCAATTGTTCCTTTTAAGTATCTGAGAGCACGCTTAATCGCTTTCCAGTGAATTTTTCCGAGATTTCTTTCAAAGGATTATACAGAATTAAAGACAAAACACATATCGGGTCTACTCGATTGAGCTAAATAGTTAAGACATCCTATCAAACTTCGGATGTTAGTTTTTCTCATTCTAAGTTGCTGCTGACTCCCCTCCTGAGGACAGTCCTTTGTTGAAAATTTGTAATTTTCCTCCAATGGTGTACCAACTGGATTGCAGTCGTTCATTTTGTAGGTTGTAAAACATTTTTTTATGTATTTATTTTGGCTAGTTTTAATTTCCCGTCAATTCCTTCCAATTTTTTTTGCCAAGAACCACGTCAAATCTGAGAAATCACAATTTTTAAATATCTTGGCAATTTCGGTATGAAACCCAGCACAAAAACTTTTAGACAGCCAACAAAAAAAGAAATTTTTTCCTGTTTTTTTTGTAACAAATATTCGTCAAGATGAGTTAACAAAACTTAGGTTAATGAAGAAAGCTTTCAAAGTCAAAAACCATTTTCTACCGTTTCAAGTCATACAAAATCCTTTTCAATTTACAAATACAGGTTCAAAACCATTTTCAACTAAAATTCAAAACTTTCAGGTTGATTAATAACTACATTTTCGTCAATTGGTGCTTTCAAATAAGGATTTTTTGCAAAAATTTGTTTTATTTGATAATTGGGAGAAAAAGCCAGACTCATCAAAATTATAATGAATGAATGTCTGGTTGTAGGGGAGTCAGTTTCATAAAAATCTTTTCCCAAAACTCGAATAACACTTTTTGCACCAGAACAAGCTTTTTAGCAACATGTTTCACTTCACCATTACGACCAAAATTCAAGACAAAATTCCATCTACTTCCGATAGTTTTTCATTAATTTTCGCTAAGGACCAAACATTGTTTTCAACCAAAGAGTCTCATTCATTCTTGATTGCAATTTGGCTTTTGTAAAGCCCCTTTATCGACATTTTTGGAATTGAAGGACCGATAGCGAGTTGACTGAAAAACTTCATTTGAATTGTTGTTATTTTCTTCAACTAATACTTGTGTTGTCTTATCTCTGAGGTAGCATTCGTTTTTACTGAATCTTAGGTGTCTCGACTTTTAATTTTGATTTCTCCATCTTTGTTTTCGAACCCAATTAAATAGCAGTTACTATTATCAGAGCTTCCAAAAAAATTCCTATTTTGAGGTTTGAACTAATTTTTCGCAATTTTGACAAACGATAAACTAGTTCTTCATTCCTCATTATTTCAAAAGATGTTTTTCTCTAGAAATGAATGCAAAAGATCTTTGGCGTAAAAAACCAGGTTCAAAACATATGCTCAATATTTTTTGTCCAAGCAAGCGTCATTCAAGAAACAGCGAACCATAGCAACAGAATTTCGCATTTTATGTGGAATTTGTGAAGCATAGTTTTAAACATGATTTGCTTGTTTCCCACAATAGCAAATCAACTCACTTGAAATGTATCCTGCCTGGTTTTCCAATATCAGAAAAAAATTTTCAATATCAGTTTAAAAAATTTTTAAACTTATCGAAGACCTGATTTCTTCCTTTCATGATGTTAACTTTTGAGAAATGACTGAAACTATCTACAAATCCATTGGCACACCAATTGCCGTCAACAGCTTTGGGAGAATTTTTTTCTAATCCTTCTGTATGCACAATGTCCAAAATTTCGTTCGCTCTTGTGATGCAATCCTTGATAACCAGCTGATTTTTCGAATTATTCAACTCACAGATTTGACAATACTCACTTTTGAATCACCTATTTCCATGACCTCAACAAAATCTGGCAAGATTTTCAAATGAAAAAAAAAATATTATGTCCCATCTTTGCATGTCATTTTTGTAAACAGTCAACGTTAAATCAATTTTCATTGGAAAAAGGAAAAGTTTTTGACACAAACAAACCCTTCGCATCTTCAAAAGAAAACGAGACTATATTAGAATCGAGTTCACGTTTTTTACCGAAATATACATCAACACCCACTTCTCCAAATTTGCAACCGAAAATAGGTTTTTTGAGAACAAATCAGGTGCGAATAAAGTATCTTTCAAAATAAATTTTCAGTTCTAGGTTAGCAAAAGCACTTTTCTCTTTAGTCTTGTAGTTTGTAGTTTGTCGCTTTAATCATGTAGTCAATGATAAAGTCTTGATGTTTAACACAATTCTCACTCGAGGAAAACCTAAAACTGTGCTCTTCCTGGTCTTCGGAAACTAAATTTTGACTTTCTTTCAAATTATTTTTGCTCAATATTTTGCTCAATTTTCAATGCGTGGGATTCAATTTTTTTGTTAGTGAAGCCATTTTCGGCTATATATCCAACTTTTGCACATAAAACATGCTGTTTTTCATTTAGATCCTTTTTTGTTAGTTGTCTGTACTTGCAAAATTTTGCAAAATGCCCGTTCTTGTTACAATTAAAATAAGTTCGATCATTGGCAAAAAAATGGATTCTGATTTCTTTGTGTTTCTGTCGTTGCGTTTCTCACTTTCAAAATTCTCACAATTAAATCTCATTTAATTTTATCCAAGGTTTTATTTTAAATTAAATTTATTTCTTAAATTTAATAATCTTAAATTTATTTTACCAGAGTAAAAAAGCTTTCAAATTCACGAGGAAGTCCCTTAAAAAGCATCTAGACAAACATTTGTGCACTTTTTAACTCTTTGACTCATCGACTTCGGAAAGGTTTGACTGCATGTTTTTGGCTATAGTAATATGGTCCACTATATTACTGTTACTTTATTTTATCAAATTTGTTATAACAGAAATAAGTTTTGTAAACACGGTCTCTCAAAACTTTTGAATCTCTCACACACAACATTCCAAGCTTCAGACTATCTTCCTCTATAAGATTGGAAAGATACAACTGACATTTTTGTCGAGGCATTGGACAAAATCATTCCATATGGCCTTCTGTTTTCATCAAAAATCTATCCATTTCTTATCGGCTTCGTCAATTTGCTCCTCCGAGGATTTTCCCTTCCGTGTAGGTATAAACTTCTTATATCCTACAATCCTACAATGCAATCAAAAGTTTTTATTCAGCTTCAAAACATACATTCGTGCCTCAAACTAAAACAAATTAATAATCATTTTGCTCATCATGTTTAAGGTGGTGAGTTCTTATTATGTGTCAATAACAATTTGAACTTAATATTTAAACGTTCAACAAAGTGAAATAAAAATATAGAAATCTTTCTCAAAATTTAGAAATCTTTCAAACAAAGTTTTTTTTTGTTAAAGCACGAGTGATTTTCATACACCCGTAACCAAGTTATGACGCGCGCTGAAATCTTCAACATTATGGATATCAAACATCAAGTTAATTCAACGAAAAAAAAATTTCAAAGTTTAATTCCCCTTCTCTCGTGCAATGTCTTCTTCTCTCTCTCATTCTATCTCTCTTCCTTTTCTACTCTTCTCGTTGTCTCTCTCTCTCTCTCTCTCTCTCTCTCTCTCTCTCTCTCTCTTTCTTTATCTCTGATAAATACTCTTTTTTTTACTAGGGTTCTCTCATTCACTGTCACTCCTTCAAGCAGGCCAACATTTTCTTTCACTCCTTCAAGCAGGCCAACATTTTCTTATGTTTCGCGTGTCAGTTATCTGGGCCCATAACCTATTGACGAGGTTTTGGTTAGAGGGGCACGCAGAAATACGCAGCAGTTTGTTAATTCAATTTTCTATCGTTTGATTATGGGTGGCAAATATATGAAGTAAATCCGCTTATATAAAGAGTATAAATTACACGCAAAAGCTTGATCTGGATACGTGACATTAGCTCGAAGTTAGCGCATGGGTTTTCTCATATTTCGGAAGTCATGCTTTGGAGAAATTCGATTAATAAATTATAACTTCACTTTGCTATTCAAGTTTTTTGCACCTTTTTACAATTCAACTTTCTTATCAATAGAGTAATTATGATTCTTAGTTAAGAAAAAAGATAATCCTGGAGACAAGTCTCCTCATTTTTTTTTAAAAAGGTCAAAACACGAAAAAAGACTACAAACATAGGGCGTCGCTGTAAATTGAGTTGCTGTTGATTCTAACACTTTTGTAGAACAGCCTTTATAATTAGAAAAATATGAAATTGAAGAGATCAGAAGCACTTGCTTCCTACATGTTCATCAAATCAGTCTTCAGAAATTTTCTCTTGCTGCTGCGTTGACTAACGCTTTGCTTGAACAACTTTCATTAATTGTTTGTTTTCTCATACATATAACATCGTTACAACATGATAAAGTGGCGTATATTTTATCAATACCTACCAACGTATTTAAAGCGAAAGTTTATATCCGATTAGTTACTACATGGCCTATTGTTTCATAGTTTTAGATAAGCGCGTCAGTTTTTTTGTAATGAGCGTCGGGTTGAATATAGTTATACAGAAAATATGTTGTTCAGCAGCTTACTTACTATCTCAACGCTTATGAAGTTAAATTTGAACGCAAAAGCTATCTAAGACATTTGAACTCAACTTAAAGCCAGGTTGCTGAAAAATGAATAGCTGGTCTGATAACAATTGTTCAGTATGTAGTACGGTCTCAGCAAAGCTTTTGAATGGCTGAGCAACTCATATGAAGTCCGCTGAAACTTTTATAACAAAATCTGTAGAAAGAACACATAAAAATAGTTCAATCCTTCAAAGTGTGGTTACCAGTTCACCAAGTTGTGAAGAAATTGTTGTTGATTATATATGAATTGAGCAATTATAAATAAACTGATTTTTAGTCATTTATTCATTGTTTAGCAGCCAAGTTATAATATATCATTTCTTGCCAATTTAAAGTTATAAAGAACAACTTAATGGCTGCATCAAAGAGTGGTTGGAGGTTGAGTAACATTGATGAATGGAGTCCAACTTCGAAAACAAGGAACTGGCTTCTCATTTCGGGTGCCAACAACCCGTCAAAAAGATTCATTGCATCAGATAGAGGAGAGCGTTCGTTTCCCAATGCAACATCAGGAAGCTTTCTGAGAGGAATTTCGCTCGATCTTCACAACATGGAGAGGGCAGTCGATGCTGACTTGCATAACACTATCAAGGACTTGCAGATGAGAAAATCGGAGGCCATTGGTCACATTCGCAAGTTCTTTGAGCATTGCAAAGCGAATGATTTCAAACCTATGCTCTACTACACTGGTTATGGTGAGAGTAACACAGGTAACTGGTGCTTCAGGGACGGCATCCTCAGTCTCAGAGACATTCTGAACCTCATTCCTGTGGGCATGGAGAACCCTACTATTCTTTGTGATACTTGCTACAGTGATAGATGGGCCATTGCTTGCGCTGAACTTCAGAGGGAAGGCCTGAATTGCTTGGCGGCTTGTGGGCCTGATGAGACGGCTAAGGACAGTGGTTTGTTTTTTTTCCATCTTCCGGGCAGACTTTTGGACAGCTAAACAACCAAGTTTTTGCTGGACCGGTGTGCTAACTGAGAACACTATTGTTCACTCTGAATGAATGCAAATGTTAGGCTTAGAGCATATCAAGTCTGAAATAAAGCGTTCATAATGAGTTCTTTCAGTACTGTATAAAAAGTGCCCTCCATCCACTTAACAAAAAAATATCTCGAAAACACCGTCTTGAGGCCAATTTGAAAAAATAAAATTTAAGACGGAAACAGTCTAGATGAAAGATTTTCCGTCTTTTTTTTCTTAAAATTGGCCTAAAAACACTTTTTTTATTAGGTAACCACAAAGCACTTTTCTACACTACTCTACATTTAACAACAAATAATGATGAAAAAAACTTTTTTACCATTGTTTCCATAACGCATAAAATTTGGATAACCTAAGCCAACAAAAAAATTAAATAATGCAAAAAGAATTTCGTTGAAACAAAAAACTAGTTCTCAATAATGTGTATAAAACTACCCTCCAAAACAGAAGAAAGATTGATAAAAATAATTGAAATTTTCAAATAGAAATATTAAAACTTTACTAATTTTCTTTAGAAAAATTGAACTATCAGCTTTTACAAACTCTAATTCAAATAAAATGTACATAACCACCTCCAGAACTTTGGAAAAGGGTTTTTAAATAATATAAAAAAAGATGCAACTAACATAAAACTTAACTGAACCATAACAATATTTTTACCTTTATCATCGATTAGACCTATGGCTATCTTATACATTTTTTTTATTAAGATATTTTTATTAAGATGGTTTACCATGTAACAGGACAGTTTATTTTAGAAACAAATTATTAAGAAGAATCATAATTTGTAAGAGTTCATACAATCATCAAAATACTTTTCACTGTCGCCTTAAAAACAGTATCATCAAATCTTCTATCTATAATTTGTTCGCCTTCTCTAGGTACATCATCTATAATATATCCAGATTGATAATCACTATAGTCTTTACCTTTATTATCTTATTTATTCATAGTTTCCAGAGTTTGTTTTTTTCGAACCTTTGTCGTTTAGTTAATTATTCACCATTCAGTTTGATAATTGAGTCATATTTTAAATGTTCGATTGGATGCTCGCTCGGATTTTTGTTATTATCAACGAAATTGCCACTATGTCACTATGTGGATACGCGAAACCATTTCGCTAATTAACCAAGCTACTTCGTACGTTAGTGAAACTGCTTCGCAGAAAATCATTACTCTCATTATAATTATTATAAGTATAATTATAATTATTGTAATTATCACTATCATTATAATTGTAATTATCATCGGTGAAACTTTTACGTGGATTATCATTGACTCTATCTGCAAAGCAGGTTTGGGAATCCGCGATAAACAGGGCATCCATCTTGCTTTAAGTAATTCATTTGTTAGCACTTCCTAAGGTATATTACTTTTTTTAAGCTCGAGGAATTTATTGAAACGGAACTTTCATTCTTAGTTTTAAATATCACATTTTTCTTTCTTTATCATTATCTGACATCTCATCTTTTAAACTAAGAAATTACATATCTGTTGAACCAATCTTTGAATCATATACAATATATCTATCTCTGGAATTCCATATTGATGATTATAATAGTTAACGCGCAGATTATCCGTTGTTTAACGGAAATTATGTTTACAATTATAAGTTTGTTTGAAATTTCTGATTTGGTGAGATGCATTAGAAGTTGTCATATAAATTGTATCTGCATTGGCTCTTGCCATAATAACTATTTAGGCTGTTTTGTGACACATTACTATCATTGGAATATTATAATGTCTACCTTATTTGAAATAATAGGGTAAAATTTTCCTGTTAATCTTATCTCCCATGTCATCGAGTGCAATTACACAATTCCCGAATACGGACATATTTTTCAATGATTTATTCAATGTTAAACATAGTATATTTCCAAAATATCCATTCATTTTCATTTTAATAGAATATAACTTTAGCCCTGTCCTCATTTTCTTCATATAGTTTTTAAATACTGTCTAACAAAATAGCTCTGGTGTGTAGTGGTGACTTTTCATACGTAAACTCTATTAACTTTTAATGGTCTTGGCCTTGAAATCTGTCAGCTAGATTTTTTTTTGTTCACTTGGTATGAAATCATATAATATACAAATAATATAAACATTAAAACAACAGTTTTACTTGTATTTTTCATTTTATACGTATCTAAAAAGATTACTCTAACCTTTAAACAATTTTATAATAAGTATAATTTTGAAAATAAAGCCATGAGTATTATTTCCAGTGGAAATAGTAATGCGAGATCAGTCACCAAAAACTATAAAGAATGACAAGCATAATATAATTATCAAATTACACCAAACTGATGGTACTCATTGGATTTTAGTTATAAAAAGAGAGAAGACTAAGACTTAATACTTTGATAATTTTGGAGAAAAAAACACCACAAACATTTTTACAACATGTTAAAATATGATACATCTTTTTGATGGTGGATTTAAGATTACCAGTGCACTTAATGTTCTAATTATCCAAGGTGAAAATCTTGAGATATTTTTTGAATGTCATTGCTTATGTTGTTTTAGTATTAGTATTGGTGATAGTAGTGTCTATGGTAATGGTGATGATAATAGTACGGATAACATCATTAGTAATAGTAATGATAATAACTATAGTAATGGTAATAGTAACCGTAATACTAATGGTAATTGTAATGGTAATATGAAAGATCAATAATCATTATTAGCAGATGCAGATTCGTTTTTTGATCCAATGTTTCCAGCAAAGTTTAGATATAATATATCGGCATCTAGTGAATGTGGTAAAACAAACCTATTCAAAAATCTAATTTTAAAAATAAAAATTTTGATAGATTATTTATCATTGGACCTACTGGTGATTTATATGAAGATATTGACAGTATTAACGATGAAACAGATGTTGAGTATATTAAAAAATAATAAAACATTTAACTTCACTCGATGAACTATACAAAGGTTTAAAAAACTTTTGTGGAGTACGTTTGTTGGGGTAAAGAAAATAAGTGTGATATGGTTTAACTCAATCAAAATCATTTTCATTAGACAGAGAAAATGTAAGAAAAATTTGTAATACTTTTAAAGTAATTGAACAGAGAGGTAATGTATTGCAACCATTATATAGAAACTCCTTTAGTGAATGTGAATTTAGTTATAAAGATTTTCCTCAATTATGTACTAAAGTATGGAGAAAGCCCTATAAGTACATTTTTATTGATAAATCCAGAATAATATATACGACTGGTGTACCAAGAATTAAACGGGAAAGGAAAATTTTATAGTTAAAACCAAGTCTATATCCACAATTAGACTATATCCACAATTAGTTCTTAGTCTATATCTATATATAATTCAAGACTAAGTCTATGTCTATGATTAGGTCTTATTCTTAGTATATATCGTAGTCTAAGACTATGACTAAGTATAAATTTCCCAGTCAAAGATTATGGCTAAGAAATTGACCGATTACATATATCTGAACCTAAGACTATGACTAAGACATAGACTAAGACTAAATCTATGTCATCTGTTTAAACTAAGTGTAAATTTAAATTCAAGACATCATCATTAACATAAATTGATCTACCATGTCCATCTCTTATATGAAACTCGATATATTCTATTGCTTCCTCGGTAACATTTTGAGATAGTACAATAATAAGTCTAATTTTTATCATATAACCTGGTGGTTCTAATAGAATTAAAATATGTAGTATGTCAGTAACAGTACCACTATCTTTAACACCAGAGATCATATTGCAGCGAATTTTAATAGTACTAAAAACCATAATATAATTAATTTTTTGAGATATGTATTTACCCATTTTATATATCGTTTTCCTAAATCCTAGTAATGATGCTTTGTTGACCCATAAATATTTAACTTCGAAATATAAAGTCAATAGATGTATAAAATTGAGATACACAACAGCAGGATTGTAAGTTATAAACGAAATAATCTGGCGGCCGTGCATTCAGTTAATAACAATATTAAAATTTTAGTTATTAGAGAAGAGAGTCAGTTATTTTTTTAAATTACTCCTGTTTAGAGATAGAGTTTAAGGTTGTAGAATATTCTAATGGAGTTATAGCTAATGGCTATAAATAGCTATATTAATTCAGTTTTATTTAGAATTGCTTATTTTAAGAAATACTTAGTTTCAATTAGACTAGAATCTATTAGTGGTATAACAATTGAATAATTTGTTAATGCATAAACTATTAACTAGTACTGTCAAGGAACAATAAATTGGTTTTGTTAGATCTCCAACAGAAAGAGATAGCCATTTAAAAGGTGATCATGAAGAGGTTTTATTTTTATGATGATAAAAATGAAAGATCTATTTGGATTTACAAACGATTTATAAAAAATTATATCTGGTGTAGGCTTTAGGTTAATACACAAGAGAGGTAATAATGATAGATCAATATTTAGACTTAATGCCGGGGCTGGTGCAGTAGTTAAATCTAGTAAAATACAAAATAGAGATAAAATCTGATTTGTGCTTTGTATCGATCCTAGTAATGATTATAGAATTATTGTACAGAAAAGATTTAGTAAAAAGATTAATATCCATTTTAGTTTTTATGAGAAAAAAGACATTTTATAAGAATGTACATGATTCTACTAACTTCTTGTTTAGTTTATGCGTAGAAACCGGTCGAAACCCGTCGAAATACCTCAAAACAAAATTGTGACATTTGAAACTTTTGAATAATGTTATCGGACAAACTAATGATGCTAGTAGATTCAATTATGTCCCTGTTACTGAATGTTTTTGAAAAATTGACTCCGTAACCTATCCAGAAGATAGAATGAACATTTATTAAGGTACTAACATTTTAATGCAGCATATAAAGAGATTGAAAATCTTAATAGAAATTATAATGGATTACTAAATAGTACTAAAGCAAAAATAAATCATAGAACAGTTTAGAAGTAGTTATGTAATATACATATATATATATATATATATATATATATATATATATATGTATATATATATATATATATATATATATATATATATATTTGATAACAGATATCAAGGAGGGCACCAGATAAAGAGATCGAAAATCTTAATAGAAATTATAATGGATTACTAAAAATAGTATTAAAAGAAATATAAATCATAGAAATCATAGGAGAGCATGAAAGTAGCTGTAGAATTTTTATATATATATATATATATACATATATATATATATATATATATATATATATATATATATATATATTTGACAATAGATATCAAGGAAGTCATATATGAGCTCAAGTAAAACAACTAAACTTATCCTTTTCTCTTGCTGTTGCTGATTTTGTATGCCATGCCTTACTGCTGACTAGAAATTTTGTCAGTGTTAATAGTGATGGTACTAAAATGATTGACATCATATTTTAGTTACAGTCATAGTTAATCATGTAGTTAATATTATGAGGAATGCTCCAGCTGTATTTAATTTTATGTCTAATATCTTAAAATAGATAATATTATTACAGCCAATGCTGTAATTATAGTTACAGTTATAGCCATTTCTATATTTATAGTCAATGCTATAGTTATATTTGTAGTTAGAGTCAATACTATAATTATAGTCAATGCTATACTTATAAATTTGATTATATCTTTTTGATTTGCATTAGATAGACTCGTTCCTTTAACCTTGGGTTTAGATTTGGGCTTGGATTAGATTTTAACAACATTAAAAGTGTTTTACTTTTTTCCATTGTTTTCATATATAGAAAAATGATGCAATTCCCAAAAGTTAAAAACTATTTCATATTGTGCTGTTGGTAGACATTATTTGGGTGCTAATATCATAAGTGGAACTCTTGTTTCGAAATGCACTGAAATGTTAACTGGTATTCGTGTGATAGTATCTGATGCAACAATAGAAGCCGAGGGATTAAAAGAATTCTTTATGAGTGCTGGTAAAGCTGCAATAAACATTGAAAAAGTTGCTAATAATCCAGTGAGAGCTTGGGAGACAGCAAGCAAATTAGTAAGTGCAGCTGCAACAGAAAACCCTATAGCAGCGTTAGCAACTACAACTGATTTCATTCATCTGGCAGCAACTGGAGGAGGTCTAAAAGTAGTACAAAAAAGAAGGGGCTTATAATTAGGAAAAATGAAGAGTTATTTTTTTTAGCAATGTTCTTAGCTTTAACTATGACTATAACTATAGCTTCAGCTTTAGCGTTAGCTCTGGCTCCGACTATGACCATAGCTTAGGCTTGATTTTTAATCTTAGCTTAGCTTAGCTTTAACCTTACCTCAGAGTCAAAGTAATTATGTTGTTGCTAAATATATTATTATTACTGAACACTACTAACTTAAGTTTTAAAAACTAATAACTTTATTTGCTATATAATCATCATATAATTTAAATAATTCATCATGTTCATCCTTAATTATCTCGTTATTTCTTACTGAGTCAAAGTCAAGCTAATAGTACTAAAAACCATAATATAATTAATTTTTTGAGATATGTATTTATCCATTTTATATATCGTTTTCCTAAATCCTAGTAATGATGCTTTCGAGTTTTTTACATCAGAATTTTGACACCGCGTTTTATTTACATGCTACAGTTCGTTTTGTTTTTATCTTCTTCAATTATAGTATTACCTTCACTTTCTTCTTTTTATTATGTCTGCTATATCAGACTTCATATGCACCAGGTGTTATCTCCATGATTATAAAAACATCAAGTAAAACTTCACCAGTAGTATTTACATTGAACGAAATATATATATTCTCTACATTACATGCAGATTTTTTATTCCTTTAACATTAAACACAGAGTTATAAACTGATAATCTAATTCAGCTCACATTGTTGTATCAAGTATAGAATCATTAATTTTAAATCTTTCTGTTGTTTTTATCATTCTAAAGTAAAATGTATGTTCTTCTTTAGTTCGAGTTTGCGCTTCATGTAGCTTTTCTGGTTCATGTAGGATTATGTTATTCGAGAAGCCGCTTCGTGGATCTGTCATTTGTTGACCCATAAATATTTAACTTCGAAATGTAAAGTCAATAGATGTATAATATTGAGATACACAACAGCAGGATTGTAAGTTATAAACGAAATAATCTGGCAGCCGTGCATTCAGTTAATAACAATATTAAAATTTTAGTTATTAGAGAAAAGAATCAATTATTTTTTAAATTACTCGTGTTTAGAGATAGAGTTTAAGGTTGTAGAATATGCTAATGGAGTTATAGCTAATGGCTATAAATAGCTATAATAATTCAGTTTTATTTAGAATTGCTTATTTTAAGAAACACTTAGTTCTATTAGACTAGAAACTATTAGTGGTATAACAATTGAATAATTTGTTAATGCATAAATTATTAACTAGTACTGTCAAGGAACAATGAATTGGTTTTGTTAGATCTCCAACAGAAAGAGATAGCCAGTTAAAAGGTGATCAAGAAGAGGTTTTATTTTTATGATGTTAAAAATGAAAGATCTATTTGGGTTTACAGACGATTTATAAAAAATTATATCTGGTGTAGGCTTTAGGTTAATACACAAGAGAGGTAATAATGGTAGATCAATATTTAGACTTAATGCCGGGGCTGGTGCAGTAGTTAAATCTTGTAAAATACAAAATAGAGATAAAATCTGATTTGTTCTTCGTATCGATCCTAGTAATGATTATAGAATTATTGTACAGAAAAGATTTAGTAAAAAGATTAATATCCATTTTAATTTTTATGAAAAAAAAGACATTGTATAAGAATGTACCAGATTCTACTAACTTCTTGTTTAGTTTATGCGTAGAAACTGGTTTCGAAATACCTCAAAACAAAATTGTGACATTTGAAACTTTTGAAAAATGTTATCGGACAAACTAATGATGCTAGTTGATTCAATTATGTCCCTGTTACTGAATGTTTTCGAAAAATTGACTCTGTAACCTATCCAGAAGATAGAATGAACATTTATTAAAGTACTTACATTTTAATGCAGCATATAAAGAGATTGAAAATCTTAATAGAAATTATAATGGATTACTAAATAGTACTAAAGCAAATATAAATCATAGAACAGTTTAGAAGTAGTTATGTAATATATATATATATATATATATATATATATATATATATATATATATATATATGATAACAGATATCAAGGAGGGCACCAGATAAAGAGATTGAAAATCTGAATAGAAATTATAATGGATTACTAAATATAGTATTAAAACAAATATAAATCATAGGAGAGTATAAAAGTAGCTGTAAAATTTTTATATATATATATATTTGATAATAGATATCAAGGAGGTCATATATGAGCTCAAGTAAAACAACTAAACTTAGACTTTTCTTCATTTGGCAGCAACGGGAGGAGGTCTAAAAGTAGTACAAAAAAGAAGGGGCTTATAATTAGGAAAAATGAAGAGTTATTATTTTTACTTAGCTATGTTCTTAGCTTTAACTATGACTATAACTATAGCTTCAGCTTTAGCGTTAGCTCTGGCTCCGACTATGACTATAGCTTAGGCTTGATTTTTAATCTTAGCTTAGCTTAGCTTTAACATTACCTCAGAGTAAAAGTAATTTTGTTGTTGCTAAGTATATTATTATTACTGAACACTACTAACTTAAGTTTTAAAAACTAATAACTTTATTTGCTATATAATCATCATATAGTTTAACTAATTCTTTATGTTCATCATTAATTATCATCTAAAGAATTAGTTTAACTAATTCTTTAGATGATAATGCTATTATTAATGCTATCAATTTTGTAAATTTTGCTTTTCTTATCAGCTTTTCCTGTATCATATCCAAAATCCTGCAGTTATATAGATCATAGAGATAATAATGCTATTTTAGTTACCTCGGGTAGAATATGATATGTTTTTTTGCTCATATTTTTGTGACAATTTAAAGTTTGATTTTTTAAAATAATTTCGCATATCTATTATAAAAATGATATTATGATTAAATATTTTATTAGGTACAATTTCATCGTTTATGCATTGCTGTCTGGTCCCCGACCACTCTTTTGAGAAGTTTTTTTAAAGTATAGGTGCACTTGGACAAGTTTCATCCTCGAATTTTGTCATAGCTTTGCAAATTTAATTAACTAGATAGCCTTCAATCGCCTTCATTAGATATTCATGATTGAAGTCATACTCTTTTCTATCATTGCTTGTTACCTGTTGTCAGTTTGTTTATTTCTAATATTATTCCTATTACGTATTGAGCTATTGTCTTTCTAAGAGATCTATTATCTGCTTTCAATTCTTGTAGACTGTTAGTGAACATATCATCTAACTGTATGTTAGGAACATTTTGATTAAACGTATTATAATCAAACTCTAGCTCTATTCGATTATATTTAGAGAGAGTGTCAGTTCCAACCTAGTTCAATAATTAACTGCATTTGTAACTTAATTTGCTTATTTAGCAAACTAATTCATTAGATCATCATCAATTTTTATTTATTTAGTTGTAAAATTTTTTGTGACTGTAACAAACTCAACTTTTCTTAGTTCAGTTATGTTTTTAATTGAAATATCTATTCTATTGGAAGAGGATAATAAGTTTTTATGGCAACACTCTTTATTAACAACATTTTTTTCGTCTGTCAGAGGATGTGTTCTTAATTTTGTAGGTATCGTTCATATCCATATTATCATAAGACGGGTTCTGAGCTTACCTTTAATAAGAAACTTCTGGAACAGTCTTATGGTTGTCTCAAGAATAATATGTACTCTTAAGGCTTACCTGACTAACTAAAGTTCTAGATCTCTAGTCTGTTACTCTTCTATCTGAGCTTCAGTAGACAGTGCACGGGCCTCAATGCTAAAGTCTAACGTATATCTCAATACTAAGCAAGAGCGGAGTAGAGAGAGAGAGAGAAATATACTTTATTATTATATCAGGTATGTAACTGATGCCGACTAAACAGCCTTCGATTCTGAGATAAGGGAAAACAGGTAAACATTTAAAGGAAAGGTATTTTTCCCTTTTTAACCAATCAGGGAATAGTATTTTCAGTCTTTATTTATTTAAATAATAAAGTCTTCAAATCGTCTCTGTTGGAAGTCAACCTTGACTCCATCTTTCCGGGGTTTTGAGTTTGGAAAGTCTTCTCAATACTATAATAAGTCAATTTCTCTTTAATCTCTCTGGAGGGTTTTCTAGACGTCAGCAAGTCGATTCCTAGACATAGGTTGCCCATGGAGCAAGGAGTGAACATCAACAACCACAAAAGTATCTGTTCCATTACCACGTCCAGTGGGTGGAGATCCTTTTGGGTAGGCCCGATGTTGATGTTGAGGGCGATCCTGATGTCCAGCAACTTACCTGACATACATGAATTGTTTTGATTTGCTTGTGTTAGCTGTTAAATGTTCAGTAGTTTTTCACTATTATAACCTATGTTAGGCATTGTAAATGTTCTGTTATACGTAGTATCTCTTCCGGTTGGAAGAGTTTGTTCAAAATGTATTTATGCAAGTCGGTGGAATAATCGAGGGTAGTTATTCAATTTGTCAACGAAAATCTTATGTCACTAACAACGAGAAGTGTTCGTGACATAAGATTTGTTTTGGCCATGTTAAATTATGTTATTGAAGATGAACATGAATTAGTATCCTGAATTTCTGTTCGGAATCAGGAGTTATTTGGATGCAATCAACTCTTACGAATTGTTTTGCCATACTTCTACATTTTTTGGGTTTGTAAGTTGTTGCAGTTAAAGCATTTTTCGTATTTGTAAATTTGGAATTTGCCGCTCTGTGCTATATATTTCGTAAAAGTTGTACAGATCTCGTTTATAGGTTGTAATGGGTATGCATGGAAATGTCCAATTGCCTTATTCCCATAAACGATTATTTCATCAATTAAATTTGGTTAAAGTCTCTGTCTGCGGGCTTATATTCAACATTCCAAATAATCCTTTTCGGAATAATATCTTGTTAGTTGTTACTGAGAAATGTCTATTTTGTTAGTTGTTACAAAACATCAACATGTTTACGGGGTTTCATTTTATGTATACATGTCATTCAAATTATAGTTTCATGTTATGTATGTTATTGTTACTATATTAGTTGATTACATGTTAACACATATAATCTGTACATTTTACATGTGAAATTTCCGAATTCGGAATGTATTCGTTTTATCTAATGTTACAGGTTGTTGATGTTTTGCTATGTTCTATTATAAGATTGTATCACTATATTGTTTTCAAACATATTTTTAGTTCTAATGCTTGGTAACTAGTAAGTGTTACTAAATAAAGAGATTGTTAAAATTGGTTCAAGTGACATGTGATGACTCATGTTATAGACTAATCTACACGTTATGTGTAGAGTTGACCTTACATGTCCGTTATGATTCATATTTAGTTATTGTACACTGTTTAGTGTATTTTATTCTTGTTCATTTTCCTATTAATTCCCGTCAACATTGTTTAAACACAGATATCAGGTACTTTTTGGTGTTTTCCTTAATTAAAAAATTGCATATATCTAACAATAGAAAATTTTTGCATATATACATGTACAATTTATATGTTAGAAATAGGGTAGGAAATTTTAGAAAAAAACAATTGGTGTGATCTAAACTCTATTACACATTAAGTGTTTTACTATTTATGATAACTTGTTAATAGTTATACATAAGTGATTGGTACTGCAAATGAGAATAACATATATGCAGATAAGAGTTTCATGGTTTGATACAAATAATTGTTAACATTCAATGACTGTTTACGAAGACAGTTTACAAAGTTGTTACAGTTATAAACCAATATTGTTAGAAACCTGAGTTTGTTACTTGTTACTGAATTATTGCTGTTATAGCTTCTCTGTTTGTTTGGGATAGTTTGTTCTGTCCCTATAATATTTATATTCCTTGATGAAGTGTTCATCTGTTCACAAGAAATGTGAAAGTAAGTTAGCTACTTCGTCTATCTGTATATCTGTAATCGACGCTTTGACTGTATTCCGTATCTCTTTTTCAATTTCTGTGGTTTTTCGTTCGTTGTTAAATTGAATTCTGTTGATAAATGATCTATTTGTTGCACTTCTTTCTAAGTGATAGGTGTGATACTCTTCACACGGCTCTAACGCTTCAAGTGGTACATCAACGGCCGTTCCGGTGCGTATTTTGGTTGAAAAATATAGTAGTTCTTAATCGGGTCGAAGTTGCGGAGAGTTCCTAGGGTATAATCCCATTTAAGCCGGTATCCGTAATTGAGAAAATATGGTGAGGTTAGCTGGTCATTGATATGTATATAGCATTTAGTAGTGTTATGGTTTTTGTCATGTAAAAAAGTATAGTAGATTAAGTTATGTTTTAGTTTGGTCTCGTGTACTCGATAGTTGTTGTATTGGACATCCTTCGGTGTTGGATGTAGGAAATTAAAGCTCAGTTGGAAAATCTGATGTTCGAATACACTGTATGCTGACAAATCTTGGGATGCTTTTGCTACGAGTAAGTCGAAGGTACACGTTATTGGTACCTTAAACTCGTAATCATAGTCATACAAAAAACGTTCTGTTAAACTGTAAAATTGTTTTAAGATCGGGTAGGTTGTCTGATGTAACTTATCTCGCCCCATGTTTTTGGTGCCGCGTTTAACAGTGTTAGTGTTTTCGGGTGGTAGAGGCGGAAAGTATTCAGAAACTCGATCTTTTAGGTTATGTAATGGTGACATAACAAAGTTGTATTCTCGAGAGTCGAAAGGCATATCTGCCCAATTTCGGTATGACAGTAGAGGATTATAGTTACTACTATGTGGACTATTTAAAGTTCGTGGGTCCTTATCTTGGAACCATATGGTTTCCATGACCGTAGCCGTAGGGTTTTTTCGTACGTAGACTGGTGAAAGAAAAGTTTTCTGTTATTGCTGCGTGGTGTTACTGCATAAGGAAAGCAGAGGTTGTTCGGTCTGTTATTTGCGCTTCTAGTAAACAATCGCTGTTGAACGTTTTGTTGTGTTCTAGTATTGTCTGTTAGATAATCATCAGGTGGAGGCGGTCTCACGGGTGGTGGATAGTTAGGAAGCGGAGGTGATACATATGTTTCGGCTGGTGATCGATTCTGATTATTGTTAGGTGGTCTATTATTCTGGTAGCTATGTATGTTAGTACTAGTTCCCTGCTCGTTAGTGTTACTTGTTCTGTTTTGAAACGATTGTAAATTTCGCCTATCGTCAGTTTGTTTTGTTTGATTAATTTTGTATTTAATTTTACGTGCTATCTCTTGCGGTGTCTGCGTATGCTGCTCAGGTGTGTTGTCCAGTTCCACTCTCATTGTTTTTACTTTGTCATTTGTATTACCCAAGTGATCGTCCGTCTGGGTGCTACAATCAGAAGCGTTGTCTCTGATAGTTCCTGGGCTTGATCGTCCTGAACCAGAGCTCAGTTCACCTTCTTCAAAATCGTAGTTGAAGGGTGAATCCGCTTTGTATGGTGACTCTGACTCATAGTCCATGCTGGAAGCCATTTGCTAAAATTTATAATGATTTACTCTTTTTCTAGTGGGCTGTTACACATTGAGTTACTGATAAATTTGTTCTGTTTCTCCATTGTTAGAGATAAAACAAGAACTGTTGTTAATTTTGATTGTTACACACTCACTCGTTAGTGGTTTCATTGTTATATGTTGTAATACTATCGTCGTTTTGACGGTAAGTATTCATACATTTTGTTATATCTACATGTACAGTTATTTCGAAATATATACTTTCCTGTTAAATGTATGAGGATAGAAAGTACAAATATGTAACTAGTGTTATATATTATCTATAAAATGAAAAGACTAATAATATAGAAGATGTGATATTCAGAAATGTGTATATAAAAGATGATTACTATTGTTGATTACAAGAGATATATGCAAATGGTAATAACAAAAGATTAGTTGTTGAAAGAAGTTCGAGGAAGCGAATTGAGTAGAAATACAGTTAAAAAAATGGTGGGGGGTTTAAAGTGAATTGAATAAAGAAAAAAATTAAAACATGTGAGGGGGGTTTGAATAACGACAATATTGTTAGTTGTTACTGAATACGAATCTGATATTAAACTTCGTATATATCTGCCGAATGAGTATCAAAGTATGTTATTTCGTTCGTATGTGGTTGATCATCATTTTTTAGTATGTCTAAGCTGTGGCTGCGTTTATGCATTTTGTTACCCGTTAATTCCAATTGATCAAAATCAAAAGGTGGTGGGTTCTGTATATCCAGAAGTTTTGTTGTAGGTATTAAATGTTGTTTACTGGTTGATGTTGTTGGAGGTTGTAGTATTTCATAAGGTGTTGACTGATTTATAGGTATTGGTGTTTCATATGGGTGTTTGTTAAATGATGTAGGTTGTTGTTCTATTTTAGGTGCGCTTGGTATAGGTGCTTTATGGTATTGGTACGCCGGTGGTGGTGTGATAAGTTGTGGTTGTAGCGTTTGTATTTTGTTTTCTTTTTTGTTTCTAATGGTTCTCTTTTAAACGGTTCTATTCGAAATAATTCCTGTTTATATTTTCTTTCTGGTAATGGTGGTTTCTGTTTCTTTGTAGGTGAATCTTTTGTTCTTAACTCTAGTCCTTTTTCTGTTCTACGAATTGTTGTATTATAATGTTTATAATTTGTATCTACATAAATTTCTGTTGGTTTGTCATTGTCATTATGAGTTGTTGTTATTTCTGTCGAATGTCGTCAAAAGTTGCGTTTATCTTTTCGTAGTTTGTTGTTTATGTTCCCATAGTGTGAACTGTTATCATCGCTATTGTTGTCGGTATCTTCTTCTTGTATTTGAGATACTAGTTGTGTGTAGTGTTTGTGAAAATATTCCAGATATTCCTGTTAATAGTGTTTTTGTTATACTGGCTTGTTTGTCGATAGCTTTGTGTATTGCGACAGCGTTATAAAATTTTATAATTAGATTCGCTATGAAAAGTATCATGCTTATCATTGCGTATATGATTGCCATTTTTTCTAAGATATACCATGGCCAACCAAAGATTGATAATATTTGGTCTTTTAGCCGTGCGCCGTCAAAAATTGTTCGAGTTCTAATAGTTTTTGTGCGTTGGCTGATTGAGCTTCTTGTAATGGCTTTTCACGATCTCTCATGTTTTCATGAAGTAAGTCTCTTTTTCGTTCTTCAATTAGGTCTCTGCTGTATATACCGCTTTCTATTAAACTTGCTTTACTAAACTTGTTATCAAGTACTATTTCTTCAGGTGATATTGTGTTTAATATTGTTTCAACTTTTACAGGGTATGGTGTTACTCGGTATCTTGCTGTTCCTTCAGTGTCTATAGATATTAATTGATCAAAATTACTGTGTGAGCATGGTACTTTCTTTGCCCATAAGTATGTTTGTCTTGTTAATTGATGTATATATTGTACTCTATTTTTGTATAATATTGTTTTTTTGTCGTAACATTCACGAGTTTGTGGTACATATAATGGTGATGATTTTTTTGCACATTTGTACATTTTCATTACGTTGACTCCTTCTTGTTTAACAAACATTGATCTGTCTCCAGTTAGGACGTATCCAAGGAGAGGTGTGTTCTTTTGTACTTGTGTGAGTGTTAATTGTCGAATGTTTCGAGTTTGTTCGCATATTTGTGAGCAGAATTCTATTGCTTGTAGACTTATTCTGGAATATATGTGGCTCAGGTATAAGTCCATTTCCATGTTTAAATGTGTGTTTCCATTAACGAAACCCTAGTATTATTGTTTGTTATCTTCGTCTTCATAACGTGTGTGTTCTGATATGATTTGTTTCGGTCTAATTTTTATAAAATTTTTGTCATCGAATTTTTCTTTCTTTCTTGTTACTTTTTGTCCTGTATGCATGTCGAAGCCCCTATTCATACATTATATAAATATCGTCGTATTCTGTTTTGTGCAGCGGTTGTTGTGATCCACATTCACGTTCCACTAGTGGGTACACTTCGAATCTTGTAGCAATTGTATCTGTTTTATTTAGTTTTACATTTTGTGTTATATCTGGTTGTTGTACTGTTGTCCATTCTGCGTTTGTTTCTATCCAATATCTGTCTTGGTATTTTACCATGTATGCAACAAATCTGATTAATTCAAACAATTGACAGTGTGTTTGTGGTTCCCAAACTATTGTTGCTTTAGTGAATGGTGTCGGTACACACTCTCTCTTTCGGAGGTCGCATGGTAATTTTGTTCCCATGTATGATGTGTCTTCTGTATCAAGATTTAGTATTAGTGAAACTCCTCTTATTTCTAAAGTCCAATCTAATATGTCCATTCTGTTTTGTTTTCCTGGTCCTTTCATGCAATTTGGTTGTGCGTTTTTGATTTCATTTGGTATCCACATTGGATTTTTGTAGTCATAAATTATTCTGCCACATGGGAGTATCAAAGTCAAATTGCATTGTGCCTTGCATGTCTTCGGGTTTTTTCTGAAGTGATGGATTAGCGATGTAATTGAATGAAATATTATATCTTGTTGGTTTATATCTTGTGTTTTTGAGGAAGTTAATTCTTGCAAGTTCGTTATGAACCTCATCTGCGTCTAGTATTTTTGTTCTTCGTGCATCTGATACATAATAACTAGGTCGGTTTGCTCGAATGTAATCTGTGTGTTAAGAACACCATTCTACGCGTTCTTTAATTGTTCTTGCAACTGCGTATGCTTTAATTTCTACTACTTGCGTTTTTGATAATAGTTGCACTTCTGTTTTTGTCATGTCGAAGTCGAGTGGTTTAAATTTACATGTGCTTTTTTTGTTTAGTTTATAATACTTTACATTTGTTATTTCTTCAGCATCACAATCGTAGTGCTCTATAAAGATGTCTTGAGGTCCTGTTGCTGAACCGTTTATATTTTGTCATGTTAATTCTACAAAGTCTACTTTAGTTTGACGTTTTTGCCTTTTATTGTTCAATTTGAATTTCTCCAATATACTGTCTGTTAAATGTTCTCTATAGAAGTTCCAGTTTCATGTCCACTTGTCGATAGCTATTTCCCACAATTTTTCATAATCTGAACTGTTTTTAAATTCTTCGAGTTCTTTTATTTTTGTATCATATGTAAAATATTGTGGATAAGTTTTAAATTTGTGTTATTGTTAAATTCATGGTCCATAAGTTTAGTGAATTCTTCCTGTTCTTTTGTGTTCGATGTGTTTGTCATTGTTTTATTTTTGTTTTTGAAATTTTTTATATGTGTTTCCATTCTTTCGTTGATACGATTCTTGGTTTGTTGTTTGACTTGGTTATTCAGTCTATGTTCTAATTGTATTTTTGTTTCTATTTTCATATAATGTATATTGTGATTAATAATAATATTAATATTATTGTTTTTAGTTGAAGCGACATGTATACGAAAGACCTGTGAGGATTATAGAATGTTGCGAATCCTAATGTTTGTTTAGTATATCTATCAAATTTATAGATAAACTCAATACAGATAAATGGTGCTGGTGTCGTTGTTGTTACTATTGAAGGTGTTGTTGCATGAAATGGATGTTTAAATAAAGTGTCGTATTTAATCGTAGTGTTAAATTTTAGTTAAAGAGATGGTGTTGCTAAAACGTTGAGTGCTGTGTTGCGTTGTCGTGTTGTTATATTTAGTGTGTTTATTAATCTATTTCTTGACCAATGTGTATCTCCAAGATTAATAGGTCCGTACAATGGCGGCGGTGGATTCCAGGTTTTTTGGTCTAGTGCAAAAAGATATGTATGTTCATTAATCCTACTTCGAGTAGGTGGATTAGGATTGAGTACTGGTGTTGCTCGTGTCCTACCAGGGTGACTTGGTGGTAGTCTTATCTCTGGTATAAATGATGATGGTGATAGTGCTGTATTCCTTGGTGGTTGTAAAGAATCTGCTAATTCTATTCGTGGTACACTCACTGATGTGTTTGATGATGAAGATCTGTTTGTTCTTTGTGGAGTTGAACTGGTACTTGCCGATTGTGGTGAAGTTGCTGACCAAAGTGAGCTATTTGGTGATTGTAGTGGTTGTACTCGACAATGTTCTTGAACAAAATTGAATTCTTGTCTTTGTTGAAATGTAGCTGGTAGAAAAGGATTTGCTCTTAGTTGGGATGATGTTGGTGTTGGGATTGTGTTATTGCTTGAATGATCACTTGGCGAAGTGATGTTCAAATCGTGTAGTGTTGGTGTTCTTGTTCTACTTGATTGTTCCGAATGTCCTGTTTCTATAGGTCTGATTATGTTAGAGTCTATGTCAGTTGAACCGTATGAGACTAGTGTTGAATCTTGTGTTGGAAAGGAGAGTGATGATCTACGTGGTGCTCTTATTAGGTTTCTTGTTTCCGGTCGGTCTCGCCGTACGGTATACGGGTTTTCGTTTCCAGGATTAGTTTTGTCGATTTCTGGTGATGTTGGTATATTTGTCAAATCTGTTACTTCGTTATGGTGTGGTCTTTCTTGGTTATTGTTATTATTATTGTTATTATTTGATGACGCAATTTTTGCGGATTATAATTTATGCACCTGAACAAGGTCCTTGTGATGGAAGTTGTATGAATGGTGGTGCTATGATTATGAGGGGTGTTAGTTCTTGCTCTGGTTGTTGTGTTTGTGCTCCTAAGTTTGATATCCAAATTTCGTTATTTTCGAGTCTTAGGTTTAAATGATAAATTATGACGTTTCCGTGTAATGGTGACTCTTCTGGGAATCCAATTTGTAAATAAAATTTTTGGTAATGTAGTGTGTAGTATATGGATTCTTCTATGTCTGGGTTAGGATCAATTTTTATGGATTTATAAAATATTCTATTAATCCCAAACACATACTTATGAAAAAATAAATATGTATTGCAATTTTAATAAATTTAAATATTTCAAGTTCTACAATATCTATATTAGTTTTGCATATATGGACGATATCAGAGTGAATTTCGTTCATTGATCTATTGTACTGGTGGGCTTGCATATACAATTCTGCAATTTTAATTAGTTCGTTTATTGTTACTATAGCTAAATATGTAGATATAACTACTATGCACGGTACAAGAAATATAGTAACAAAGAATATGATTTTAGATTATATTAAATATGTTGCTACTATTGCGTCTGGAAAATCAATTGTTGAAACTTGTTAATTTTTGCGATGTGTAGTAAATTATGATTGTGAAAGATTACTGTGAAAGAATTTAATTTTATTGTTGCTAATATGTGATAATTTGTGGTGGTCTTTTTTAAGATTGTTGGTTGTTTTTGTTTTCTGAATTTGTAAATTGGGTATAATGCTCCACTGGAAAGTCAAAGTTATTTGTTGTAGTAACTGACACTGAACGGTGTTTCACTATCAATTTTTTTCTCAGCTTTATTGATGTACAACGATAACGATGATTGGTATCATTTTAGTTGTTACTCTTTTAACTTATCGTCTAACAGTTCAATAGCTTCTTTTTTGCAGACTACTAAGAAAAATGTGTGTAGTTTGTTTATGTCAACACACCTATCCGTGTGTATCTGTTGTTTTACTGTTTCGAATTCTGTGATGGTTTCGGTAAAAAGTGTTATATCTTTTAATAGTTCAAAATGTTTTTCTCCCCAAAAAAGTTTTACTTCTTGTCCAGTTTCAGTTTTACCTTCAATGATAAACAAACAGTCTTTAGTTGATATTTTACAGTCAGATACTCTGACATTATCGTTATCAAAGTGTATATGACTACCGAAAGGATACTCGTATTGGATAAAATTATCTCTTTGAACTTGTATTTTTATGAAAAGTTGGTTTTTGTTTAAAGAGTGCATAAACTCTGATACAGTTAGAACTGGTGGTTTTTCATTACAATGGTGACTGTAATGGTGAATTAACCGTTCAGAAATGAAATTAAAATAATTCAGGTTAACTGGTACTGTTGAATTGTTTTGTGAAGGAATATTGTTGATAAAATTGTTTAAAGAGAAAATGAAATCTATTATCAATTTTTCTAGTCGTTTCGATATTGTCAGTTATTAGGATTCTCCAAGTTGAGAACGAGTTTGGTACAAATGGATTACTCTAATTTAAATTTCGGATTCTGGTTTGGTAGACAGTGGGGTCAGAGAAGTGGTCTTTATTTAAAAAGTAAGTTTACAAAACATGTTGAAATGAAAAAGTTGAAATGAAAATTACAAAAGTTGAGATGAGATTTATGAGCAAAGAGTTTGATTCGGACTGAATTTTTTGAGTTTAATTTTGTTTTTCAGCTTAGCTGAAATTTTCAAAGTTTTCAAATTTTTCAGTGGTTGTGATATGTACGAGACAAAATCGGAGTTGTGATTTTTATTTTCCTGTTTGTTGTTCTCTACAATGTTTCTGACTTTTACATATCTTCCGTTTTTCGTTTTTTGGGTCTTGATGTTGCCAATTTTACTAATTTCTGGATCTAATTAGATTGTTAGTTTCCAAAATTTGGAATCTGAACTTTCCTTATGAAGTTTTCTTCAACTTTGTTGGTACGATTAGTTATCCCTTGTAATTGGTTTGTGGTATCTAATTAGTGTGTTTGATGGTATGATGGCATACTTCTATCATGGTATGTGATTGGTGTCATAGATGGTCATTAGTCTAAAGTTGGTGCCAGCATCTTCCAATTAGTCCAATGTTGGTAACTTTTTTTTTGTTAACATTTGGTTTGAAGTTGGTTTTGAATCAATGGTGTGTCCGATGACGCCAACTGTACCAAGTTATTTGGTGCAAATGCTAATGAGTTACCAAGTTATTTGGTTCAAATGGTGTTAATGAGGAATGTGGTTGCAGACTTTGCAACTGTTAATTAGTGTGTTTTGGTAATGACAGCAGTGTTGAAATCAGTTTTGTGCAATTGAAGTGGTGACTTAAACTGCTAAATGATCTTCGTTAGATCTGTTTTTGTTAATCACCATCTTGTTTATGGTGTTGTAAATGTTAATTGGCTTGACATTTTGATGTTACTTATTTGCGTGTGCAAGGAGACAGTTAGTCTCTGTAAACTGTTCTAACATCCCTTCATCCTCACTGAGGATGGTATCGCTTTGTTCGTTTCTTCCCGTTAATGGTGTCCTTGTTTGATTTTAGTGATCATTGTTATCACTAATGAGGTGTACTAATGATGTGTATTACGTTTGTTAGATAACATCCGTGTTTTACTAATGAGGTGTATGACGTCCGTATTTGTTATGACGTTTATAGGTATGACGTACATAGTTTGATATATACACCTATGGTGTATAATACTTAACTGTTCAAAATGTCGAAGATCAAATGGCCGAATGTTCCGTGAATCAAAAGTGGTCGAATGTTTCATGGTTAGCATGTATATGATCGAATGTAGGGGTACATGACCGATAGTTAGTTATGATCGAAGATATGTTTATATCTATATGTTTACAGTTGTTTTAGATGAGCTAGTATCCATCTGTTTGTTTTAGATACGATTAGTGGTGACAATATGAGACAATTTGTTGCTCTGGAAATGCAAGTTATTCCGTGTATTACGTATTCTGGAAGAGGAAGTTATTCTATGTACTACATGTTTTCAACGAGGTTATTCCTTCAAGTTATTTGTAGTCTATTTGGGGCATTATTCTATTTGTGACGGTTTAGTTGTGCGTTTTTATTTGTTACACTCATTTGTTATACTCGTTTTTTTAAATTTCTTTTCTATTATTACCTTTTATTCCGTTATTAATTAGTGTCTTTTTGTTAGTTTTACCTTTTGTCGTTCTATTCCTTGTATTTGTCATTGTAGATTATCATATTGTTTTTATTAATATTTGTTTTATTATTAGGTTTCCTTTTTTTAGATTCATGGATTCTGACATCTACAAAATGTATATTCCATTCCGCGAGGTGGATTCCGCGAGTCCTCTATCCTGATCTAGAGGTTTTAATTTGTTATCTGATTATTTGTTATTTGTACCTTTGTTTTTTGTTTATTAATTATCGCTCAATGTCGACAATCTCTAAACGTCTATTCCAGTTCTAAGCTCCGGAACAATAATATTGAATTTGTTCTTTTGAATTTTGTATTTTGATTTTTGTTTACATGAGAAATAACCTTTTGGTACATCTATAGTGAGGGGTTTCAAGGGCTACTATCAATACCCATTGTGTTAGTATATCCATTTGGATACTTTATTGTTTTGTTATTTGAATTTTTCTTGTTTGTTTTTATATGTTTTATTACTGGGAAGCGTGTGTTAATTACTGATGTCTGCAGATAATTGTTACAGAGGAAGAGTACAGAAGATGAAGAGTACAGAACATGATTGTTGTTGGCAGTGTTATTTATAGAAACGGTTAATCACACAGTATATGTTCAAAACAGTAAAGTCCCTTTTTTTGTTTGTCGTTTTTATAAATTCTCCCACTAGAAGGTGTTAAAAATTAAAGTGGTGTTTAATACAGTATTCATTATAATATTCATCACTGTTCTTAAAGGGAATTATGAAATGTTATTGTAAGGAACAATTTTGTTACAGAGCTGCAGTTTTGTTTGTTACTTTACTTTAGGTGAACAAATTTGTGTAAATTTGGGTAGGGTTTAGGTGACTTTTAACACTTTTTAGTTTTTTTATTTGTTTTACTTCTGTCGTGTTCGTTATTTTAATATTTTCATGTGTTAATATAAATGTCTTCTTATTATATGTTTTTTCTGTGTCCGGTGGTTTGCACACAAGGTTCGGGTTAGGTATGTGCGCTATGTATAGAAATACTGAACGTACTGAATGTACTTAAAGAATATAATATATAATATAGTTGAATAAATTTCATAATAGATAGGTAGTCAATTATATAGTATACTATGTAATATAGTCGAAGTTTAGTGTAACAAAAGACATAGAATGTCTATGGGTATATAGATGTAGATGGGTAGATGTAGATGGATGATAATGAATATACAGATATGAGTCCGATAGGTCAATTAGTTAGTCCGATATGTCAATGAAGTGAATAATTTATGCAGGCTAATAATGTTATAATAATATTTACTATTATTATGTAAAGGTATTTAATTATTATTTACTATTGTACTAGTGTTATTTTCTTCTCGCAAAGATTGTATTCGTGAGTATGTTCTTTATCTGTTTCTCTGATGTTCGATTTTGTTGTAGTTTGTATGTTTGGTTGTTTTAATGTTGGAATTTCTCTGGTGAGTAAATAATTTTGTAACTCTACTCTAATATGTTTTTTGTTTCGGACTGTACGGTACAATATGATTTCTGTGTATTGTTATCTGTTCTTTATTGTTATTTTTCAATATGTATATTGTTTCCGTAGGTTTATCAATTATGAGATATGGTCCAGTTTTTACTGGTAACAATTTTTTCGATACCCCATCAACTTGTTGTTGATTTGTTACTAATACGAAAGTATTTTTCTCAAGGGGTTTTGTTGTTCTGAATCTGATGTTCATCTCATCTGTTTATCTCACTTTTTTCTGTTTTGCAAGAACTTTGTTATTGTCTGATATGTATCGTTATAAAGTTTTTCCTTGTCGAGGAACCATTTAGCAAAAGTTTTTTTTGTAACTTTGCTATTATTGGGTGACTAAATTGTTTTTCTAAATGAGTATGTGCCGGTTGTGTGTTACATGCACTGGTCTCTCTTGGGTTGCAATTTCCCATTTCGTCTGTTGTTGTTCCGAGTTTTATTTTTGTTGGTTTTCTTGGTTTTTGATTGAAAACAACTTCATATGGTGACGTGCCTAGTCGTGTTTGGTATTGTGTATTATATGCATAAGGAAAGAACTTTGCTTTCCGTGACCAATTTTGGTACTTTTCGTTTAGTAGTGTTCGAATGAATTGTCCAATTATTCGATTCATTCCTTCCACTAAACCGTTTGTCCAAGTTGCTTATGTTGTGCTTGGTTTGAATTTAACCTCAAAACAATTGCATAGATGTGTTAACTCTGTGTTAATGTATTCTGATCCGTTATCTGATCATCGAATTTCTTCGGGTAATCCGAATTTCATAAACCAATGTTCGAATAGTGCTGTAAATGCGTAATGTGCATTGTTTTTTGGTGCATACATTGTTGTTACGTAGTGTGAAAACGCGTCAACTATCACAAAGATATAGTTGTTTCCTTCAGATGTTGGGTGTATAGGTCCTTTTGTATCAATCATTATCATTTCGTTGAAGTATGATTTTGTGGGTGCTAGTTGTTCTTGCTTACTTTTTATTTTCGTATTCGCAAACACTTTGTTTGTTTGACATTGTATGCAATCTGCGATCAAGATTTTGATCCAAGTTGTTAAGTTTGGAAAATAGTACTTTTCCATTATATTTCTTTTTGTTTTTTCGAGGCCTGTATGACCTACTAGGTCGGTGCAAAGGTTATCATAAAATGTACACAGTAATAGTGTTAGTGGTAAACAGATCCGCTGTATTGTTTTTTTGTGATTTTTGATGACGATTTTTATTATTCAATTTTCTCATCAAATACAATTGATTTAAATTTTCTAAAAAATGCGAATAGTCCTTTGTTTCCACGTATGTCCATTGTGACCGAATGGGGTTTATTATTATGTTTTTTCCACGTCTTTACTTTGTGAAGTACAGGATCTAGTATTTGAGTTTCTCTTATTAGATCTTCTGTTATTTTTGTTTTTTCATCGTAGAAAATGTCTGATATTTTTGCATTTTCATAGTTTTGTTCGTGTTTGATGTCATTTATTAATCTGAGATAGTCATCATCATGATGTGTTGTGAATGGTCCCTTTTGGTTTTTCTCAATAATCAAGTCGTCTTTTTCTACAACTGGTGATTGCCAGTTTTTTATCTTTGGTTTGTATTTTGGTATCAAATTTGTTTTTGTTTTTGTGTTATATGTCTCGTATGAGATTGGGTGATATTCATTTTTATCAATATTTATTTCAAAATAATTGTTATGTATGTTGGCTAAGACTGGGTAGTGTGTTTTTTCTTTGTTATCATCATCTGTGTTATTACATATGCTGTATTTGCATTCCAGATTGTTTGCAAATGGTGTTTTTGCAAAAAAAAAAAGAATTTTATGTTTTCTGGTATTTCTACTGTTATATCACATATTTTTGGTAAAATGTTCTTCGTCTATTGTTCTGCTTAAGAGATCTGGGAGGGCTAGTTTTTTTCCCTCTGTCCAAATGATATGTAGATTTGGGAATTTCATCAGTATTAATTGAAATCTATAAACTCTATGATTGGGTTTGTTCTCTTGAGTAAATAGATAAATGATTGCTTTGTGATCTGTAAATAATATGATTGGGTGATTTGAACCTGTCAGTAAAAATTCATACTCTGTTAAGGCGAATATTATCGCTGAACACTCTCGAATTAGTGTAGATAATCGCATTTCTATCGGCGTAAAGAGTCTAGAGTTTGCTGATAATAGTCGCATTTTTTCCTCAGTCGGATGTTGTTGTAGTAATGCTGCTCCGATGCCTGTTTTTGATGCATCTGTTATGATATAGAATGGTTTTGTAGTATCTGGCATTGTGAGTTCTAGTTTGTGTGTAATTGTTCTTTTCATTTGTTCAAAAACTGCTTGATGTTCTTTTGTCCATTTGAAATCGCTCTCTTTGTTTAAGAGATTGTATAATGGTTGTAGTATTGGTTGCATACCATAGACATATTTTGCAAGAAATTTTATTGTTCCAAGGTCTCTTTGGAGTGCTTTCATGCTTGTTGGAGGCTCCAGTTTCTGGAGTCCGTCAATTCGTGAAGTGAGTGGTTTCACTTTTTTGTCTTCGATTATGTGTCCGAGGAATTGGACTTTTATTAACATGAATTATGTTTTGTCAGGTGCTGCTTTAAGGTTTTCTTTGAGTAGTATTTTGTGTTATTCTACTAGTGTTTCAAACATTTGTTCCTATGAGTTTATTTGGATGAAGATATCATCAACATATGTAATTACTGTTCCTTTCCTGATCAGAGGATATCAGAAATGTGTTAATATTGAAGCAAAAGCTGCGGGTCCAATTGATATTCCGTAGAATAGTCGGTTGAAGCAGTATTGGTCATTTCCAATCGTGAAATGGGTGTACCTCATTGATTGTTCATCTAATGGTATTTGGTTATATGCGCTATTAAGATCAGCTGTCGTAAATTTTGTTCCATTTATCCTTGTTAAAGCTACATCAACTGGTTCAATTGGCCAATTGCATTTAGATTCATCTATCATGCTATTCAAGTATTGTGCATAGAGGACGATTTTTAGTAATTCTCCTTTGCGTAGTATCATTACAGGATTTGTGAATGTGTTTCCTGTTGATAGTTGTTCCTTGTTTACAGGTGCAATTATTTCGTATTTCTTCAATAGATCTAGTATTTTCTGTATTCGTTCTCTAAGTTGTATCGGTACTTTGCTTATTCTTTGTTTTTTGAAAATTGCATCTTTTTTCATCGGTAGATTCAATTTTACTTTTGTTTTTCCAACGTCAAATTTTGTTGTTGCATAAACCTGTTTGTATTCTAATATGATTGTTACTACTTTTTCAAATTCTTCTTGTGTTAAATGTGAATGTTGAAAGTCAAATATTTGGATTAATTCTTTTTTTTAATTCTGTGTATTTGTTAATATTGAATTTACATTTAAAATTTGGTTTTTTTTTCGAATGTTGCTACTTGTTCAATAGTTTCGTTCTCTTGTATGTTGAGTATTTCACGAATATCGTTCTCGTTTTCATATGTCAAATGGTATAATGCTGTAAATAAATCTATTGAATTTGTTTGATACATCTCTTCATCCTGTTTTTTGAATGAGATATTTTGGTACATAAAACCAATTAAGCCTATATTGATGGTTATTTTGTGTTGGTTTCTGTTAATTAAGAAAATGTCTATGAAGTGTTTGTTTTCTGATGAGAAATCTTTTATATCTGTGAATGGTATGTCTTGGTACTTGTTTACGGTTCAAAATAGAAATGTGATTTATGAATCGTTTTTCCGTTTGATCGTTCCATTTGTTTGAATATCGGAATTGGGATTTGGAGAATAATATGGGTATCCTTTTAAGCTATTCATGAAGAATGCGATGTCGTTATCAATCATTCAGTTGGTATTTATTGTTAGCTTATTCGTATTTACATTTATTGTTTCTATATATTCTTTGAAGAATGGAGTTCCAAGAATCTTATGATTACATTGCGTCACATAGAAACGCATATTAAAGTTATGTTGAGGTTTATTTCTGTTATTGGATTTTCTATCTGGCGTTAAATTTAATTTTATTGTTCCGAATGTTTCTATAGTTGTATTATTTGCTGCTGTTAGTGTTTTGTTTGCTTGTTTTTAGTGTATTTCTTGGTTGTTGTTTTTTATTTCGTTCCATGTATCTTCGTTTGATAGATTTAATGTTGCTCCTGAGTCTAGTAGGAAAGCATTTTCTAACATTGGTTTCTGTTTTGTAAAGTCTTGTTTGAACTTGTTACACTGGTACATCGGTAGTATCCAGGTGGGATTACTTTCTAGTGTATTTATCACCGTGTTGCATGTATCTTCATTTGCATTGTAGAATTTATCCAATATTTCTTCATCTTCATTTGATGATTCGGATGTGTATTCATAATATTCAATTCCAGGTGGATCATCGTTTTGTCTTTCCGTTTCTACGTTATTAATTATGTTCTTGTTGTCATTGTTGTATTTATTTCCATCTGTGCGTCGTTCTCTAGAGTGATGTCTGTTATTTTGTTCTCTTTGTGACGAGATTCTTCTATCATCTCTATTATTATTGTTTGAGTAATGTCTATTGTTACTACTAGAACGTTGTCTGTATCTGTCGTTTCTATTTGAATCTTTACTGTGGTATCTCTGTTTATTATGGTTATTATAATTATTATTTCTGTTGTTTGGTGATTGTTGTCTTGAGTGACTTCTGTCCGTGTATCTCGAGCTTGATCTGCTCTTATTGTATCTGTTATAAGTATTATTCCTGTTATAACTGTTACTTCTGTTTCTACTATAATAATTTCTATTATAGCTGGCACTTCTGTTACTGTAATTATTTGAATTTCGATACCCTTGGTAATTTCTGTTATCTCTGTAATTCGTGTTATTATTGTAGTTATTTCTTGATTGTGATCTGTATGATGTTCTACTTCGAGAATTGTTGTATATTGGTGACGTTGATGGTAATTGTCGTCCGTTAACGTTATTTGAGTCGTTATTTCTATTGGGTAAATTTTGATTATTTCTCATATGACTATAGAACGATTTTTCCTTTGGTCGGGCTATGCTTTCTCTTTGTGGTCTTTTGAAGCATCTACTTTTTCGGTCTTCGTTTAAAATTTTTTCTGTCGTATGTATTATTAATTCCGTTGAGGACGTTACAAATTGTTCCTTCAAATTGTTCTAGATCGTTTTGGTTAAGTTTGTTTATGTTATTACAAGCTATGTTCATTTGTTTTAAATCTTCATTATATTATTTGTAGTTTGATTGACTTCATACAGTCTTTTATGATTGTTAGTTATTGTTCTTGTAAAATCCATCTGATCTATTTTGTCTACTAATGTTTTAAATGGCATTTCTGGTTCTCGTGGCGTTTGTTTATGATTCGCATGTTTTTTCAAAGCTGCTGTTTTTGGCTCGTTGTCTAAACATCTAATGAATGTTTGATTCTTTAAACTATTTCTATAATCTTCTGTATATAGTGATTATGCTGTTTTTACAAGTGTTTCTATTCTCAGTGCGAGTGATCGCAATGATTCATTTGTGTAATTTTGTAATTGTTGTAATACTATTTTCTCTTGTTCTTTGACTTTTCTGAGTCGAACATATCTGAAAATTCTTTACAGAATGTTTCCCAATCTAATTTGGTTTCACTCGGAAGTGTTGAATACCATTTTTGTGCTGGTCATTGTAGCGTATGTAATATTAAAGCTGCTCTTTTAACTTTCCATTGATGATGTCCTGGTTTGTTTACTGGTTCTATGCCACTGCTGAATATCATTGCTGCAACTATACTGTTTAGATACTCTTCAACAATGTATGCTGGGTCTGTACCATCGAATGGTCGTATTGTTGTGGGTACTGAACCACTGCTAATGTTTTGTTCTATTGGTGGCTCTTCGTTTATACTCATTGATGTTAATTGTTTATAGAACGGTAGAGGAGGTTCTGCTACAGTTGTTTCTCTTCTGTTGTAACTGAATTTGTTTTTCTATTACGATTTTCATGTTGTCTATTATTTTGTACATTGTTATTTTGTATATTATTGTTATCTATGTTTCTGTTATTATGTAACTTCCCGTTTTCTAATCTGAAATTGTTTTGTCTCTGAATGTTGTCCAAAGTTCTATCAAGTCTGTCGAATACCATTTCGAGTGGTTCTTCTTGCCGTTTTTCCATTTTTTTTTCATTTGTTGATATTTCATTTCTAAATTGTCTATAAATTTATTTGTATGATCTTTTACTGTTTCAGTTATTTCATCTTTTAGTTCCATATAATTATATACTTGTTGTTCCCAATATAGTACTTGTTGTTCACGGTTATCGTTTACAGGACTGGTGTATGTGTTGTTTCTGTTATAATTATATTGTGTTTGATATTTCCGTCTAACGTTTTGATTCACTGATGGAGGTAATGGATTTCTAAGCCTCAGCTCTTTATCTTCCGCGTCAGAGATATCCATTTCGTCCGTTTTATTTTGGTTGGTTTCCAAATAAATTTGTTGTTAATTGTTTATCTGGTTTTATTGTTGATTTTTGTTTCGATTGTAGGTTTGTATTTATTTCAATGTCTCTCGGTGTCGACGTTGATGTTAAACTTCTTGACAAGTTAAATGAAGAAGAACCTGCTTGTCCTTGATCTATTATTTTTAAACAATTCTCTAATCCTTCAATGTAGTATATGCTATCTGAACATACTTTCAATGTGCTCTCAAAATGTGGTGAATAATACTCACTGTTCCAGATGTTTTTTAGTTCATCACACAAACTATTGATTTCCTCTGGAAAGGTTTCTCCGAATTGTATTCTTTTATTATTAATATGTTCGAAATTGTCTAACCAAAAGAGGAATGTAAATTTTGAGACTATTTTTATTATGTCTAATGTTGCTGTTTTTAGTTCTTTTTTAAGTTCAATTGTTTTTGTTAGCCAATTGTTATAATTTTTTATATCTATCGGCAACTTATCATTCACTGACTGAATTTGTTGACGGTGCTCGGTGAAATATCCGGTTGTATTCCTTAGTATTTTGTAAGTTGTAGACGTTAATGCTGTCAATTTTGTTTTATCTTGTGATTCTTCATGTCTTTTAAAGACTGTTTTGAGCATATCGGATAGCGTTGTTTCATTTTGGAAATTATAGAATATCTTTTTATTTCCTTTTTCATCTGTTAATGTAAATGTGTAATGTTTGTTTAATTGATCTCTATCCAGTAGTATTACTAGTAGGTAATGAGCTAGATGATTTCTATGGATGTTAATCTGTTGTATATGTTTTGTTTCTTTAAAGAGGTTATTCTTCAAATCTATTATTGTTCTGTAGATAGTTTCACGGTTTTCCTGCGGGCAATCGCTAGCAATTGTAAATGGTGTTAAAAATTGGTTAGTAGTAGATTGTATATCATAGTTGGTAGCCATTTTGTTGTTATTTTCGATTTGTACTTTTTGTTTACCAACAATAATTTTGTTATCAGTCTATAAAATTTGTTTGTTTGCCCAATTTAGTTCGACAGTGGTCGCACCACATAAGACGTGTTCTGAGCTTACCTTTAATAAGATACTTCTTGAACTGTCTTATGGTTGTCTCAAGAATAATATGTACTCTTAAGGCTTACCTGACTAACTAAAGTTCAAGATCTCTAGTCTGTTACTCTTCTATCTGAGCTTCAGTAGACAGTGCACGGGCCCCAATGCTAAAATCTAACGTATATCTCAATACTAAACAAGAACAGAGCAGAGAGAGAGAAATATACTTTATTATTATATAAGGTATTTAACTGATGCCGACTAAACAGCCTTCTCTTCTGAGATAAGGGAAAACAGGTAAACATCTAAAGGAAAGGTATTTTCCCTTTTTAACCAATCAGGGAAGAGTATTTTCAGTCTTTATTTATTTAAATAATAAAGTTTTCAAATCGTCTTTGTTGGAAGTTAACCTTGACTCCAATCAATATCTTCTAAGAATAATTTTTAAGCCTTAATTGTTGAGGGATCATGTTTTGCTTGATTGAATCTGTTTCATGTCATCTCTGTATTTATTTACATAAAGAATTTATTTATTATATACTACTTTTATTTGATATTAAGTGATTATAAAACATTTCGATTAAATTCCAAATAAAAATCAGATTTTAACTATTCTTGTTCAAAATATTTACTTTCTTTCATTTTGCCATTGATTTATTCTATTTATATGTTGGTGGTTTTGTTTTTAGAAATTGATTAACTTTAGATAATGCTCTATTCCAACTAGACGTATATCTATTAGACAAAGTGTTACGTTTATCAGCATTCCTAACATAATCAATAACATTGGGCCTGGAGCAGGTTTACCATTATGTTTATTTACACCGACTTGCGAAGGGGCTTCGCACTTGGTGGGTCTCTGATCATCCGCTCAGTGGGTTCCCCGGCAGTTTCAGTTTTGTTTTATGGGGCTTTGCCCATGATATTCCATCTAACCTTTTCAGGATGGTTTGATTTATAAAGTGTCATATATATTTTTTAGTGTTTATCATCGTTATAAGTTATAGTTGCATCACTTCTTAGATGTACCCAATTACCATCACCATTTATATATATATATATATATATATATATATATTGGTTTCGTAATTTTGTGTAGTAAAGTGCCTTTGAAATCTTTTATAAGTACAGCTTTTAGATCAGTATTTGTAGAGTGCATTTCTGTCTTGCTTTCTTCAAAAAAAATATTCAAAAGTTTTGTTATAAAACACAGTACCTCTAGCAACGAATTACTTTGATGGTTTTCTATCTTCTTGCAGAATTGTTTTGAAAGCTACAGTTATAGGATTGTTTGATTTATCAGCGGGTGTCATATTTATTTTTGAGTGTTTATTATCGTTATTTGTTATTGTTGCATCACCTCTTAGAGCTACCCAATTGCCATCGCATAAATTGCCATTTATTATTATTGGTTTCGTAATTTTGTGTAGTAATGTGCTATTGAAATCTTTTATAAACACAGCTTTTAGATCAGTATATGTAGTGTTTCAGCATTTTTGTCCTAATTTCTTCAAATAAAGATTTAAATAATTTGTTATAAAACACACTACCTCTAGCAACTAATTAATTTTCTGGTTTTCTACCTTAATGTAGAATTGTTTGGAAAGCTTCAGTTGTGGAAACCTTCTCATTTTTCTTTCTTCATTTTCATCCCCGACGTGCTCATATATCTTGATTAGCTCTGGAGTATAGATCTGGACTTACATCTGGATTGGTATGAAACTTAATAAAGCCATCTGAAAATTGATATAAATGATCTCCAACTAACAAACTATCCTGCTCTAGAGTCCATCAACACCATTCATTCTAATCCCTCTTTGCTAAATCCTTTAGAAGAAAAAGTAATTGAGGATTCGATTGAGACCCCATTAAATGAAGAATGCTAACAGTGTCATTGTCGCTGATGGATGGCTTAGTTTTGATTTCCTTTAGCGTTGGAGTTTTGATTTCCAACCGGGAAAGAGTTTTAACAATAGCTTTAGTATAATTATCTAACTCTCTATTTTGCTGAATTAATGATCTTAATGTATCTTTTTCTTTATTAAGCGAAATCATTATTATTAATTGTTTTAGTTACAGGTTCAAATTTCTCTTCTATCGTATCATAATGTTCTCGATTTCTTATATTTTCTTCTTATTTGGTTCTTCTGTTTTCTTCTTCTAATCTTTTCAGTTCTATTTATGTTTGTGGTTTACGCCTTTTATATATATATCAGATTATAATATTAAGTCTCTCAGCATACTCTTTCTTAGTTTTTTCAAATCTATTTTGATGAAGATCAACACTTAACCTACATCTAAAGTCTTTCAACCTAAACTAAGAAATATGTTTATTTTGTTTACACATTCTACAACATTCTACAATTGAGATATTGATACTCGAATGATTGTGTTTACCGTTAAACGTTATAGTTTCCCTACATACGAAGCGAGTAAAAGATTTATTTTGACAACTATCACAACTCTAACAACAGGCTTTATTTCTAGCGGATATGAAAAATTATCAGTTATAATTCCGAATATTTTGCCTATAAAAATGAGTGTTCCAGATTATAAAGAAAACAATCATAATTATGAAGCACAATTTGGTTGTGGAGCTGTAGAATCAAAAAGCGGCTTCGATGATGATCCGGAAACAGGCTCCACCGATCCGGGAAAACAAATCTAAAAATGTAGATGAATCGAAAAAGAAAAGAATTCTAAAGATGAAGAAGAAGATGAATCGGAAGATCAATCTTAAGATGAAACCAAAAATGAATCTAAATAAGAGCCTAAACATGATTCCCACTTGAATCCAAAGATAAACCTTAAGATGAATATAGTTGTTATTGTAGCAATTGTAACAAAAAATGTAAAAACAAAGATAAAAATTATAAATCTATTCAACGTAAAGAAATTGAAAGTAATAAGGAGGAGTGGCAATTAAATGAATATTAAATGAGGTTTGGAAATTGAAGGTGAAACATTACGTTCAAAAGACAATATGGGATTTACCCAAAAAACGCTAGCTAGTACTGATTACAATGATCCTGTTTTTGTAAACACTTTGCACTCATTACACAATATTCATCCCCAATTTAAACTTAACAACTTTGATAAAGATGAATCGATGTCTAAGGATGAATCTAAATCTAAAGACGAATCTAAAAATGAAATTATATCTAAAAATATAAATAAAACGAAAAAAAAAGAGAATTCTAAAGATGAAGATGAAGATGAATCGAAAGATCAATCTTAAGATGAAACCAAAAATGAATCTAAATATAAACCTAAACATGATTGCTACATGAGTCCAAAGATAAATCTTAAGATGAATTTAGTGGTTATTTTAACAATTGTAACGAAAAATGTAAAAACAAAGATAAAAATTTTAAATCTATTCAACGTAATAAAAATGAAAGTAATAAGGAGGAGTGGCAATTAAATGAACATTAAATGAGGACTGGAAAATGAAAGTAAAACAATTACGCTCAAAACACAATACGGGGTTTTCCCAAATAACGCTGGCTAGTACTGATTACAATGATCGTATTTTTGTAAACACCTTGCACGCATTTACCATATTTATCCCCAATTTAAACTTAACAACTTTGGTGTAGTACAGTATACAAAACCAACTGATCAGAAAACAGAGGCAGATAGATTCACAATCAAAATAATGACTATTTTTGTTAGAACCAAACAAAAAGCGGCATTGATGATGATCCGGAAACAGTCTCCACCGATCTGGAAAGCAGGCTTGCGAAGCGGCTTCGTCAATGACAGTGATACGCTTAGCGGCTTCGCAGATAGTTAACAAAAAAGTTAACAAAACTTTTGCTTGAATTTTGCAAGGAAAAGCAATTATGAATCAATTATGCACAAGAAGAATTTCTATTAGAGATATTAGTATAAAGAAATCTACTGACAACGGCCGAAATCGTGATAGTAATTTTTAAGAACAAAAAAAGATAAACAGTTTCCATTTTTGAGGGGATTAATATATTGTGGTAGTTGTAATAATTCTTTAGATGAAAAGGGTGAGATGAGTTAACAGTTAGATTCTTTATTGAAACCTAAATCTAAAACTAGATTATTCGATGGGGACTATTTAAAGGTAAAAGGTGGAGAAAGAGTTGAATGTCTAACATGTAAATCATCTTTAATCATCTTTAAGTTCATACGGTGTTGAAGATCATTAAGAAAAAAAAACATCTAGATAATGCTGTTCTATTTGAGTTCTACTTTGGATAAAGATGAAACTTGTCTAAAGATGAATCTAAATCTAGAGACAAATGTAAAAATGGAAATAAATCTAAAATTGTAGACAAATCGAAAAAAGAAGAGAATTCTAAAGACGAAGATGAAGATGAATCGGAAGATCAATCTTAATATGAAACCAAGAATGAATCTAAATATGAACCTAAACATGATTCCCACATGAATCCAAAGATAAATCTTAAGATGAATATAGTGTTTATTGCAACAATTGTAACAAAAAATGTATAAACAAGGATAAAAATTATAAGTCTATTCAACGTAATAAAAATGAAAGTAATAAGGAGGAGTGGCAATTAAATGAATATTAAATGAGGATTGGAAATTGAAGGTGAAACATTACGTTCAAAAGACAATATGGGATTTACCCAAAAAACGCTAGCTAGTACTGATTACAATGATCCTGTTTTTGTAAACACTTTGCACTCATTACACAATATTCATCCCCAATTTAAACTTAACAACTTTGATAAAGATGAATTGATGTCTAAGGATGAATCTAAATCTAAAGACGAATCTAAAAATGAAATTATATCTAAAAATATAAATAAAACGAAAAAAAAAGAGAATTCTAAAGATGAAGATGAAGATGAATCGAAAGATCAATCTTAAGATGAAACCAAAAATGAATCTAAATATAAACCTAAACATGATTGCTACATGAGTCCAAAGATAAATCTTAAGATGAATTTAGTGGTTATTTTAACAATTGTAACGAAAAATGTAAAAACAAAGATAAAAATTATAAATCTATTCAACGTAATAAAAATGAAAGTAATAAGGAGGAGTGGCAATTAAATGAACATTAAATGAGGACTGGAAAATGAAAGTAAAACAATTACGCTCAAAACACAATACGGGGTTTTCCCAAATAACGCTGGCTAGTACTGATTACAATGATCGTATTTTTGTAAACACCTTGCACGCATTTACCATATTTATCCCCAATTTAAACTTAACAACTTTGGTGTAGTACAGTATACAAAACCAACTGATCAGAAAACAGAGGCAGATAGATTCACAATCAAAATAATGACTATTTTTGTTAGAACCAAACAAAAAGCGGCGTTGAAGATCATTAAGAAAAGAAACATCTAGTTAATGCTGTCCTAATTAGGTTCTACCTTTGATAAGGATGAATCGATGTCTAAAGATGAATCCAAATCGAAAGACAATCCTAAAAACGAAAATAAATCTAAAAATGTAGATGAATCGAAAAAAGAAAAAAATTCTAAAGATGAAGAGGAAGTTGAATCGAAAGATCAATCTTAAGATGAAACCAGAAATCAATCAAAATATGAATCTAAACATGAATCCCACATGAATTCAAAGATAAATCTTAACATTAATAGAGCGGTTATTGTAACAATTGCAAAAAAAAATGTAAAAACAAAGATAAAATTTATAAATCTATTCAACGCAAAGAAAATGAAAGTAATAAGGAGTGGCAATTAAATGAATATTAAATGAGGAGTGGAATATGAAAGTAAAACAATAACGTTCAAAACGCAACATGGGATTTACTCAAAAAACGACGCTGGCTAATACTGATTACAATGATCCTGTTTTTGTAAATACCTTGCACGCATTACACAATTTTCATCCCCAATTTAAACTTAACACCTTTGATGTAGTAAATTATACAAAACCAACTGATCAGAAAACAGAAGCAGATAGATTTACAATTAGATTAATGACTACACGGTGTAATTCTCCTACTGATCTAGATGAATTAAATAATGAATTGAAAACTAGAAGAGCAAAACAAAGATTGATGATGTTTTTTGTTTAATGTGGAATCTAGTTGCCTATTTACACCCTGCTAATAATTACCGCCAATGAGTTAGTAGTTATAATATACAGAATTATAATGAGATATATTTCCTGATGTATCCTCTTCCTATGATTTAAAACATTTCAAGAAGATACCAGAAATTAAGGAAGAAAAAGTGTTATTTAATGTGTCTAGTCTAAATTAAAACAAAAATTGTCAAACCAATATTAACCAATCATAATGATCATAATTGAACTAATTTATTATACTCGGTTGATCGTTATTACTTCTTTTCAAAGTGACATTCTTGTTTTAAAAAAATCATAAATAAGAAATGTTTAGGATGTTGCATGACTAAGATGTTATATGCCATTTAGAACTGAAGATGTACTAAAGGAACATTTAGAATTAAAGAAAGTGGTTCAGAGAAACATGTAGGAAGAAGAACACTCTATAAGAATGATCATCTAAAGTTTGACAAGTTTCTCTAGAGAAACAGAGTATTTTTTTATGGTACATGATTTTAAATATTTAACAGAGGATGGTAATCGTATTCTTGTTGCATGTGCTTTATATAAAGAGGTGATTACCCCGATATAATGGAAATTAAATAGAACGTTACTGCTGAGAGGAAGTAGTTTCTTGGTTTGTGGATAAAGTTTATTATTATGAAAAGTTATTTGGAGATACAATTAAAACAAACACACCACTTAAACCACTTAAAGGGGAGACTGTTACTCCACTTACTAATAACTAATATGATTGTAAAGATGAGTTAGTTGGTTTTTATGTAAGAGATCACAATTGTTTAAATGGTGTGTTTAGAGGTGATGCTCATAATAAATGTAATCTTAAATCGAAAACCATTTTTGTTTCCTTATATGCCTACAATTCATTTAATTATGGAAATCATTTATTCAGAACCAAACTAGCAAAAACAGAACGAAGGTACTGGTCAAGACAGATTAGAACTATTTTCGTATTGATCTTGGTTAGGCTAAAGCAATGGATATGTTTAGATTCTTTCTTCTTCTTAATTTAGGTGCTATAAGTAAAACACTAAGTAAAAAAAATTTGTGGATCTAAATGAATATAAGTAAGAGAGAGATGAAAAGTGTATTTCAATATGGAATTTTGCATAGTATAGATAAACTTAATAATGCAGAACTACTTCCTAAAGAAGTACTTTATTCTAAGTTGAAACAGGAAAGAGTTACTAATGATGAATATAATAAAGCAAAAAATTGTTGGAAAGAAACGAAATGTAAAATCATTAAAGATTTATATTGTAATTTATCTTAAAACAGATGTTCTCTATTATCAGTAGAATTATTCAAAAAAAATTAGAGATATGTATCTAGAATATTTTGAATGGTTCCTTGTTATACATGTTCTACTCCAGATTTAATTGGTTATTTGGTTTGAAAAACACTAATGTCAGACTAAAATATTTTAAAGAAGAATCAGTCATTGTTTATGATACAATACAATATTGTAGAAGCATGCTATCTTAAAGCTAAAGCATTTTGTTACCCAGCTGTTAAAGGTGGAGAAGAGAAAAAGTTAAAATGATTAATAAAGATATTATTAGAAATAATTATAAATATAGAACTTCAATTAACTATAGAAGATTACAGAAATGATTTATACAATTGTAAGAATATATATGTAACTATTTATACAATTGATAGCTAGGAACATCCTGTGGAAACAAAAGAAGAATATCAGATAGCCATACACCCAATTGGTGATAGATGTAAAAAAGACTGTAACAGTTCTTTGAAATTTTATAACTTCTTCTAATGTTATGGAGGTAGCTATGTACAAAAGAGTTAGATTAATACATATTAACAATAGAAGCATTTGTATGCAAAAACCTCTCAAATTTTCTCAATTAAAGATAATACCAACAAAAGCTATTGGAGAAGGAAAAATTATAGTCAATAAAATTGATGCACAACTAATACTGAATGGAGTTAAAACAAGCCAGTTCTACTATAAGAGGGTGATAAAGCAATAGGAAGTAACATATTACAGCCATTTATAATGATACTTTGTCTGATATAAAAAATATGATAAGAGAATAAGCTGATCGTAATGTTATAATGGAAAATGATAAAAGTACAATGAAATGAAAAATTGAAGTTGATGGTTCTAACTTTGATATAGAAAACTCAAGAGCTATATAGTTATTATATAAGAAACACAACTATACAGCAGGCAAAGCGACAGCTAATAAAATAGTTGATATAATGGGTTTTATTAGAATTAATATTTGCTGTAATATTATATCTGATAATAAATATAATGGTAAAGATAGTGATATACTGTACACGTTTAGTCTAACTGAACCAACATTTTTTATGATATTAACTATACCAACGGCAGTGTGATATCTAATTTTCATCATAATATATCAAAAGATAGAATAGTACATATTAAACTTAGTCTTCAGGGTGAGCATGCAATGGCAATTGATTTTATTGATCATGTATTCAGCTTTATTTTAAATTTGATTTACTTTTTATTGGTGTCTAGTAAAATAAGTCAAGTTATTACAATATCTGGCTAACAATTATAATTATTATATATTTCATTGTATAAAACAAATTATCTTATGTTTTTATTATTATAATAGTCTTGATTATTATTACAGTTTATCCTATGTCTTGATGAATATAACAGTTTTATCTTTATAATGAAAGTTTTGCTTATCTTTACAGTTTTCCGTGTGTTATTATTTTGCTTACTTTTACATTTTACCTTACGTTATTTTTTGTTAATACTACAGTTACCTGTAGTATAATAGTAAGATAAATGTTTGCCTTATTATGAATGTTTTGGGTAGTCAAATAGTTGACATCTTTTTGATTGTTTTGAATGATATAACAGCAGGGGTAACAGTTTACTTGATTAATAAACTTTAGGCTATTATTGCAGTAAATTAATAGTTTCCCCTTATTATAAATGTTTTGGTTGACATGTGTGATATGATAGTCTATCTTACTATTAAACTTTTGTTTAATGTTGTAGTGGGGTAACAGTTTGCGTTATTGTTAATGTTTTGCTCACTAAAACAGTAAGATGATAATAAATGAAATTAAAATGTTATTTTTGTAGTTTGAAAAAAATTTTTTGTGTTTTTTATTATCGTAGAAGAGTGTATAAAAAGTACTATTTAGCTACGGCTCGTACAATTTTTACAGAGCTTTCGTTTTAAGCCTACTTTAAAATAGGCGTATAATCTGTCCGAATGGTTGGTTCGCGTCTTTGTTTTTATTCAAAAAATTATACCTGAAACTATAATTTTGCGAAAATTTTTTCATGGTGGGGCTGTATAGCGCTTTTTATGCACTACATCTTTTTATTAGCTTTCTCTGAACTCTACGCCCATCTAGAAATTATAAATGCAGTCTCTCGATGCTCTAATTGTAATTATAGTTCACAGAAGAGATTTTTAATTGTCACTATATATTGTAGAATATGTCCAGACTCAGAAGAATTGATTTATTTTCTGGTCATGCCACTCAAAATTTTAAGTACGACCTATTAGTTCTCAAATAAAAAAACATGTCATCATTCTGATATTAGATTTGATCTTTACGATACTTAGTAAATGTGCCGCGGTCCGTCCAAAGAAATTCAAATACGACTTTTCTACAACTAAGACACACGAATTCAGAGAAATGAAAAGTAAATTTCCATATGGAATTTTGCATAGTATAGATAAACTTAATAACGCAGAAATACTTCCAAAAGAAGTATTTTATTTTAAGTAGAAACAGGAGATAGTTACTAATGATAAATATAATCAAGCAAAAAAATTGTTGGAAAGAAACGAAATGTAAAACCATTAAAGATTTATATTGTAATTTATCTTAAAACAGCTGTTCTCTATTATCAGTAGATTTATTCGAAAAAATTAGAGATATATCTCTGAAATATTTTGAGTGGTTCCTTGTTATACATGTTCTACTCCAGATTTAATTGGTTATGTGGATTGAAATACACTAATGTCAGACTAAAAAATTACGAAGAAGAATCAGTCATTGTTTATGATCCAATACAATATTGTAGAAGCATGCTTACTTAAAGCTAAAGCATTTTATTACACAGCTGTTAATGGTGGAGAAGAGAAAAATTTGAAATGATTAATAAAAGATATTATTAGAAATAATTATAAATATATAACTTCAATTAACTATAGAAGATTATAGAAAGCGTTTATACAATTGTAAGAATATATATGTAACCATTTATACAATTGATAGCTAGGAAAATCCTGTGGAAACAAAAGAAAAATATCAGATAGCCATACACCCAATTGGTGATAGATGTAAAAGAGACTGTAACGGTTTTTTGAAATTTTATAACTTCTTCTAATGTTATGGAGGTAGCTATGTACATATGAATTAGATTAATAAATATTAACAATAGAAGCATTTGTATGCGAAAAACTTACAAAAAATTTGCAATTAAATATAATACCAACAAAAGCTATTGAAGAAGGAAAAATTATAGTCAATAAAATTGATGCACAACTAATAATGAATGGAGTTAAAACAACCCAGTTCTACTATAAGAGGGTGATAATGCAATAGGAAGTAACATATTACAGCCATTTATAATGATACTTTGTCTGATATAAAAAATATGATAAGAGAATAGGCTGATCGTAATGTTATAATGGAAAATGATAAAAGTACAATGAAATGAAAAGTTGAATTTGATGGTTCTAACTTTGATATAGAAAACTCAAGAGCATTATAGTTATGATTTAAGAAACCCAACTATACAGCAGGCAAAGCGACAGCTAATAAAATAGTTGATATAAGGGGTTTTAATAGAATTAATATTTGCTGTAATATTATATCTGATAATAAATATAATGGTAAAGATAGTGATATACTGTACACGTTTAGTCTAACTGAACCACCATTTTTTATGATAGTAACTATACCAACGGCGGTGTCATATCTAATTTTTATCATAATATATCAAAAGATAGAGTAGTACATATTAAAATTTGCCTTCATGATGGGCATGGAATGGCAATTGATTTTATTGGTCATGTATTCAGCTTTATTTTAAATTTGATTTATTTTTTATTGGTGTCTAGTAAAATAATCAGTAGTAAGGTGTCTTACTGGGCACGCAACGGGGGGGGGGGACATTTGGGTGATACTGTGTTCGCAACGGGTGGACATGAAAAATTTTTTCGAAAAGTTGATAGTTTTTGGCGTTTTCCGCCAAAAACTATCAACTTTTCGAAAAATTTTTTCGTTCCCCAGCCCCCCCCCCCCGTTGCGAACACAGTAACACCCAAATGTCCGTCACCCATTGCGTGCCCAGTAAGACACATTTTTGGCAAATTTCTGATTTTTTGACGTTTTTTGGTAGGTTTGGTTTGTTTTATATGTTAGTCGGGAAAAAGCACTGCTGTTCCGGTGGTTGTCATTTTGTAATCAGCCCAGGTGAACCTCATAAGTAAAAAAAAAATTTGAAAAAAAAAATTCAAAGTGTTAAAATTGCATGAATTGTACTTTGCGCTGGGTTTCAGGTCTCAAAGGCGACTTTTTGTTGACTACCTGAGTCACCAATCTGTTTTTAGTATACTTTGTCTACTATGACTAACCACTATAATCGTTGCTGAAGGTCATTTTACACGAGTAGTTGTCGTATTCGATTGTGATTGGACGACCGATCGACCGAGAGTATCAATGAATTATTTTTCAATAAGTTTACAAGTTCAACTGTCTGCATTGGGTTGTTTTGTTATTACAGTTTAACACAGTACTTGTATAGCAATAGAGCACACTTATAAGAATTTGTTTGAGTTTCAGTTCGAATTTGATTTGTAAACAAACTATGTCAGTGTTTGACGATTGTTCCTTGTTTGACTTTTCTCACGATATTACTCGTACAGAAAAACGTTATGTAGTGGCTTGTAGGAAAGCTTACGACTCTACTGGAACATATATGATGTTAAAACTTTTCAGAAAGGATAACTTCCGTGATCAAACCCAAGACAATAAAAAAAATTGCAACAGTGATGGTTTCAAGTTCAAACAGAGAATTACACTTTCTTTAGCTGAGTTTGAACAATTATCTCAAAGCTGCAATTCACTCTGTGAAAAAGTAAGGACTGGACAATCAGAACAACCTATCAAAAAAGAACACAATAAGAAAACGGGAAGGAAACGACGTTATCAGTTTGCGTTCTCACCGGAGACGAATAGCATTAATTCAACTCAGGTTGCTGGTCGACCGAAGAAAAAATCGAAGAAAAGTTCTGAGAGCGACACAGTATTAAAAATGGTTGAGGCAATGTTTGAACGAACACCTGAATTCTTTCGACAGTTTCAAAATAAATTTCACTATTCTTCTGCAGAAGTGAGCCAATATTTGATACTTAATAATTACAACATACTACAACTACTGTATACTTTTTAAAACACACATTACTTCTTTCCAAATAATACTTGTACTACTTTCTACTTGATATATACTGCCGATTATATACTAAATACTACTTACTGCATACCACTGACTACTTGCTAATTAATTTTTACTAAATACTACTAAAAACATACTGCTCCCTAATTACTTCTTTCTTCATGGTACATACTACTTACAACATACTACTTACCACATACTACATACTACATACTACACACTACTTACCAAATAAAGATTACCAGCTACTACTACATACTAGTTGCTACTTACTACAAAAAACTTACTAATTATTACAGACTACCTACTAGTTAATACACACTAAGCGCATTAAACTACTTTCTAAATGGTACTTAGCATATACTACATACTACTTAACACAAATTACATACAATTTTCTACTTATTTTATACCACTTACTACTTACTAGTTAATACATACTAAATACTGCCTAATACATTGTACTTACTATGTACCACCTACTACCTAACTACTTGCTAAATACAACATACTACATTTACTGCATACTACTTATTACATACAAATTACTTCATACTAAAAACTGCTTGATATAAACTACTTTCTACTAAATTTATGCTACCTACTTCAAAATACATACAAATTACTACATGCTCTTTACTACACACTGCATACAAATTACAATATACTACCTACAACTTACTTAATAGTTCTTAAAACATAATAGTTACTACACTATGTACAACTTACTTCATACTACTTAGTAAGTACTAAGTTAGCAAAAGTTAGTAGGTGATAGGTAGTATGTAGTAAGCAAAAGTTAGTATGTAGTAAGTAACATGTGAAAGGTAGTAAACATTTTGTAGTAGGTCGGAAGTAGTGAGTACTATGTGGTAGGTAGTATGTGCTAAGAAATGAAAAGCATGTAGTAAGCAGTAAGTAGAAAGTAATATACACAAAATGAAGTTAGTAGTATATAGTGAATAATTTGCATCAAGAAGTAAGTAGTATAAAGTAGGTAGTATTTAGTGCGCAGTAATCAGTAAGTAGCAAGTAGTTTTTAGTTAATATTATGTAGTAAGGGTAAGCAGTTCGTAATAAGTAGTTTGTACTATGAACTATATTTACCTAGTAATCACTAGTACCTACTTTATACTACTTACTTCTTGATGCAGACTATTCACTACATACTACTTACTTCTTGATGCAAATTATTCACTATATACTACTAACTTCATTTTGTGTATATTACTTTCTACTTACTGCTTACTACATGCTTTTCATTTCTTAGCACATACTACCTACCACCTAGTACTCACTACTTCCTACCTACTACAAAATGTTTACTACCTTTCACATGTTACTTACTACACACTAACTTTTGCTTACTACATACTACCTCTCACCTACTAACTTTTGCTAACTTAGTACTTACTAAGTAGTATGAAGTAAGTTGTACATAGTGTAGTAACTATTATGTTTTAAGAACTATTAAGTAAGTTGTAAGTAGTATATGGTAATTTGTATGCAGTGTGTAGTAAAGAGCATGTAGTAATTTGTATGTATTTTGAAGTAAGTAGCATAAATTTAGTAGAAAGTAGTATATATCAAGCAGTTTTTAGTATGAAGTATTTAGTATGTAATAAGTAGTATGCAGTAAACGTAGTATGTTGTATTTAGTAAGTAGTTAGGTAGTAGGTGGTACATAGTAAGTACAATGTATTAGTCAGTATTTAGTATGTATTAACTAATAAGTAGTAAGTGGTATACAATAAGTAGAAAGTTGTATGTAATTTGTGGTAAGTAGTCTGTAGTATATGCTAACTTAGTACTTACTAAGTAGTATGAATTAAGTTGTACATAGTGTAGTAACTATTATGTTTTAAGAACTATTAAGTAAGTTGTGAGTAGCAATGTATGCAGTGTGTAGTAAAGAGCATGTAGTAATTTGTATGTATTTTGAGGTAAGTAGCATAAATTTAGTAGGAAGTAGTTTATATCAAGCAGTTTTTAGTATGAAGTAATTTGTATGTAATAAGTAGTATGCAGTAAATGTAGTATGTTTTAATTGGTAAGTAGTTAGGTAGTAGGTGCTACATAGTAAGTACAATGTATTAGTCAGTATTTAGTATGTATTAACTAATAAGTAGTAAGTGGTATACAATAAGTAGAAAGTTGTATGTAATTTGTGGTAAGTAGTATGTAGTATATGCTAACTTAGTACTTACTAAGTAGTATGAAGTAAGTTGTACATAGTGTAGTAACTATTATGTTTTAAGAACTATTAAGTAAGTTGTAAGTAGTATATTGTAATTTGTATGCAGTGTGTAGTAAAGAGCATGTAGTAATTTGTATGTATTTTGAGGTAAGTAGCATAAATTTAGTAGGAAGTAGTTTATATCAAGCAGTTTTTAGTATGAAGTAATTTGTATGTAATAAGTAGTATGCAGTAAATGTAGTATGTTGTATTTAGCAAGTAGTTAGGTAGTAGGTGTTACATAGTAAGTACAATGTATTAGGCAGTATTTAGTATGTATTAACTAATAAGTAGTAAGTGGTATACAATAAGTAGAAAGTTGTATGTAATTTGTGGTAAGTAGTATGTAGTATATGCTTAGTACCATTTAGAAAGTAGTATAATGCGCTGAGTATGTATTAACTAGTAGGTAGTCTGTAATAATTAGTAAGTTTTTTGTAGTAAGTAGCAACTAGTATGTAGTAGTAGCTAGTAATATTTATTTGGTAAGTAGTGTGTAGTATGTAGTATAAAGTATGTGGTCATTAGTATGTGGTAAGTAGTATGTACCATGAAGAAAGAAGGAGTTCGGGAGCAGTATGTTTTTAGTAGTATTTAGTAAAAATTAATTAGCAAGTAGTCAGTGGTATGCAGTAAGTAGTATTTAGTATATAGTAGGCAGTATATATCAAGTAGAAAGTAGTACAAGTATTATTTGGAAAGAAGTAATTAGTGTGTTTTAAAAAGTATACAGTAGTTGTAGTATGTTGTAATTATTAAGTATCAAATATTGGCTCACTTCTGCAGAAGAATAGTGAAATTTATTTTGAAACTGTCGAAAGAATTCAGGTGTTCGTTCAAACATTGCCTCAACCATTTTTAATACTGTGTCGCTCTCAGAACTTTTCTTCGATTTTTTCTTTGGTCGACCAGCAACCTGAGTTGAATTAATGCTATTCGTCTCCGGTGAGAACGCAAACTGATAACGTCGTTTCCTTCCCGTTTTCTTATTGTGTTCTTTTTTGATAGGTTGTTCTGATTGTCCAGTCCTTACTTTTTCACAGAGTGAATTGTAGCTTTGAGATAATTGTTCAAAATCAGCTAAAGATAGTGTAATTCTCTGTTTGATTTTGAAACCATCACTGTTGCAATTGTTTTTATTGTCCTGGGTTTGATCACGGAAGTTATGCTTTCTGAAAAGCTTTAACATCATATATGTTCCAGTAGAGTCATAAGTTTTCCTACAAGCCACTATATAACGTTTTTCTGTACGAGTAATATCGTGAGAAAAGTCAAACAAGGAACAATTGTCAAACACTGACATAGTTTGTTTACAAATCAATTTCGAACTGAAACTCAAACAAATTCTTATAAGTGTGCTCTATTGCTATACAAGTACTGTGTTAAACTGTAATAACAAAACAACCCAATGCAGACAGTTGAACTTGTAAACTTATTGAAAAATAATTCATTGATACTCTCGGTCGATCGGTCGTCCAATCACAATCGAATACGACAACTACTCGTGTAAAATGACCTTCAGCAACGATTATAGTGGTTAGTCATAGTAGACAAAGTATACTAAAAATAGATTGGTGACTCAGGTAGTTCATAAAAGAACAACAACGTCCAGCACTCAACTCCTTTCCTGTTACTATGTTTTGTTCTCATGTGTGATCGAATAAATGGTTAAAAAAGTATGTGAGAGGACTGACTGATAGCAATAGACATAAATAATACTACAAACAGTCAACGATTTTTTTCAACTAGTTGGTAAGCCGTGATTGATGACAATTTTTGGTTATCAAACATTTGATATAATCTTAGTACCAGGTAAAATGATGTCCACAAAAAATTAACTTTAACACCTGCAACCCAGCGCAAATTGTATTTCACACAATTTTGATACTTCAAAGTTTTTGAAATGTCCCAAAACTTTTCAAATTTTTTTTTTCGATGACTAGGCCCACCAGGTGAGATGAGGTCAACAAAAAATCGCCTTTGAGACCTGAAACCCAGCGCAAAATGCAATTCATGCAACTTTAAGACTTTGAATTTTTCAATTTTTTTTCAATTTTTTTTCAAAAAATTTTTTTTTACTGATGAGGCTCACCTGGGCTGATCACAAAATGACAACCACCGGAACAGCAGTGCTTTTTCACGACTAACATATAAAACAAACCAAACCTACCAAAAAACGTCAAAAAATCAGAAATTTGCCAAAAATGTGTCTTACTGGGCACGCAATGGGTGGCGGACATTTGGGTGTTACTGTGTTCGCAACGGGGGGGGGGGGGGGGCTGGGGAACGAAAAAATTTTTCGAAAAGTTGATAGTTTTTGGCGGAAAACGCCAAAAACTATCAACTTTTCGAAAAAATTTTTCGTGTCCCCCCCCCCCCGTTGCGAACACAGTAACACCCAAATGTCCCCCCCCCCGTTGCGTGCCCAGTAAGACACCTTACTACTATAATCTAAGTTATTGCAATATCTGGTTAACAATTATTATTATTATATATTTCATTGTATAAAACAAATTATCTCGTGTTTTTATTATTATAATAGTCTTGATTATTATTACAGTTTATCTTATGTCTTGATGAAGATAACAGTTTTATCTTTATAATGAAAGTTTTGCTTATCATTACAGCTTTCCGTGTTTTTATTATTTTGCTTAATATTGCAGTTTACCTTTCTTTTTTTGTTAATACTACAGTTACCTGTAGTATAATAGTAAAATAAACGTTTGGATTATCAATGTTTGGATAATCAAATAGTTGGCATCATTTTGATTGTTTTGAATGATATAACAGCAGGGGTAACAGTTTACTTGAATAAAAAACTTTGTGCTATTATTGCAGTAAGATAATGGTTTCCCTTATTATAAATGTTTTGGTTGAAATTACCGTACGATAATGGTTTATCTTAGAAAAAAATTTTTGTTTATATTGAATTGATATGATAGTCTATCTTACTATTAAAGTTTCGTTTAATGTTGTAGTGGGGTAACAGTTTGCGTTATTGTTAATGTTTTGCTCACTAAAACAGTAAGATGATAATAAATGAAATTAAAATGTTATTTTTGTAGTTTGAAAAAAATTTTTTTTGTGTTTTTTATTATCATAGAAGTGTGTATAAAAAGTACTATTTAGCTACGGCTCGTACAAATTTTTACAGAGCTTTCGTTTTAAGCCTACTTTAAAATAGGCGTAAAGTCTGTCCGAATGGTTGGTTTGCGTCTTTGTTATTATTCAAACAATTATACCTGAAACTATAATTTTGCGAAAATTTTTTCATGGTGGGGCTGTATAGCGCTTTTTATGCACTACATCTTTTTATTAGCTTTTTCTGAACTCTACGCCCATCTAGAAATTATAAAGGCAGTCTCTCGATGCTCTAATTGTAAGTATAGTTCACAGAAGAGATTTTTAATTATTACTATCTATTGTAGAATATGTCCAGACTCAGAAGAATTGATTTATTTTCTGGTCATGCCATTCAAATTTTTAAGTACGACCTAGTAGTTCTCAAATAAGAAACAAGTCACCATTCTGATACTAGATTTGTTCTTTACCATACTTAGTAAATGTGCCGGGGTCCGTCCAAACAAACTCAAATACGACTTTTCTACGACTAAGACACACGAATTCAGCAGAATGTCGTCTGCAGTTCCAAAGTTCAATTTTGTATATTAATTAAAACTTTGTATATTAATTAAACATTGGTAATTTTGTTGCAGATAAAGGAGGAGCTTTCACTCTCTCCGTGACAGGCAAAGACCACAAACTTGTCAAACTTATGAAGTAACCCTCAAAATACCCCAGCTCATGACGAAACATCAACATCGAGTTCAGCCGTCCGACTCAAAACTATAGCTAATATTTTCCTAAAGATTGCACAGGCTCAATTGCAAATCCATCTATCAATTTCTAAAATTAATTATGACAGCGAGCTTTTAGCAAATTTAAAAAATAACTTTAGCCGAGAGTTAACCAAATAGTTTTCCCTTGCAGGGGTATTATAACTTAACATTCGCATACAAATCTGCATAAGTGTGTACATAAAAAGAAAATTGAATTAAAATTATGGTTTAAATGACTTTTGGAAAACGAAAGTGTAGAGGTTAATGCTAAGCCACAATCACAAAAGCCAAACAACGGAATTCAAATCTAACTGGCTGAATTCCAGTCGAAGGTACTCATTGTATCCAAATGTTTCCCGGTGAAAATATTGAGCCAACATTAACATGCTCTCCTCTGAAAATGCTTTTAGTTAAAATTGGTTTTCAGCTTTTGTGACTCCAAATTTTCTGGTAATTTGTTCACTGAAAATGATAGTCTAAAAATTGTATGAATTTTCAACTAAAATGAGTCAACCTCTGCATAAAAATGGCAAATGTTTTAGCATAAATTTAATTGTGGCACCATAAGATTGCCCTACAGATAACTTCTAAAAGTACTCCACTACAATGTGTGATGTGCTGGACAATCGTTTAATCAGTGAGAATCTGCCAAAAATTGAATCCGATTCAATTTAAAACTTGCCTGAATGTTGAATTTTTTTAATCAGCCCTATAAAAAACTTTCATTTCATGAGTACAGATCAATATTTGCCGTAAATGTTTCGTCCAAAACTGCCATTTTAAAACTTGCAAAACTGCAGATTTGTCAATTAAAAGCTCAGGATTCGACTCTTTCTTTTCGCATTCATGAGCAGGTAACCATTTGCTTTTATTAAAGTGTTGCAACAGTATTTTGAATCAAAAAAGTTCTCAAATGCCATATGTAGAAGAGACAAAGCAGGCAGTGATGAGTTCCAATGTCAACTAAAGTGCTGAGGTTTCTCATGAAATATGGGTCAAAAATGGGCAATTTGTTGTTGAGAAAAAAAGAAGAAGTATGGACGTAAGGAATTGAAATCCACGAACTGTCAACTTTTTACATTTTAATTTACCAAAAATGTCCAAAAAATTTTACTTCACAAAAGAAATCTGTAGTTTAAGTGAAAAAAATGTTTTTGAAGCTATTTAGTTTCCTATTGCCTGATTTTTATAATATGATTTGAAAATATGCACAAATTGCCTTGAAATATACGTTATGTCACGGTCAGAAAAACGAACCACAGAAACCAGTATTTTTTTGATTTGAGAACTAATGGAATGCCCAATCTGTAGTGAAAATCATGGTTAGTCAGTCTGTAATACTTGTAATATTTTTGTATATCAAATCTACGAGGCTCTGGTAAATTGAGGTTTCAAATTAAAGTTAAAACCTGTAAATATCCCATAGCGCAATTTTGTTCTCTCATCGGCTATTTTATGAACGGCATGAGTGTGACACTTTAAGCTGGTTTCCTTTGAAGTCATTTTTTCTAATTTTTAGTTTTTGTCAACTGAAACTTAGAGACTATGTGTTCAAATTTTGAATTAAAAAAATAGGCAGTTTTTTTTAATAAGCAGATAGTCATTTGCATTCAACTTATGTTGTCAGAAATTACTCTTGGAATATTTGCAAGAAAACTCTCAAACAGCGAAAAACTCATAGTCTATTTTCTGAACCGCAAAAAAGCGACACATTTTTTTCTTTAGTTTTTGTCCACTGAAACTTAGAGATAATGTCTTCGAATTTTTGATTATAAAAAGCAGTGTTTTTAAAGGCAGATTGTCATTTCCATTCAACTTATTTTGTCAAAAATTATTCCCAGAATATTTGCAAGAACACTCTCAAATAGCAAAACACTCATAGTGTTGTGTTACGTCAACGGAGTTGTTCATGCGTTGTATGCAGGACACATGGAGGAAACTGTAAGCATCTTGTTGAGGAAAAACCCTAAAACTAACTATGTAACAAATTAGTTTCTTTAATTATCAATCTTTTAAAGTCTAAAGAACATCAAAATAAGTGGAAAACAGCAAAAGCATGTCATCTAAACGTTAAAATTTGATGTAAAGATTATGATGGTTATTATAATTTTTCCTTCTAAATTGTTAATCAAAAGCAAAAGAATAACGCTCTTTAAAACTAAGATGAACTTTGAAGATTATCACTTTCTTCACAGCAGAAGCTCGATAGTTTTTTTTTAAAAACAATACGTAACTTTTGTTTCATTCACTGGAGCGCAAACTATTGTGTTGCAAGTAATAATGTTTCGACGCAAAAGAACTGTCATCAAGCTGAAAAAATTTGTCAGCAAACAACTCATAATACAATGCAGCTGCAACAATTTAACTATATTCAACCCAATGTTCCCAAAAATGAAGTAAAACTAGGATCTAAGAAGTCCGATGTCATCACAACCAGAATGCGAATAAATATCCTAAGATTGTTAAACTGCCTGTTCCTCAAAAAATACAGCGAAATTTTGTTTTGGGAGAGCTTTTTTAAGCCAACATTTTAATTGCACGACATTTGTTTGGGTAATGCTTTCTGGTAAATTTTTTGGATTTCATAGGCAGACAACCGTTTGCTTTCAGAAATAGTTGCAAAAATCTTTACAATCAAAAAAAGGAAGTTCTCGAAAACAATATGCAGAAGAGGGAAAGCAGCTAGTGATGAGTTTCGATGTCAACAAAGGAGTTGAGGTTTCTGCTCAAAAATGCGTTAAAAATGGGCAAGTTGTTCTTGAGAGAAAAAGAAGAAGTATGCATGTAATAAATTGAAATCTACCAAATGTCAACTTTTACATTTTAATTTACCAAAATTATCCAAAAATTTCAATTCACAATAAAAATCTGCAGTTAAAGTGGGAAAAAAAACGTTTTTAACGCCATTTAGTTTCTTAAGCTTCGAATTTTTATGAAAAGATTAGAAAATGTTGAAAAAAAGCGTTGAAATATATTTCACTTGACGATCAGAAAAACAGGTCGCTTCACGTCAACATTTTCATTTATTTTATTTTACCAAAATTTACCACGTCAATATTTTAATTTACCAAAAATATCCAAAAAAATTCATTTCACAATCGAAATCTGCAGTTCAAGTGAAAAAAATGTTTTTGACGCTATTTAGTTTCTTAATGTCTCATTTGTGTAAAATGATTTGAAAATATTCAAAAAACGCTTTGAAAAGTTTGATGTAAAGATTATGATGGTTATGATAATTTTTCCTTCTATATTGTTAATCAAAAACAAAAGAAAAACTAAGATGAACTCTGAAGATTATCAATTTCTTCACAGCAGAAGCCCGATAGTTTTTTTTCACAAAAATTACGTAGCTTTTGTTTCATTCATTGGAGCGCAAACTATTGTTTTGCAAGTAATAATTTTTAGACAGAGTTTCCAAGCAAAAGAATTTTCACCCAGCTAAAAAAATTTGTCAGCAAACAACTCAGAATACAACGCAGCTGCAACAATTTAATTATATTCAACCCAATGTTCCCAAAAATGAAGAAAAACTAGGATCTATAAAGTCCAATGTCATCGCAACCAGAATGGGAATAAATATCCTAAGATTGTTAATCTGCCTGTTCCTTAAAAAATACAAGGAAATTGTGTTTTGGGAGAGCTTTTTCAAGCCAAAATATTAATTGCACGACATTTGTTCAAGTAGTGCTTTCTGGTAATTTTGTTGGAATTCATAAGCAGACAACCATTTGCTTTCATAAAATGTTGCAAAAATGTTTACAATCAAAAAGGAAGTTCTCGAAAACAATATGCAGAGGAGGCAAAGCAGCCAGTGATGAGTTCCGATGTCAACAAAGGTGTTGAGGTTTCTGCTCAAAAATGCGTTAAAAATGGGCAAAATGGTTTTGAGAAAAAAAAGAAGAAGTATGCATGTAATAAATTGAAATCTACCAAATGTCAACTTTTTACATTTTAATTTACCAAAATTATCCAAAAATTTCAATTCACAATAGAAATCTGCAGTTAAAGTAAAAAAACGTTTTAAACGCCATTTAGTTTCTTAAGCTTCGGATTTTTATGAAAAGATTAGAAAATGTTGAAAAAAAGCGTTTAAATATAAGTCACTCGACGATCAGAAAAACAGGTCACTTCACGTCAACATTTTCATTTATTTTAATTTACCAGAAATTACCACGTCAATATTTTAATTTACCAAAAAAATCCAAAAAAATTCACTTCACAGTCGAAATCTGCAGTTTAAGCGAAAAAAATGTTTTTGACGCAATTTAGTTTCTTAATGTCTGATTTTTATAAAATGATTTGAAAATGTTCAAAAAACGCCTTGAAATATACGTCACGTCACGGTCAGAAAAACGACACACAGAAACCAGTATTTTTTTTGAATTGAGAACCAATGGAAAGCCCTATCTGCATTGAAATTTTTGGTTAGTCAATCTGTAATATTTGTAATATTTCTGAAGATCAAATCTATAAAGCTCTGGTAAATTGCAGTTTCAGATTAAATTTAAAACCTGGAAAAATCTCATAGCGCAATTTGGTTCTCTCCTCGGCTATTTTAAGAACGGCAAAAGTGCGACACTTTAAGTTGGTCTCCTTTGTGGCCATTTTTTCTAATTTTTAGTTTTTGTCAACTGAAACTTAGAGATTATGAATTTTTTCTTCAAATTTTGAATTATAAAAAAGTAAGCAGCTTTTTTAATAATCAGATAATCTTTTGCATTCAACTTATATTGTCATAAATTATTCCCAGAATATTTGCAAGAACACTCTCAAATAGCAAAACACTCATAGTGTTGTGTTACGTCAACGGAGTTGTTCATGCGTTGTATGCAGGACACATGGAGGAAACTGTAAGCATCTTGTTGAGGAAAAACCCTAAAAGTAACTATGTAACAAATTAGTTTCTTTAATTATCAATCTTTTAAAGTTTAAAGAACATCAAAAATAAGTAGAAAACAGCAAAAGTATGTCATCTAAACGTTGAAGTTTGATGTAAAGATTATGATGATTATGATAATTTTTTCTTCTAATTTTGTGGTACGCGATTCCTTCACTCTCAATATAAGTCCTTGCTAATGTAAAAAGATAAGATTTGCGCACAACTTCTATTCGATCTCATGTAAGGCAGACTGCAATTGATCATTTTGTGGTCAGTCTGTTAGTGCGTATGTACCAGTTAGTTTCAATGACAATGGGGAATCGCTTGACGATTCCAATGATAAATAAACAAGATGAATTACGTACTGCATAGTGTATTATTAATTTACTGCATCAAAGAGTTAATAGTTTGAAGGTTAAATGGTTACCCATGTACCACATTTCCCCTCGGGGGAAAACAAAGTTTTTAAAAGTTTGTTTAAAGTTCAAGAGGGTCAAGTTCTCTTTCTTCCTCAGCCTGCTCGAATGGCAGGGTGTCATCCAGTTCTTGGGGTGGCTCTCCCTGTATCGGTGTGCTTCCAATTTCACCTTCTTGCGGGGGTTGTGCTTGGTCGGCTGATGTTGCGCTCCCTATTGATGTTTGTGGAACTGCTTGCTGTGTCGACGTGGGCTGGTAGTTTGCAATACCAGTGAATTGCTTTTTCGGGGATGTTGTTTCCGAACCTTCCGTGTCCTCATCTGCTTGGGCGCATTTGCTGTGACCGTATTTCTCGGGCTTCTTTGATGTTCTCTTGCTGCGTCGAGGTTTCTTTTGTCCTGTGAATTCCTGGATGTTTACATCTTCTTGTGGATCGTAGTCCGGGTCATCACTATACTCAGGCGTTTTCTCTTTCTGTCGACATTTCGTAGTCCTCGTCCTCGCATGTGGAATCAGGCGGTGTTGTAGTTCGTTGGCTTTTTGCCCCGGTCTTTCCTTTCCTGGGTGACTGTACGAATTTCCTCTTTGGAGGAATCTTGGTGCGGTTTACTTTCAGTAGGTTCGCGAGGTTGGGGTTCGTTGGTGAGTCATTTGTTCTTTTCCTGATGGTCTTCTCGCCCTTGAGTTTTGCACACTGATCTTTCTGGTGTACTTCCATTTGTCTTTGAATTTTTCCGTGATGGTTGATTACAGTCTTTCGGGCTGCGAACTGTATGAGCGGGATCCTTGGTTGCGCTGGTGTTCCGAAGCGTGCTACCTCCGATTTGTGTAGCACTGTATCGTCTTGGCCAGGATACTTTATGGTCATGGTAGAGCCGGACGTTTTCACCAGTGCCGCTCCTTCGGGGATGGCTTCGTAGAGCCCTTGCAATTGTTTCTTGCTTCTACTGTTGGCGAGAGTCTTCCTAGCAAGTTTCAACTCCTTGCTGTTTTCGGCGAGTGGTTGTAGTGGAGTCTGAGGTGTCATGCGGAATGTCCGAGGGATTTCGCCTTTATCGTCTAGTGCTGCGGATAGCATTCGTTGCTTTGAGCGTTTCACCTCTTCGTCGCTGTCCAACGTCTCCTCTAGCCAACGTTCGTCTGAGATTAACTCGTCATTGCCCATGATGTTGTCATCTAAATAATCAGACTTAAAATTTGGCCATTTCAAGTTTCGACTATCTTTCATGATGTTACGTTAGTTATTGGCGTTTTTGCCGGGCGACCGAAGTGTGCCTCGAAGGGGGAAATATTAGTTGCTTTCTTTCGACATATTCTTAATTCTTGTGCGATTTGCCTTAATGAATGTTTTATGTTGAAAAGGCGCTGTTCCGGGTCTAATTTGATGCAACCTAGGCGACGCTTTACCGTCTGAATTAATCTTTCGACTAATCCTATCGATCGGTGGTCGTTTGCAGGGGCGAATATTATCTTGATATTATTCCTATTGCAGAATTCTTTCATTATGTTTCCTGTTTGGCATCTAGCTTGGTCCATTCGTATGGATCTAGGTACACCTTGGATAGCAATATACTTTGTTAGGAAATGTTCTATGTTTGTTGCATTGGCGTTGTTGTATAGTTTAAGTGTTGGGAATTTAGAGAATCTGTCGATGCATGCAAGGAAGTATACTTCTCTTCCTTGAACGTCTATTATTGGGCCCCCAAAGTCTATTTGTATTTCTTCATTCGGTTCTACGCATGGTTTTAGTGGTGACCATTTGGATTTTGGTATTAAGCTTTTAAGGTTCTTACCAAACTCTGTTCATGGGCGGCACGTTTTTGACTTGTTAATCAGGTCCCGATTTATGAACCGCCACCACAGTCGATGGGCAAGTTCGGTCATCCCCCATGCGCCTGGATGCGTTGCGTGCAAGACATCGATGACCGCTTCTTCCATTGCATTTGGGATGGTTAATCTGTTGTCAAGGAGGATGCACCCGTCGATTACGCTGAGTTTGTTCCAATTTGTGTGTATCTGCCTGAGCACTGCTTTACACCCTTGTTCATCTCCTTGTGTGATGCAGTCTCTAATCTCCCGTAGCACTGCGTCTCGGTTTGTCATGGCCGCGATTAGTGTTGAGCTGAATACATCTCGTATTGCCCTGTCTAACTGGGTGTCTACTTTGTTAGGGCGTTGTTCGTTGTTTGGACTGAGGTAGGTTGAAAACGAGATTGGGTTTTTGGATGGTGATGTAGGTGGGGTTTGTTGATTTGGATTCATTTCGAAATTAAGATTAGAGTTAGGAAGTGAATTATCCGTAGTTGGGTTATTTGGCAAATGCGCTTTTGCTCTGTTTTGCTGTGTAACTTTTGGTAGCGTTGCATCATTTATTGTCACGAGGTTTTCCTTATTTGGTAATTCTTTGTTTCCGCGTAGGTTGTAATTGTGCAGCTTTTGCAAAGTTTGTGGTTTTGTCTTGTGACTTTGTGCTCTAGGCACTTTGATTTTGGAATCGTCCGATGATTGCAGTGGTAATTTTCTTGGGCGGCCCCTTTGTCGCTTGGTTTCCGGCTTTGTAATTAGTGCTTTGGAATCGCTGGACGATTCCAACTTGTCTAGTTTTCGTGGCCTCCCTCGTTGTTTAATTGCATAGATCGTTTTTTTAATTGCGTCTATTTGTGCGATTACGAAGTCCTCATCATATCGGCTTATTGGTTTAGCTTTGTTGTTTGGGTTTCTTGAAATGTAATCTGTTAATCCCATCTTTGATCCTGGTATGTGTTCGATTTGAAAATGGAATGGGATTAATCTATCGCACCAACGTGTTAGTCTACTTTGATGGGCTTTTGTAGACCTCTCTTTCAGTATGGATAAAAGTGCTCTATGATCGGTTTGTACTAAAAATTGGTGGCCATAAAGGTAATGTTTGAAATGTTCAAGTGCCCATACTAGGCCTAAAAGTTCTAGTTCATTTATACTGTATTTTTCTTCAGCTTTGTTTAGAAAATGTGATGCGTATGCGATTGTTTCCCATCCTTTACTTGACTCTTGTTCAAGTACGGCTCCGAGGCCAGATCGTGATGCGTCTGTTCTGACCCTGGTTTTTCGTGTGGAATCGTAGTGCGTATTTTCTGTTATGTTTTTAATATGTAATTTTATGTTCTCGAATGCTATTTGATGTTTGTGTTCCCACTTGTACTTATTGTCTTTTTTCAAGAGATCTCTGAAGACTCGACATTGGGTTGCTAAGTTTGGAACGAATTTAGTCAAGTGATGGACGCTTCCGAGGAATGACTTTAGTTGCTTGCATGTGTTCGGAGCTTTTAGGTTTTGTATAGCCTCGGTTTTGCTAATGAGTGGCTTTATTCCGTTTTGGTTGATTTCATATCCTAACCATTCTATTTTATGTTTTGCGAAATGACATTTTTCTAAGTTTATGCTTAGGTTTTCTTTATCGAGTTGTTGTAGGCATTTAAAGACTTTTTCTTTGTGAGTTTTTATTCCCCCGCCGGAGACAATGATTATGTCGTCTAAGAAGCTATATGTATCTCTTAGACCTTTTAATGTTATATCAATGGCTTTTTGGAACTCCGCTGGCATGTCCGTTAGGCCGTAGAAGCCTGTTATGAATCGATACGTTCCGGTGGCTTGACCGCCTAATATATTGAAATTGCATTGTTTTGCTGATGTCTCATCTAACGGGAGTTGGCTATACGCATAGCGTAAGTCGATTGTTGAAAAAAGTACTTCGCCTTCATGTGACGATTCCGAGATTGATTGGGCGATGTTGTCCATTAGGCAATCAATGTTTTTTATCTGGTATTTGTTTTTGTGGATGGCTCTGTTTATGACTTTAGAGTCCATTGCTAGTTTTATCGTTTTGTCTCTTTTGACGGTTATTACAATTGGTGATATGAAGTTTTTGTCGCTGCATTTGTCCAGCTTTATTATGTTGCCATTTTCTTGTAACTTTTTGAGTTCTTGTTCGACCTGATTTTGTAAGTGTATGGGTACTCTTCGACCTCTTTGATGAATTGGTGTAAAGTTTGTTTTAAATATGGATTTTACTGTGTGGTTGATTGATCGTCCTATCCGTTTTATTAGGTCGGGAAATTGTCTTGCTATTAGTTGTTTTAAATTTTGACTATCCGTGTTTTCTATCATCGCGATGTTCTTACCTTCGGAGTTTGGAGATGGTTGTTGATTGACTTGGATGCCTAATCCTTGTAAGAGATATCTGCCTATTAGTGCTCTATGCTTGTTTGGAACCACGATGAGGTCGGCTCTTCCAGCGTTCCACCCGTTGCATTGGACGTCACAGTACAAGGTTCCCTTGTTCTTGATTGGAGTGTTCGTGAAGCTTCTTAGATTAGTTGGATTCGTCTTGCGACTCCACCAGCTGTTTTTGTCCCGTTCCTCTATCTCGTGGGCCATTCTCTCTGTGATTAGGCTATTTGAGCTTCCAGAGTCGACCATTACCCAGTATTTATTGTTCCCAAATGTCACATTTAGTTTTGTGGGGGTTGTTGGTTCTTCCGTTGGGGATACTAGATTTACACTGTAGTCTTCTTCGGAATCGTTATTTATGCTTTCTATTTCATTATTTAATGTAACCATGTTAATGTTGTCCTCGTTTTGTGTGTCGTGTGTTTCTTCGATTTCGTTGATATTTCTTTTGTTGTTTCTACTTATGTTTGAGCGGCATACCTTGGCAAGATGGTTGGGCTTATTGCATCTTCTGCATGTTTGGCCTAGCGCTTGACATTTGGCTCGGTGGTCTTGTGACCAAGGTTGCCCGCAATTTCTACAGTTGTGTTGTGTTTGTTGTCTGTTTGACTGAAAATTGTTGTTGTTGTTTCTGAACTGTGTGTATGTGCCTCTGGGCTGGCTGTAGTTGCCTCTAAGATTTCCTCGATTCCTCGAACTGGTGATTGCTAGGACGGGCTCTGATCGTCCGACGATTGATACCATGGATGGGTCAGTTGTGGATTTTGCCTGTATGGCTAGTTGGCTTCGTGCGCCTAATTCAATACTGATGGCTAATTCCAATGCCTTTTCGGGATCCAACGTTATCTTCAAGAGTTCTTTCTGTATCTCAGGGTCGTTCATATTGGCTGTGAAGATGTCTCTTAACAGTCCATCTTCTAGGGTTCCTAGCTGGCAGAATTCTGCTAGGGATCTTAAAGCTGAGTGGAATTGTTCCATGGTTTCACCCTTTTGTTGACGCCTGGTCAGTAACAGATAACGATCAAAGGTTACATTCCTTGGTCTTATGAATGTCAGCTCCAATTCTTCCCACAGTTGTTGTGTCGTGATGTTCTCGACGTTTGTATGTGGGTATTTTCGGGTGTGCATCCTGCGTCCTTCGATTCCAATTGTTAGGTACACCATTGATTTTGCCTTCTTGTCTGCGATGTCCCATGGCTTGTCGCCACACAGCACCCCTATTCTGTCGATTATGTTGCACTCGTTCTTCCATTTGGCTAGTGCCTGACTATATCTTGTTAGTCTCTCCCTCTCCATTGTTTGTGTTGGGTTGGTCACAGGTTGTTCTTCCACTGGTTCTGGGGGGTATATGACTGTTGTCGGTTTCTCTCTTAGGAGTTCATCTAGTTCGATGTTTGTCTTTGCGACGAGTGCCATTTTGAGTTGACTTCTCCACTTTTCCCATGGAATGGGGGGGTTGGCGCTGGGTCGTTCCCAAAATGGTTCCAGTCCTAATATGGTTCTTCCTTTTTCCGTTGACTGCGCCATGTGGTACGCGATTCCTTCACTCTCAATATAAGTCCTTGCTAATGTAAAAAGATAAGATTTACGCACAACTTCTATTCGATCTCATGTAAGGCAGACTGCAATTGATCATTTTGTGGTCAGTCTGTTAGTGCGTATGTACCAGTTAGTTTCAATGACAATGGGGAATCGCTTGACGATTCCAATGATAAATAAACAAGATGAATTACGTACTGCATAGTGTATTATTAATTTACTGCATCAAAGAGTTAATAGTTTGAAGGTTAAATGGTTACCCATGTACCACAAATTTGTTAATCAAAAGCAAAAGAATAACGCCCTTTAAAACTAAGATGAACTCTGAAAATTATCAATTTATTCACAGCAGAAGCCCGATAGTTTTTTTTTTAAAAAAATTTACGTAGCTTTTGTTTCATTCATTGGAGCGCAAACTATTGTTTTGCAAGTAATAATTTTTCGACAGAGTTTCCACGCAAAAGACCTGTCACCAAGCTGAAAAAATTTGTCAGCAAACAACTCAATTATACAACGCAGCTGCAACAATTTAACTATATTCAACCTAATGTTCCCAAAAATGAAGTAAAACTAGGATCTAAGTCCGATGTCATCACAACCAGAATGCGAATAAATATCCTAAGATTGTTAATCTGCCTGTTCCTTAAAAAATACAACAAAATTTTGTTTTGGGAGAGCTTTTTTAAGCCAAAATGTTAATTGCACGACATTTGTTTGGGTAATGCTTTCTGGTAATTTTTTTGGAATTCATAAGCAGACAACGATTTGCTTTCATAAAATGTTGCAAAAATGTTTACAATCAAAGGGAAGTTCTCGAAAACAATATGCAGAAGAGGCAAAGCAGCCAGTGATGAGTTTTGATGCCAACAAAGGTGTTGAGGTTTCTGCCCAAAATGCGTTAAAAATGGGCAAGTTGTTCTTGAGAAAAAAAGAAGAAGTATGCATGTAATAAATTGAAATATACCAAATTTCAACTTTTTACATTTTAATTTACCAAAAATATCCAAAAATTTCAATTCACAATAGAAAACTGCAGTTAAAGTGAAAAAAAGTTTTTAACGCCATTTAGTCTCTTAAGCTTCGGATTTGTATGAAGACATTAGAAAATGTTGAAAAAAAAGCGTTGAAAAATAACTTGACAGTCAGAAAAACAGGTCACTTCACGTCAACATTTTCTCGAATTTCTTAAACGGTTGTGAGAAACAATGGAAGGCCCAATCTGCAGTGAAAATCTTGGTTAATTAATCTGTATAATGTAAATTTTTTGCAGATCAAATTCATAAATTGCTGGTAAAATACGGTTCAAAATTACAGTAAAACCTGGAAAAATTCCAACGCGTAGTTTGGTTCCCTCCCCGTCTATTTTCTGAACGGCAAAAGTGCAACTCATTTTGATTTTCTTTATTTTTTGTTCACTGAAACTTCCTAGAATGCTTGCAAGAGAACTCTCAAACATCAAAACGCTCAGAGTATTTGGTTACGTCAACGGAGTTGTTCATGCTTTGTATGCAAGATAAATAAAAGAAACTGTAAGCTTCTTGTTGAGAAAAAACAATAAGAGTAACTACGTAACAAATTTGTTTTTTTATTGGTCAATGTTTAACATTTAAAAAATCAAAAATAGGTGGAAAACACGCAAAAGTTTGTCAATGAAACCTTAAGGTTTGATGTAAAGATTATGATGGTTATGATAACTTTTCCTTCTAAGTTTTTAACCAATAGCAAATTACTAACGCTATGTAAAATTAGGATGAACTATGAAGACTGTCGAATTCATTACAGAACAAGCCTAATATTTTTTTTACTATTTTAAATTAGCTTCAGTTTCATTTTTTGGAGCTCAAACTACTGTTTCGCAAGTAATGATTCTGATTTTCCACGCAATAAAAAAATCGGTAAGTTGACAGAATTTGTCAGCAAAAGGCTCATAATACAACGCGGCTGCAAATTAACTATATTTAAACCAATGTTCCCAAAAATGAAATAAAACTAGGATTCAAGAGGTACGATGTCATCAAAGCATGAGTGCGAATAAATACCCTAAGATTGTTGTTCTGCCGTTTTTTCACAAAAATACTTTGAAGTTTTGTTTTGGGAGAGCTATTTTAAGCCAAAATATTACCCGAACGACATTTGTTCTGTAAATGCTTTCTAGTAACTCTTTGGTTTTCATGAGCAGACAATCATTTGCTTTCATAAAGTGTTGCAAAAATAATTTCAATCAAAAAATAAGTTCTCAAAAACCATATGTAGAAGAGGCAATGCAACCGGTGACGAGTTTCAATGTCAGTTAGGTTGTTGAGGTTTCTCTTCAAAAATGCGTTTGGCGTTTTTTTGAGAGAAAAAGAAGAAGTATGTGCGTATTGAATTGCAATTTACCAATTGTCATTTTTTACGTTTTACCTTACCAAAAATATCCAAAAAATTTCAATTCACAATAGAAATCTGCAGTTAAAGTGAAAAAAAACGTTTTTAACGCCATTTAGCTACTTAAGCTTCGGATTTTTATGAAAAGATCTCGTTTCCTGCATCTCGTTTACGGTTGCTAGAAACAATGGAAGGCCCAACCTGCAGTGAAAATCCTGGTAAGTCAAACTGTAATATTTGTAAACTTTGTAGTCCGAATTTATAATTTGCTGGTAAACTACGGTTTCAGGTTACAGTTAAATCCTGGAAAAAATCCATAGCCCAATTTAGTGCCCTTTTTTTCTATTTTTGGAACGGCGTTAGTTCAACACATTTTCATTTTTTTTGGTTTTTTGTCCACAGAAACTTAGAGATTATGTTTTCGACTTTTTTTAATTAAGCAGATTTTTTTTTAAAAAAGGCAGTGTCTTTATTAAGCAGATAGTCATTTGCATTCAACTTACGTTGTCAAAAATTATTCCTAGAATGTTTGCAAGAAACTTGTCAAACAGCAAAACACTCATTATGTTGTGTTACGTCAACGGAGTTGTTCACGTTTTGTATGCAGGAAACATAAGAGAAACTGTAAGCATCTTCTTGAGGAAAAATTCTAATAATAACTAAGTACTAAGTAACAATTTAATTTTTTAATGGTCATTCTTTAAACGTTTAAAAAATCAAAATTAAGTGGAAAACACGCAAAAGTATGTCATCGAGACGTTAAACTTTGATGTAAAGGTTATGATAATGATGATAATTTTTCCTTCTAAGTTGTTAATCAATAACAAATTACTAACGCTATGTAAAATTAGAATGAATTCTGAAGACTATCGAATTCTTTACAGCACAGGCCTGATAGTTTTGTTACAAAAATAACTTAGTTTCTTTTCCATTTTTTTCAATGAACAGTACTTTTTTTTAGTGATCGGCCCACGCAATGTTCTTTTTTTCAATAAGGTCGGGTAGTTCAAAAGTTGGCCTCAGGTTAAATAAAGACTAGATAAATTTGTTATCAGACCTAGAAAATGGGCTCTAATAAGTCCAGACAAACTCAAAAATTGCAATTGTTGGACATAAACTAAAGGAAAAAAATGTGTTGTATTTCGAGGTCAGCACAATTTGAAGTCTGTAGTAATGTACTGTTCTGACAAAATTTTCATGTGATCAGAAAATATACTGATTAAGAAAAATATCAACCATTCAAAACTGAAAATCTTTTTGTTCTATTGGGGCATATTTAAACAATCTGAGATTATCTGGTATCAATAAGAAACAAAAATAATTGTTATAAAAGTTGATTCAGATATCTAAGCTTTAACTTAATCAATTTTTATTATGATGGCGTGCGTCGCTGCCAAATCTTCAGTTATATCTCAATAGAAGGACATCTCTTAAAAAGCCTAATTTATGTCAAAATGATTTGCAGCCAAAGCGTTACTTGGGATATATATTTCAAAAACACTTCCAGGTAGAGGGTTTAAAAGTTTCATGCATTAAAACATTCAATGAACTCTGTTGCACAAATGCAAAATGCTCTCTGATAGAGAAAGAGGGGGAGAGAGAGAGAGAGAGAGAGAGAGAGAGACAGAGAGAGAAAGAAAAGGCTGTGTCACACAAAATAAATAGGCTCCCCAATTGATGAGGATGCAATAGCCGAGGTTTGACCAGTAAGATGCTTCTTAAGAATCTGACATGCCCTCAATCGCATTCCAAATGAAAAGATGCAATTTAGACCGCGTTAGTCTTACCAAACGAGCGCGACTTCATGCCTCTGCAGGAAACTTTTCGGTTATGCATTTGGTCGGGTCAGGTTCTGGAGATAAACAAAAAAGATGCGTTACAATCGTTGCAACATTTGATTTCTCAAATTTTGCAGAATCAAAAAGTGGGAACATCAGCGAGAACTCCATCCTCGAAACAATTTCATTTTCCTGATTTGTAAGCCAATGTTTCTCCATCGGAAGCTGGAGAGGGAGAGACGGGGGAACCAGTGAAGGCGGGAGCTGCAAAACGTATTGGAAAAACTGTTGTCACCCATTCATGATCAGCATAGTGCCCAAAAGATACATGGAACAGTTTTCCAGCAGCCAGACCATGACTGTATTAATCCAACCTCAATAAATAGTTCCGGCTTATTTTTCAAAAAGAAACTTTAAAAAGAAGTTAACGAGGACTTGATCAATTCCAACAATAATTTTGGACAGAAGAATCCATCTTCAGAAGCAGCAATCGAGATTTCGCATAAAGAAATCCAGCCTTTTTGTCAATTGCCTCGTTCTCTATTTATTTCTCCGACTCATAATAATCATTGGGATAAATGCGCATTTTTCCACGATTCGATTGGAAAAAACACATGACTCAAATAGTTGTTGGCATTGCGGACAGAGAAAGTGATAAGGTGTCATCAGAAATTATAGAACGTGCACTCACCATGGAGCTTTCAAGCAGAGTTGAGCGGATTTGTCAAATTATGTGGTCAGAAAGCTACCGCTTCTTACTTGGGATATATAATTCAAAAATCATTCCAGGTAGAGGGTTTAAAAGTTTCATGCATTAAAAGATTAAATCAACTCTGTTGCACAAATGCAAAACGCTCTCTGATAGAGAGAGAGAGAGACAAGAGGCTGTGTCACACAAAATAAATAGGCTCCCCAATTGATGAGGATGCAATAGCAGAGGTTTGACCAGTAAGATGCTTCTTAAGAATCTGACATGCCCCTAATCGCATTTCAAATGAAAAGATGCAATTTAGACCGCATGAGTCTTACCAAACGAGCGTGACTTCATACCTCTGCAGGAAACTGTTCTGTTATGCATACGGTCGGGTCAGGTTCCGGAGATAAACAAAAAAGATGCGCTACAACCGTTGCAACATTTGATTTCTCAAATTATTGCAGAATCAAAAAAGTGGGAACATCAGCGAGTACAACATCCTGGAAACAATTTCATTTTCCTGATTTGGAAGCCAATGTTTCTCCATCGGAAGCTGGAGAGGGGGAGATGGGGGAACCAGTGGAGGCGGCAGCTGCAAAACGTGTTGGAAAAATTGTTGATGTCACCCATTCATGATCAGCATAGTGCCCAAAAGATACATGGAAAAATTTTCCAGCAGCCAGGCCATGACTATTAATCCACTCTCAATTAGTTCCGGCTAATTTCTCAAAAGAAATTTAAGACGGCGTTAACGAGGACTTGATCAATTGCAACAATTATTTTGTTTAGAAGAATCCATCTTCAGAAGCAGCAATCGAGATTTCGCATAAAGAAGTCCGACCTATTTGTCATTTGCCTCGTTCTATATTTATCTCTCTAACTCACACTAATCATTGGGATAAATGCGCATTTTTCCCCGATTCGATTGGAAGAAACACATGACTCAAATAGTCGTTGGCATTGCGGACAGAGAAAGTGATAAGGAGTCATGAGAAATTATAGAACGTGCAATCACTATGGAGCTTGCAAGCAGAGTTGAGCGGATGTGTCAAATTATGAGGTCAGAAAGCTACCGATTCTTACTATTCATGATTAGTCCCTCATTTTGTTCCAAAATTTTAAATATGCTAAAATAATCTCAACTGGCAAAATTGGACTAGGCCACACAAATGAACTTTTTCCCCCTTACTCCAGCAATTGTCTTCAATTTTTCCATATGAGGTAAGGCTGGAAAAGTTGGCATTAAATAGAGTGAACTATATCCAACTTGAAAAAATTGTAAAACCAAATGTAAACTACTTTGTCTCTGTATCGGATGCAAAGCCTTGCTGCACGAAAAAATTATCAAATTAAATTAAAAAGCGACAAAAAGAATGTTTCGCCTTTGATTAGATAGATAGAACTCTGCTTCCTTGAACTCTGCTTTTTTGCCCATTTCAATTATGAAAATTTTCGCCAACCAAACAGCTTTGTTCTCATTTTTTAAAGAAAAAAAGCTCTCCTGCTCTGCATTGCGCAGTTCGCACAGGTGGACGCTTTATTTGCCTAAAAAAATGTGACATGTATAATAATGGACCATAACATGTGATGTGCCGTCCTCTCAGCAAATTGAGGGAAAAAAGCTGATCACATGATGAATATTTCAGTTGATCCAGAGTGGCAATGCAAACGTTGAGCAATTGAAACATAATTTCAGCATCTGGCAATATGACACCATATCTGTTTCCGTTTTGTACTAGAGTGTTTTCTAAGATGTCAAGCGCCCAATTAACTACTGCTGATTGTAGTTCTACTTGCTCAGGAGCGTCAAACAATTCCACACCGTAACAAGACTTCGCTTGAATAGCCAGTTCAATATCCTGTTCAAAAGTTGCTTTGAAACAATTCGTCACTAAACCAGAACACGACGACAAAAGGCCACATCAAACCGACCTATGGGCAGGCGAACGGCGAAAATCGAGCAATTCAAGTTTCCAACTGGCTGATGGCGCGGTAAAAATCCCGTTGAACAATCATCTCGATGTTGCCATAGCAAAATATATTTGGATCCGAAACTCCTAATTTGAGGTAAATCTCCTGTAATGTTTTGATGCTAATGATTTTTGAGCCCATGCGCTTGTTAAATCACGCACGGAATCAATTCAGATAGATCATTTGTTTGGTTTTGGAATAGTTTTACAGTCTGATCAACCGATACAGAAGGTATCTTCCTGTGTTTATTACTTTGGCTTTTCAACCTATTTTTATGACAGACTATTGGACTATGTATTGACCTAATTACAGTGATTTCAATTTTCCTCTACACTCCTGCATCTGGGTTTCTTGTTATTGCCTAAAATGTTAAATAATAAATTTAATACTTTACTTAAAACAATTTTAAAGTACAAACTACTTTGATGTCATTTCATAGTTGAACGTGCTCTTGTTTCATAGTGATAAGATACATGAGCAAGTATCAAAACCAATAATCACTAGAGATAGTAGTAACGCTAATTATTGGATTTTTAACGGTTGGGGACAAAATGTGTTACTAAGAAAACAGGTATGCGAAGACACGGAAAGTTTATTCTTGATAAATTTTTGTTCCAATGTAAGAAATTTAAAGGATTTTTGAGTCCGAGGCCGCATGAATGGCAATAATTCTATTGGTTTTAATGCCCATCTGTTTGAATTAACAAGTAAGTGCGAAGTTATGAAACTGAAAGCTATTTGAATTTCAAGCTTAGAGAGAAGTTTCAAGTAGAGTTTCAAATTAAAAACAGCGCATGAGAAAGAAAGGATGACAAAATATCGTGAAAATGGACTGAAAAATTGAAGAAATTGGAGAAAGCTCGAAAAGTGGGCAAAAATACAGTACAAAATATCCAAAACTGACAAAATTGTAAAACCAAGTGTTAATTGTCTTGTCTTTGTATCGAATGAAAAGCTTTGCTGCACGAAGAAAAATATCATATTCAATTAACAAGCGACAAAAAGAACATTTCGCACTTGATTAGAACTCTGCTTCATTGAATTCTGCTTGTTTGCCCATTTCAATTCTGATAACATTCGACAAGAAACAACTTTGTCCCCATTTGTTTAAAAGAAAAAAAACTTTCCTGCTCTGCATTGCGTAGTTTGCACAGGCGGACGCTTTATTTGCCTAAAAAATGTGACATGTATAATAACGGACCACAACATGTGATGTGCGGTCCTCTCAGCAAATTGCGGGAAAAAAAGCTGATCACATGGTGAATATTTCAGTTGATCCGGAGCGGCAATGCAAACGTTGAGCAATTGAAACATAATTTCAGCATCTGGCAATATGACACCATATCTGTTTCCGTTTTGTACTAGAGTGTTTTCTAAGATGTCAAGCACCCAATTAACTACTGTTGATTGTAGTTCTACTTGCTCAAGAGCGTCAAACAGTTCCACGCCGTAACAAGACTTCGCATGAATAGCCAATTCAGTATCCTGTTCGAAATCTGCTTTGAAACAATTTGTTACTAAACCAGAAAACGACGACAAAAGACCACATCAAACTAACCCATGGGCAGGCGAACGGCAAAAATTGAGCAATGGATGGCGCAGTAAAAATATTGATGTTGCCATAGCAATATATATATTTGGATCCGAAACTCCTAATTTGAGGTACGTCTCCTGTGATGTTTTGATGCTAATGATTTTTGAGCACTTGCGCTTGTTAAATCAGGCACGGAATCAATTCAGATGGATCAAATGTTTTGTTTTGGAATAGTTTTACAGTCTGGTCAACCAATACAGAAACTATCTTCCTGTGTTTTTTACTTTGGCTATTCAACCCAATTTTTTTGACAGACTATTGGACTATGTATTGACCTAATTACAGTGATTTCAATTTTCCTCTACACTCCTGCATCTGGGTTTCTTGTTATTGCCTAAAATGTTAAATAATAAATTTAATACTTTACTTAAAACAATTTTAAAGTACAAACTACTTTGATGTCATTTCATAGTTGAACGTGCTCTTGTTTCATAGTGATAAGATACATGAGCAAGTATCAAAACCAATAATCACTAGATAGTAGTAATGTTAATTATTGGATTTTTAACGGCTGGGGAGAAAATGTGTTACTAGGAATTTAAGGGGTAGGGACAGAAAATTGTTAGTAGTAGTAATGTTATTTACTGGGAATTTAACGGGCGGGGACAAAAAAGTGTTACTGCGAAATTAACGGGTGAGGACAAAAAAACGACACTGGTTTCTTAACGGGTGGCGACAAGATATTTTACAAGGAATTTATCGGATGGGGACAGAAAATTGACACTGGATTTTCAACGGGTGGGGACAAAAAAGTGTTACTGCGAATTTAATGGGTGGGGACGAAAAATACTGAAACTGGATTTTTAACGGGTGGGGACAAAAAAGTGTGGCCGGGGATCTAAGGGGTGGGGACGAAAACTGCCGCTGGATTTTCAACCGGTGGGGACGTAAACAATTTCTCGATTTGTGCAAGTGTCGAAAACTTGTAAACTTTTTCGAAAATTTTGTTTCTAGTGGTTGGCAAAGACTTCTATTTTTTGCGAATTTGGTGTTATTGGAGAGGTGGAACTTGTAACAGTTTTGGAAAAGTTGGTGTGTTGAATGAGTGAGTCTTGTGTAAATTTTTTAAAACAAACCTTGTGTTTTTTTCTAAATACTGAATGGTTTTTCTAATCAAATGAAATTAATGAAGGACTGAAAAGCAAAACTGACTAACCTGCTGGAATAGTGAGGTGTGGGAAGACACGGAAAGTTTATTCTTGATAAATTTTTGTTCCAATGTAAGAAATTTAATGGCTTTGGGAGTCCGAGGCCGCACGATTGGCATTAATTGTATTGGTTTTAACGCCCATATGTTTGAATTAACAATTAAGTGCGAAGTAATGAAACTGAAAGCTATTTGAATTTCAAGCTTAGAGAGAAGTTTCAAGTAGAGTTTCAAATTAAAAATAGCGCATGAGAATGAAAGGATGACAAAATATTGCGAAAATTGACTGAAAAATTGAAGAAATTGGGGTTAAAAATTTGTCTGAAAATTGGTTAAAATATTGATTTCATATGTTCATTACTGTGTCGGGAATTCCATGATATGCGGGTCAATTGAATTTTGTAAAGTTACGGGTTGCATATAGTTTGAATGGAACGCCTAAGGTGTGTTTTGGAGTCATTTTGCGCAACAAACTGACAAAAATTTTAAAAAAAGTGGTAAAAACTTTTAAAAAATTGTTTTCGCCACCAAAATGTGCAAAAATTGGTGATTATTGAGTTAAGAAACAAGAATAAAATATTTTATGCCATCTTCATTTTAGAATGGAGATAGCAACAAAGTTTTCAAGGAAAAATTTGTTCGAACGAAGACTACTTTTTCTGTTGTTAGTTGAAACTATCAACGAATTGCGGACCAAAAATTTAAAAAGAACAATACGCTAAAGCAGATGCCGTCAATTAGAAAAGTCTTAACTTATCAGTCCTTCGTGTTGAAACTGTGGATTAAAGGTATGAGAGAACAAGACCAGAAAAACATGTCTTTGACAATTCTGCCGGCGATTAACACATTTATGTTTTTATAAGGACCTCTATGAAGTGTTCATGTACTTTTACATGGTAGACAACACTTGTAAGTGGCAAACATTAAACTCGGCTGAGATTGAGCTTGAGTTCTATTTCAGCAAATCTGAGCAGTCGACAACGTAAAACCGAAGTGACGAAAAGTACATTAAACAGTTTTATTGGTATTACATTTTTTTGTTTTCAATGCAATTCAAAGCTGGTCGCATTTCCTAAATTTCACTTACAGCGTGTTAATACAATTTAAAATGTATTTTTTGTCCCCGAAAGAAACAAGGTTATGACTGAAGAACTTTCGTTTATATAGAGTATCAGCTCTATGTCACGGAGGCAGCCATATCCCTAATACTGTATTGCAGCTATAATTTTTCTTAGCGTTCGCTTTCTAACAGAATTAAGGGTTACGTCCACTTGTGTTAGGTTGTTGAAAAAAATTATATACTTCCTGAAAGATGCACGTCATGTAGCTTTTGAAAAGTTTTTTTTCTCTTGGTTTGCACTGTAATTTTGTCTGATCGACACAGATATATGTGAGAGTAACGGTAAATTGAAAATTTTGAGAGGATGGTACAATTGTTAATTCAGATGAAATCAGTTTACAGTTGTTTATATTATTACTTGACATCTCTATTCAACTCATATTAAAATAAACCTCATCTGTATTATTTTTTACTTTTTGTCGGAATTATTGTAAATTTGAAAATAAATTGTTAATATTGACATCGAATGTTGGATCGACGCAAAAACTTCGGAAGAGAGTAAGTTTCACCAGTAAGGCAAATTTTTTGACATGAGTAGAAAATTGTTAGCGGCTTTTGACTACCTTATATTCTCGTATGCTCCTAAAAAGTCCTTAACTGTTTTAACTGCAATTCGCTTCATCCGCGCAAAATTGGAAAGTCAAATTTCAGCTTATTGCCTAAAAGGCCTAATATTGCAAGCACCAAAAACTGTATCAGCTAGTTTTTTCTGTTAGGTACCAATCTTACATCTTTTTACAATATTTGTGTTTTCATTTCAAAACAGAGGAAAATTGACGTTAATCAAGTCCATCCTTTGTCTTATTCCTTGCAAAAATATGGAAGTAGTTATCATAATTGACACGAGTGTTATCACAAATCATCATATACCAGTGTTAATGTGAGTTGTTGATAAATTTTATTATGGCGAAAAAATCTGGGATTTTTTGTTTTGATATTTTAACCTTCACTACTATGATCTCATTAGGTACTAAGTGTACATGGTTGTATGGAAAATTTTGGGATATCAGGCTGAAACTTGATCAAAGCAAAACTCGAGCAGATGGGCCCCGTTTAAAAACTTACGAAAAATGTACAAAGTTTTTTTCTCTTAGAAGACGGCTTGCCAAAGTCAGTTTGAAGGAGTTTCGCAATTTGCCATGCCGCTGCTCAATATCTTTATGTAATTGATTGCAAAACAATGAACAAAACCTTTTATCCCACTCTAATCTGTCCATTTTTTGGTCAAAGTTCGGGTTAAAAGATAAATTGGTAATCCACTGATAAATTGGTAAATAGTTGAGAAATTGATATTTCATAATCAAGAGTGGGTTTGACGCAAATAACTGAAAAGTTGTAAGTGTTGCAGGCAGTGTTAACTCATTGTTTTGAGTAGAAATTTGATAGGGATTTTTGACTAATTTACATTGCCAAGTGCCCCTCTCAAAAGTTTTAATTGCTATTGAATTTTTTTCTGGAAAATTGAAATTCAAAACTTTTGCATTTTATCTCTGCTTGATTGAGTTTTGACCTAATATGATGATCTCCGAAAACTCTAACTGCAAGCTAGTACTCACAATTTAACACCAATCTTTCAACTTTTCAGTATTTCCGTGTTTTTTCACTCACTTCGAACTGCGCAGCAATCGTTGGATCTTTTCCATTTGTGCCCACCAGACTACTTGTTGTTTTACCCCCCCCCCCCCCGCCTCCACACACGTGCCATATTTGTACATAATGATTTATCATGTTATGACACATGCTCGGTAATGGGGAGTAGAGAGTCACAAACGGAAAAGACCTGATTCGCCTTATCTCATATAAACTATGGAAGTCGGGATAAATATCATAGACATATGTGTTATCAATATTAAAGAAGTATCATACTTCAATTGGAGGACAAGTGATTGAATAGCTTTGTGATGTTGATGACGGCAGTTTTTTCCTGGTTTCTAAAAACTCATTTTCATTTTAACGTAATTAGTGGTGAGATATTGGAATTCAGTCGGTGCACACTGTAGCATTGAAAGCGTTGTCTTTAAGGACCCTAACGTGCACATGCTCTGTTTTTTTTGCAGTAATATTCAAAGTAACAACATTTATAACGGGGATTTGAGAAAAATGATTGAGGGGTACAAACAGAATAGATGCATTATTTTGAATGAAACTGTATGAGCTGATCTGGTATGGTGTTCTACTACGTCTCTTGTGCATTTTTGCTACACAGAATTCAAATTTTCTTTGCGCTAAAAGGGGTGAAAACTATATAATAATTGGTGAAATTTTTGGTAAAGAGCATATCTATAGCAGACTATATTTACAGTTACATAGAGCAAAATTGGAACCGTATCAAAGCGTTTTATGGCGGTGATAAATTGTCAGTCAGATTCCTAATAGTAGTTATAAGCCTAGATTTGTTGACTAATCGTTATTACAAGCATGTGTTTGTTTGTATCATTACTCTAAAATTAATATGTTTTTGCTATACTGTCGCAAAAAAGTTGGTCTTAAGTTGAGTTTACATGTGTTTCTCTGCAATTTGCCTCGTTTGGATAGTTGGCTGGTCAGAAAAAATACTGATTAGAAAAAAACTGAAATATTCTAAAAATACTGAAATATGAATACTGATTTGGACAATTGTGCAAAAAAGCTGAGAACGTTTGTGATCAACTGGACATTTTTTGAAAAATCACGGTGCGCAAGATATCGTGCTTTTGGCATCTCTAATTTCTTGTTTTTGCCTTCTCTAATTTCTATATTGGATCGCCTGGCTTCTTTTGGCTTCTCTAATTTTGGCTTCTCTAATTGGTTTCTCTAATTTCTATATTGGATCGCCTTCTCATTCTGCCGTGTCGGAAAGTTTATCGCGAGCCGGTTCTGCCTGAAATGGGACGATTTGATAAAGATTCTTTCAAAATTCTGGACAGGAAAACCAAAGACGCACAAAAATTTACTTGAACAGAAACAACCACAATTCTTGTCTTCCACGTGTTTCGATATTCCTACATCTTATTTTGACACTATTCCCAATAAAACTTTAAAGTTTTCCAAATTTAAAAAAGAATTTGCAGTTATCTCGCAATAATCCACAATACACGATTAAAGGATTATTCTGAAAGTTTTTCAAGAAATACTATAAATTGCACTGATTTTTCAGCGCAAAGTTACAAGTCAAAGAATTTAAATGCGCTGGAATGAATAGAAACCTTGTAACAAATGCGCTGAAAATCGCTTAATTTTCGAAATGCGCTCTCCGAAAGGCGCTCTCCGATGTCTCAGCCATCAATTAAAACACTGCCTCTTTTTCTTGGGGAAACTTGATATACATCAGTAAGAGTTTGAAGAGCCGTTTTGTATAAATCCTATAAGTCCGAGTTAGATATCCAGAAAACCTATTTTTACTTAACCAAATTTAGATAAAGCGTTGACAAGACACTTGACTGAAAACTACTTCAACAATTGCTTACAGTAGTTTCTTATTAGGTGTCCCATTTTTAAAAGAAAATGATTTTCTGTGATTAAATGTCGACTTTTTAAAATCTTTTGTAGTAGCTGAGTTCAACAAGAGCTCAACGAATTTCGAGAACCTGTATCATCCCAGGTGGACCTGATTAAAATCCATTTTAACAACATTTAAAGCAGATGGGTCCTCTTTAAAAACTTACGAAGAATGTACAAAAGGTTTTTCTCTTAGAAGAAGGCTTGCCAAAGTCAGTTCGAAGGAGTTTCGCAATTTGCCATGCCGCTGCTCAACATCTTTATGTAATTGATAGCAAAACAATGAACAAAACCTTTTATCCCATTCTAATCTGTCCATTTTTTGTGTCAAAGTTCGGGTTAAAAGATAAATTGATAATCCATTTATAAATTGGTAAATAGTTGAGAAATTGATATTTCACAATCAAGAGTGGGTTTGACGCAAATAACTGAAAAGTTGTAAGTGTTGCAAGCAGTGTTAACTCATTGTTTTGAGTAGAAATTTGATACGGGTTTTTGACTAATTTACATTGCCAAGTGCCCCTCTCAAAAGTTTTAATTGCTATTGAATTGTTTTCTGGAAAATTGAAATTCAAAACTTTTGCATTTTATCTCTGCTTGATTGAGTTTTGACCTAATATGAGCTCCGAAAACTCTAACTGCAAGCTTTTACTCACAATTTAACACCAATCTTTCAACTTTTTAGTATTTCCGTGTTTTTTCACTCACTTCGAACTGCGCAGCAATCGTTGGATCTTTTCCACCCCCCCCCGCCCCCACACACGTGCCATATTTGTACATAAAGATTTATCATGTTATGACACATGCTCGGTAATGGGGAGTAGAGAGTCACAAACGGAAAAGACCTGATTCGCCTTATCTCATATAAACTATGGAAGTCGGGATAAAGATCATAGACATATGTGTTGTCAATATTAAAGAAGTATCATACTCGAATTGGAGGACAAGTGATTGAACAGCTTTGTGATGTCGATGACATCATTGTTTTCGACAACTGAGTTTTAAAAACCCACTTTCATTTAAAGGTAATTAGTGGTGAGATATGGAAATTCAGTCGGTGCATCCTGTAGCATTGAAAACGTTTTCCTTATAGGCCCTAACGGGCACGTGCTATATTTTTTTGCAGCAATGTGCAAATTAACAACAATTGTAACGGGGATAGACAAAAATGACCGAGGGTTACAAACCGAATGGATCCAGATCTTTGAATACACTTGTATGAGCTGATCTGACATGGTGTTCTTCTACGTCTCTTCTGCATTTTTTGCTACACAGAATTCAAAACTTCTTGGGGGTAAAAGGGTTGAAGACTATGTACTATTTGGTGAAGTTTTTGGTAAAAAGCATATCTAGAGCAGACTATATCTCCAGTTACATAGAGCATAAATGGAACTGTATTAAAGCGTTTTATGGCGGTGATACCTTTGTGTCAGTCAGATTCCTAATAGTAGTTATACGCCTAGTTTTCTTGACTCTTCGTTATTACAAGCCTGAGTCTGCTTGTATTTCGATTTTAACATTAATATGTTTTTGCTATACTGTTGCAAAAATGTTGGTCGTAAGTTGAGTTTACATACGTTTCTCTGCAATTTGCCTCGTTTGGACAATTGGCTGGTCAAAAAAAATACTGATTAGAAAAAAACTGAAACATTCTAAAAATAGTGGAATAGCAATACTGATTTGGACAATTGTGCAAAAAAAACCTGAGAAAGTTTTTGATCTCCTAGACATTTTTTTTGCAAATATGCGCAAGATGTCTTTATTCTTTAGGCTCCTCTACTTTCAATATTGGTTTGCCTTTTCATTCTGCCGTGTCGGAAAGTTTATAGCGAGCCAGTTCTGGCTCAAATGGGACGATTTGATAAAGATTCTTTCAAAATTCTGGACAGGAAAACCAAAGACGCACAAAAATTTACTTGAACTGGAAAAATCACAATTATTGTCATTCACGGGTATTGATAGAAATATTCAGACATCTTATTTTGACACTATTCCTATATAAATTTAAAGTTTTCCAAATTTAAAAAAGACATTACAGTTATCTTGCAATAATCCACAATAAACGATTACAAGAATATTCTAAATGTTTTTCAAGAAATGCTATAATTTGCGCTGAATATTCAGCGCAAAGTTACAAGTCAATGAATTTAAATGCTATGGAATGAATAGAAACCTTGGACAGGATTAAGGATGAACATGATTAAAATCCATTTTAACAACATATAATCCTTCATGTATAGTTTAGGTTACTCTAATGACCCGCTTAGGAAACATGGCCTTTCCTGTAGACTGCGCAGCGTTTCTTAACGCCAATCAGTGTTTCCAAGTGAGTGTAGCATTATCGAGTAACCTTGAAACACTAGAATTTTTTAAACATTCAAATACGGCTCCTCGTATGAAAACAGCCGCACTCTATATTCTGACACAGCATAGTTTGGCATAGGTCTGTATATAGGTCTAGACTAGGGTGGCTGGCGAAACATGCAATGGATTGTCTCAAAGTTTCACATAAGACCTAAAAAATCTTTTTAAAATCCTGAAAAGCGGAGAAGCATAAATAATCCTTGGTTCACTAATATGAGGTTGTTTGGGTTTTGTGATTGAAAGAATTTATTAAGCATAAACATTATTTAGTTCGCTTATGAAGTTTTTCCGCTAACATTTCATAGATGATCTTAGTAAGTTCAATATATTTTTAAAAAAGCCAGTTTTTAGTGAGAGTCCTGCCATATTTTAGTCCCGGTAGCTTTGCTAATATCTTTTTATGTTCCTTGCTTGGTGTGCAAACTGTTGTCTAAATATATTCTGCCCGATCATTTTCTTACGGTAATCTGTTCCTAGCACAAAACTGAAAGCTGTTGCAGAGTGTTGAATTCGCTGCGACTCAAATTAAAAATTCAAAAAAAATTTGGTCGGGCAATTTGTTTCTTTTTCGTTCTAGTGGTCTGATTTATCTTACCATGAACGCAGACCTTATTAATATACAAGGGTGGTTCTGTATAGCTTCTGGCCTGTGACCCTGTCATTCATAACCAAGCCAAAAACTAGTCGTCCATTAGACCATCGAAAGCTTCTCAACTGCCATTTTCTACCAATTATTATGAACAGACAGACTCTTGCTTCTCAAAATTTCCACGTCAAAACCATGCTTGACTTAAATTTGCACATAAAAGAAATTTGCGCCCTTAACAAAACTCTATTGAACTTTATTAGCAGTTTTTTCTTAAATTCTGGAAAGATCTCCTCGCCCAATTAGAAGAGAGTTAATCAATTTTTTTTCAACCCAATAAGCTTGGACAATTTGTCAAGGTAACAGAATATCACATATCCAATATGCGGAATTATCAACAAACAAAATCGATTAAGCATCTTTGTAGATCTTTAACGAATTCTTCAGGTTTACATGTTCAATGAAATAATCAGAAAGAATACTTTTTGGATTCTGAACAGGATTACAAATTTCAAATTGGTTATGTTTAATATCAAAGCGTACAACAATTCAAAAAGTTTTAGCTTGAGTCTTTTCTACGCTAGTAACCGTAGTCCAATCAATGCACAGGCTGCTGTGGCTCCGGGAGGTGGTGGGGGTGCTAGAGTTGCTTAGTGATGTTTGAAAAGGGTGACATCACAATTCTGTGCGAATTTTGTAGCAGCCTCTCGGCATACGCCGTTTGATCCAAATGGGACTAGTTGGAGATAATTGAGAATGATTTGGAATTACAAGAGTAACACAAGACCAATAGAGAACGAAAAGTTTCTCAATTTTCAAAAAATTTTGGACGATGATTATATTGGGAGCTAATTTATTCAAATAAACAGTTAACTGTTTTTTTTTCCAATTTATATCTGACCACGTTATTATTTTAGTTTGAGAACCTTTATTAGCTGTGGAAAAAATATTTTTGAACTTGACTGCCTATGAAATGACCCTGTTTCACCTCAATTGGCCACGAGAGGACCATGTTTGGTTTTGATCGTGATTTTTATTGAAATGTTAAGAGATTTTAAGGCACACCCTAGTTGGGCTCCCTTTCCCCTTTACAGCCTTAAGGGATATAGAACTAAGGCTACCTTTTTGGGCGCGAAGTAGACTTACCTATATCTATCTGACTAACGGACCCGGGAAAACATTGAATGTGAACTTCAATTATGATGGTGGTACATATTTATAGCAGCGGAGTCATGGATACACACACAGTGTATCTAACTACTAGACTGACCGAAGACAACTGATTAAGCAATATTTCAATGAGAATAGAGTCTCCTCAATCTGCTATTGATCGAAATACACGTCAAAATACACAGGATACATATTCTGTGATTTCATCTGCTGAAACTTATGCTGGAGTTTATCATCAAACTGTACCTTGAAAATGTATAGAAGATTAATCTCCTCCTCCACTAAATCTTTAAAATCTTTTCATAAGACAAGGCGGAGGCTAGGGGTGTGAGTCAAAATTAGGATATTTTTATGTTCTCTGCTAACAGTATTTTGTAATACCTAATAGTTAAGAAAAAATGATCATGGTGTGGTCTAACTAATGAATTTTTTTCACGGAATTTTTTTTACCCTCGGTATACTTTTCCTGGTTTTCAGCCATGTATCACAATGATGCATCAGAACAAAACCTTTAAAATGTAGGGTGATGAATAAGTTAACTGATAAATAAACTCGTATCTTTGCGATATGATGGATACATTGTATTGGGATCCCAGCATCAATTGCCTGGCAATTTGACAAAATCCCATACCGAAATCAAAAAGCGCTATTAGATCGCTGACCGATTCAGGATGAGGTCCCCGACAGAAAATAGAGAAGTATTTGAACAGGGGATTTCAGTCCGAATATACCAAATATCAGATAAGGGTCGGAGCAAACAAATTTTGGCTACTCTGGGCTTGATGTAAGGAAGTTTGGCCAGCCTGTGTCAGACCGTACAAGTTTTATTCACCCTAGACTAAAAAGAACAACATAAGAGCACATAGGAACAGAATGACAGAACTTGAGTCACTGGACGGCCTATGGTCACCCAGGACAAAACCGAACAGATCCAAGTCAGACTCTGAGGTAAAATGACCTAAACCTGTATATGCACCACTCAAAATTTTAATTTTTGCGTTCCAATTTCTGCTTTCAAAAGTCAACATCAACTAATTTGACTATTTTTTTGAAAAAAATGGTTATTTCTAGGAAAAATTCAGTTGTTTAAACGACTACCCCGTGTTGTTTTTTGCGTAAGTTTTCAAGATCAACTGCTGTTCATAAAAATCAATTTAGAATAAAGTTAATTTTTCTTTGTCCGGATTTCGAGACCTGTGTTGCTGCTGCTCAAGAATATCAGCGGAACCGAAATATCACAGCCTGGTTCTTGAGTTTCACGCCGGCATGGTTCTTTTCTGGGTTCCATTGACAAACAATCTAGTCGAAACTATTAGCCGCTCGGTCGTATTGAAGGATTGTCACTATAGTTTTTGAATTTATTCGATTGAAGTTAAGAACATTCTTTGTGATAAAATATATTCAATCTCGTGCTGAAGTTTTTAAGGGTTCAGACTATTGCTAGTACTGTTGCTAACTTCTCGTCAAGAAAACTAAACTAACATAAAACTTGAAAGATATTAAGATCTAGCAACTTAGCATAAACGACTAAAGTTGACGAGGAATCAAATTATAGCAATTTAAAAACCAACTAATCTCGGTACCAGTTTCTTAAGGTTCTGAATATGATACGATTTCAATATCCAAATAAACAGTGTAGAGTAAACAATAACGTAAATATCATCAATAAGATCATCATAACTCATTCCTGATTGGTTAAACAAGTAAAGTGATTTAGGTCAATATTTACACTGTAAATGTCAAGTTACTGCAATATTTGCCTTTTTGACCTAAGCACGGATGGTTATTACGTAGCACTAGATGCCTTGACTATATGTCATTAGAGCATAATCAAATAACTAACAGTTCAAGTAATTTACATTGTGATACGGTTATATCATAAATCAGAAAGTGCACTAAATTTTTAGTTGTCCTTATATCATTTGAATTTAAGTGTAATCTCCAAATCATTCACTTAGGTAAGTTTTACCTCCGACTAAAAAGTTGAGTATTCGGATGTGTCCACACTTCCCACCTTAGTTATTAATGTCATCTTCATTCTTTCATCTGTTAATCTCAAATTCAGTTCCTTGTCAATCTCTCCTGTTTTCAAGCAAGAATAGCTTGTTGTGTAATTGAGTAAGTATTCCACATCATCAGAATAGAGTTACATTTGTAACACTATTGCTCAGTAAAAGTAAAGGCTGTAATCGCAAGCTACACAAATTACACTTGATTTGCACCTCGAATCCAACCCTTCTAAGGTAGTCAAGCATTCGCTGCTCAATTGCATACCTCTACAGTCAGCGGTATCACATGGTGCAATCAGCAGCTAAAGAACGAGCTCTTCTGGGAATAGAACCCTATTGGGAACGGCCAACATTGGAACCTCATTTGAGATGGGAACGTTGGAGAATAACTCTGAAGTTGGCAATTCTCGCTAAAGAGGGCATTTCAATCAATATGATATCCTGGAGACGCACCACCAGATAAGGTCAGTTTTCCCTTGAACCTATCTGGGAAGAAGATGTGGACAATAACACGGCTCAAAGTGAGAGATATGACAGAATTAGAAACGAACAACTTAAAAATGCGTGGCTCAAAAAATGTAAAAATATCGAGGCGGTGGGAATACTGTGTGGCGATAGACCATGGAAGTTATGTGATACCAAAGCTGTCTCACTAACATACCTCAGTCTTAGCACGAAAGGTCGTCGGATATTCGGTTCTAAAGAACCAACGATACAGATTGACCAAATTGCGACAAAGGACCTTTGGCATAATTTGGATAACGTCTTCAATATGCAAAGAAACATAAAATTTGACCGTTATACTTTTCTAACACGAAAAAAACGCAAGTGAGAGCCAGTAGGGAAGCTTTACGGATGCCTTTGAAAACTATCGCTGAACTGTGATCTTGGTAGCCATGAGGAATCCATAATTCGAGATGTAATCATCGCCAAAATGCAAGACGGAGAAAACTGATGAAAAAACGAGGTCGCCCAAGAAAGCGTTGGAACTTGAGATGGCTATTCAACACCAGTTGTAAAATCCGGGAACAGCTGCATATACTGTTTCAAATCAAGTCGCTAATACGTCAGTAAATAATATTCAACTCTTGGAAGAGACCTAGATCAACATCAAATAATTTCGTGAAACTTAAAATTTGCCCTAATTATAGTTACGGCAGGTCGGCCAGTCATCGTCAGAGCTGTCCTGCACGTGGAAAAAAACTGTAAAAGCTGTGGAATTGGTAATCATTTTGCAAAAGCCTGCTAAAAGTAGAAAATTCCAATAAAGCCAAAAACCACGGGTCAACAAACTCGATGACATCTCTTCTGAAGCTGTTACTATTGGTACATCCGTTACGGTAGGAGAACAAGTAAATCAGATTGAAAGTATGATGCAAAAACATAGCATATATGATGCCAATTATGGCTCTGATTATGATGGATTCGACAAACAGCTGTGTAGCTATAATTTCTGACAGTGACAACATCAGAGAAATGGAGCCGGTAAACATGCATATTCGATTCGTAAATACTGAGACAAAGGAATTAGTGGATTCGGGAAGCGTTTGCACCATCATAAATAAAAGTCCGGCAAACGCGGTGGTATTGAATAATCAAGAAACTTATTGTGCACAGTCACCGGAAAACCTCTACCTCAAAAACTTCTAAAATGAATTAATCAAGACTATTGGCGTAATCAAAACGTCAGTGAGATGCAATGATTGGGCAGCTTAAAATGTCAACGTTACGGCCGTTGAAGATAGTCATAGACCAATAATTGGGCGAGATTTGGTCCCACAATTTGAACTTTCACTGACGCAAACTAAACAAGTATTAAACGTCGATCAAAATCAATGTCTAATCAAAAAACATATAAACAAGCCAGGAACATCAAAAAGGACGACGAGTTCCTATAAATCTTCAGCCCTTATTAAATGCTGAACTTAAAAAACTATTAGATGAAAAACACATATTGAAGAACTGTTCAGATAAAAATTTTATATCTCCAATTGTTATAACAGTGAAAAGAGATAAAACCGTTAAATTAGCGCTAGAGTCAAAAATATTAAGTAAATCAATTCATAAAAGTAAATACCAAATTCTTAATATTGTTAACTTAATTGACACGATAGAACAGAACTTAAATACAATTGCCTCACATTAAACAGCATATTTCTCAACGTTGGATTTGATATACGCATACAGTCAATTAAAATTAGACCTGGAAACCTCCCGTCATTGCAACTTTAACACAGTTAGCGGCGAAGGTACAGTCGTATATCGTTTCAATACTGGATCTTATGGGTTAACTGACATGCCGGCAGCATTCCAAAAAGTAATGGATTACACCTTAGTTGGACTGGATAATACCCATTGCTTTTTAGACGACATCATTGTTGTTAGTGGAGGCTCAAAAGAAGGAGCCTCTCAAAATTAGTCTATACTCAACCACTCAAAGTTAGTCTATAAGTGTCTTAAAAAAGTAGATGAAGATAATTTTGAGAATAAACCTACCCAAATGTCACTTCGCTAAAAACATAAATAGTTTGGTCATAGTTATATTGGTCATAGTCATATAGATTGGTCATAGTCATATTGTTATAAATTTACTCAATCCGGAATTGCATCACTAACGGAATTGCAAACTAAAACCTCCGCTATCTTAAATCTAATAGCACCTAAAAACTCAAAACAAACTGCGTTCATTTTTAGGATCAGTACAATACTTAGGTAAATTCATACCCAATCCTTCCCAATTATGTCATCCACTCCGACCACTACTTAAAAAGAACACTAAATTCATTTGGAATATTGAAACTAAAACTCACTTTCAACACATAAAATAAAAAGTAGCAGAAGCTACAGAAAGTGCACGCTATAATCCACTCTTGGAAACCCGAATCAAATGTTATGCCTCTAGAGCTGGATTAGGGGCTGCATTAGAACAGCGTTTGCCAACAGATTGGCATACAGTCACATAAGGGTCCCGATTCCTTAATTCAATTGAAGAACACTATAGCGTTAATGACTTAGAATTATTAGGAGTTTTGTGGTTTGTTGAATAATTTAAATATTACCTATTTGGAAAATCATTCATTATTATTACTGACCATCGCGCTATACTATCAATCATGAAAGAACATAGATCTAACAAATCTTAAAAAGGTCGTTTAACTCGTTGCGTAGATCGCTTATTACCCTTTGATTTTAATATTGAACATATAACAGGCGCGAAAACCGAGCTGGTAGATTACATTTCTCGCCAACCAAATCAAAAAGCAGAAGTTACAAACAAATATTGTGAGGAATTTACGGTAGCACAATTACCCGCATTCGTGACGCGATTGCATCAATTTTTATAAATTCCGCACCGCAAAACTGTCAATCACAGCACTTTAACAGCGAAAATCACACACATTCCACACGTGCCTCAATTGGTCAACAAACAAACAATTACAAATTGTTTTCTGCCTAAATTCTCGAACAAATCAGTTGCTCCAGAACAATAGTGTAACCGACCCATTTTTTTATTCCAATAATAATTCTAACAAGAGTGCATCTAATGCCTCCCCGCAAACTCCATCAGAATCTACAACTGGCGGGGTCACTTTCCAATATACTCCCAATTCGGGGGCAAACTCATCTCGCTCCTCAAATGAAGGCGCTGTATCTCCAATCTGGAACTTTCGAAAGAGGAGGTCTTCGAAAAAAACTTGAGCCAACTCTTTACCAAAGGATTTGCTGTGTTGACAAGCAAGGTTGCTGTGCTCAAAGAGGTCAGGGATTGCATCCTCCAAGGAGATAAATAAAGATGCAAGGACTTGAATCCCTACCTCCGCTCATAATGGAGAAACCTACACATTCGTTCGGGATGCGTTTGCGTTGACGAAATAGTGGCCATTCCGAAATCAATCCAAGACGCAGTACTTGAATCTACCAGCATCTTGAATCTACTACATCTAACGCAGCCAGGAAGTTGGGGCATGATCACCCGCGGAAAATATGCATTTTGGCCTTATATGCATCGAGAGATTCTTAATAAGGCTGCTAGGTGCAAACCATGCACTTAGATTGATAAAAATCTTAAACCCATAATTCCGGCCTCGAAATGGCAGCCTTTACTAAATTGCGCCGAACCTAATGAAGAAGTACAAATAGACTTTGGTGGACCGATTACAAGTGAAAACGACCAAGATGTGCATTTTTTGTCATGTATCGATCGTTTTTCTAATTATCCGATAACAGAAGTCTTTGATAAAGCAAACAGACCTAACGTAGTTAACTTCTTAGATGACAATATTCAAATATATGGAGTTCCTAAAAAAATTAGATAGATCAAGCACGCTGTCTTATAGGTAATAAAGTTCAAAACTTCTGCAAACAAAATGAAATTAACACTATTACAGCGCCTGCTAATAGTCACAGAACAATTGGATTAGTGGAGTGTTTGATACAAACAATTAAAAAACGACTAAGCTGCATGAAATTAGCTAATAGAAAGAATACACTCTCAATTAAAGACGCAATAAAGTCAATAGTTTATCAATTACGTATATGCAAACAAGAGACAACAAATGTAACACCTTTCCAAGCACACCTCAGAAGAAAACCATTAACACCACTCAATAATAAAAGTACAAGTACAAAGCCATCTAATGTTTTGTATCAAAATTTTCTAAATCACTATTTAGACGCAGACACAGTCCCAGGAAAATTTCCTCGACGACAACGGATGGGTGACAGGAGAACGTAGCGACATTCTAATTGAGGAGGCTATGACAAAATCCCAAGTGGATGCGGGCCGAAGATACAATGGAGAGAAGAACAAAGCGGTATCCCGTTTAATTCTTCACCCGAAATTAACTAATCCGATACCCCGAACGGAACAATCATTAGAGCTAAAGCTGGCCAGAAAAGTGTCGGAAAGACCAAACGGGATTTGTGATGTCTTTGAGAGACATTGGCACCTGGAAGTAAAGTGGTACGTACATCTCCGACAACAACAGTGACAAATGGACCCTGTGTTGCTGAGGTAAAGGTCCGTAATAGCGACATAGCTAAAATCGAAATAAAAGCCGAACGAAACACTGACCTTTGGCAGTACGCTCAAAGGCGTCCGATTCCCTATGACAAAACAAGCGAATAAAAAATAGCACTACACTCAAAAGAATTGAAGAAAAAATATAAAAAAGTATAGAGGCGATATCAAGATCTGGCATCGTCAGGCAGATAATACGTCGGGGGTTTCATCGGCGAATAACAACATCTCGAAAGCTATGCCCTCACGAAAAAGCCCCAAGCCTCCACAAGTCGCAGCAGAAAATCGTGTGAAACGACCAGTACGTCGGCGGCATCGTCAACATCAAGTTCAACAACTTCGAAAGGAAAAAGAAATCGCAGAGCCCCAGACTATTATGGATTTGAGAGCTCAGTATGCTCTGTCAGCGACCAAGAATCGATTCCTGCTCCCAAACGACCACGTCCTGCTAATCCTGTCATAGAGGCAGTTATACAAGAAGAAGCATAGCAACCACCACTACTCGAAACGTTGTTCCAGCTTCCTTTTATAAGTCCATGGGTAGATTAGAGGTAACCTTGTGCAAGTGCTAAGACCGTTGGTTGCTCAGGTTTATAGGTCATGGGTAGATTAGAGGTAACCTTGTGCAAGTGCTAAGACCGTTGGTTGCTCAGGTTTTCTCTTCAGAAAATCGGGGTGTGGACATTTTTGGAGTCCCAGCATGTAAAAATTTTAAGTTTTTGTCATTTTTGAGTTTTAACAAATTACAAAATTTTTCAATTTCAAAAGTTAATTCTTGCTGTCTGATGGCTCCTACTTCTGATTTGAAGTGGCACCGACAGCTTGGGTCATGTAGCTTGCTTGAGCTCCAATAAGAACCAACTCTCTTTAAATCTTTTCGCTACAGAGGTTATGAAACCTGAATACATTTCTCTGACAAACCAAAAATAGATATGGGTTTGAACGACATTGGGCTCAAGCCAGACCGCGTAAACAGTAGGAGGGGAAGAAGTATCTATACTGAAATATACTTAACGGCCAGACCAAGTAGAACCAAAAAATTATTAAGGGTCGGATCGAATTCAGCTATATTTGGTTTTGTGGAAGTCCAAAATCTAGGTAAATGTAATATTTCTTTTGGGAATGAGCCAGATCGAGCAAACCAAAGAAACCAATATATGGGTAACGCCAAAATTGATCAAACCAGATTATGGTTTGGACCAGAGAAAAATTGGGTATGGGTCATGCCCAACAAACCTTAAACGGGTATGGTCCTGATGAAACGTTGCGGACGAAACTATGACCACACAATAAACTTGATCGCACCGAACCCCTTTTTTCACACCCAAATCCTTTCGGCCTATACCTGTCTTGGAGATCTAAACCTGAGTTTCATTTCGTCCACACTTTTGAGTTTCCAATGACCAAAATAAAATGGTGTAAAGAATCATATTACGGTAGGGAACCAAGATTGAAGTTTGTTACTCAGCGATTAGCAATTGATGCTACTACGGTACTGATTAATTTTGGTTCTAGGGTACAGATTGATGTTTGCTCACAGAAAAGTTTCCGGAGTATATTGTTTTCCATCAAGAGAAATTAAACGTTATTAGTTTAGATTTGCATAACAACCATGTCAGGAAACAGATTGAGGTTACTGATTGAGGGCACTGTGTAGGATTTAAATCATGGAAATAATTAATTACAGTTACCGGAAACAAAATCCGGTTCAGAGTTTGAAAACTATCTGACAAAAACTCACTTTTGGCAATTCACTTATGCTTCTTAACTGTCTAAAATCAATTTTGTCATTGTTTTTGCAAGAGGACAGCATTGCAAGATAAGGGGAGCCGTGTTAAAAAAAATGCGATCTTTTTCTGAAATATTGAAAATAGGATTCGAGAAGCACATTTGCCTATGGCGAGTTTTCGTTTCAGATGTCGATGAAGAAGATGAATATTTCTTTAGAAATCTTACTGGAAGACGTGTTGAAGAAAGCTCTCTTGCCCCAGTTTTACCTTAACAGATTTTTGAAGTGGCGATCCTGCGATGAAACTATGCAACGTATTTGGTCCAGTTTTCATAAAACTCTAAACAAGCTTGCATTGAATTGGACAAATTTGGGGTCCATTAATAAGTGTAAGTGAAAAGATTTACGCGTCCAGTTCTTCTATTTAACTTGATTTCGCACATGCTTTTTAAAAAAAGAAAGCAATAGTTGGATGTCGTAAACATGAGCGAAACTTAGAGTCGATTGCCTGAAAAATCACCTCCAGTCAAATTTTACTGACCACAGATCTCTTCGAGGAGTTGCTTGCAAAGGTTACTGACCACAGATCTCTTCGAGACAACTTCGAGTAGTTGCTTGCAAAGGTAAAATGAACCTTCAAGCATTTGTATTCACTGGAAAATGAAAAAAAAATGTCTCGAGAAACTCAACATTTTGGACACTTTGTAGGTAATTTAACATGAAAAAATGACTGTTTCTAATATTCATTTCTCTTAGTACATACTTTTCCGCTTTTGTCCCCAGCAGTTTGACAATTGCTGATGCTTTTAAAGCAAAACATAAAAAGTTGATGTCATACTCCCCAGTGAAACGAAACTTGATACACCTTGCCATGTCTTGCAAGATCTTGCCAACTCGTGCAAAACTTGACACATCCTGCCAAGATCTTGATAGACAAAATTTCTTGGAACACCTTGATAAGATCTTGGCAAGATCTTATCAAGACATGTCAAGAAATTTTCTTGGCGTAACTTGATAAAATCTTGATAATTATTTTATTATACTGCAAAAAAGCGGCTCATTTGTTGGTTAATAAACCCGGGTTGAAGCCATAATTCAAAAAGTTATAAATTTACAAGTTCATATTTCATATTATGGCGTCCATGAAAAGTTTTAGTCATATAACTTTCATAAAAGGGAGTTCTATGGAATTAAGTTTTTATGAAAAGTTTTGTTACATCATGAAAAGGAGGGAACAAATTTGTTTCAGAAAACTAACAAGAAAAAAAATAAAAATTGAGTCTTAAGCGAACAGAGAATTATAGAAAAGTTGTAGCCGTAGAACTTCATAGAAAAAAAATTGGAGACAAGTAAAAAACATTTTTTCAACTTATAAAACTCCATGCATGCCATTAACTGTTCAATGAAAAGCCGTCGCATCAAGTGAGATCGCAATTAGCAGCAACAATGAAAAAGTTGTAGTCATAGAACTTCATAGAAGTTTTGGTTCAATTTTTCCGTAAAAGAACTAATTTCTTCCTGAAGCAGAAATGTTTTCTTGCCATTCAAATTTTTGGTGCAGAACAAACCACTTTTGAAGCGTATGTTGTGTTCTTGAACTAATAACAAGCAAAAGCTCACATTATAACGAACTGAAAGCAACAGACCAATTGCTATTGCCAATGAGTTGTTTCGAGGAACCAAATTTCTTTGAAGCACATTTTGCATTTTGTTTTTCAGCTAAAATCAAGCAAAATTTCACCTCATTGAGAACCGAACCACTCCATCTCAATGTTTTGGCTTACAAAATTTATCCAAATAAGATTGTAGGGCTTAAAATTCTTGAAAGTATTTCGACTCTCCAGGTATTTTCGCTTTCTAGAGCAAAAATGTAGTCCATTTATGAGAAAGTTGTAGTCATAAAACTTCCATTTTTGGCAAAATTGGAGTCATGCCAATTTCCTAAAACTTTTTTGAATTTTGAAGTCAATGGTCCATAATATGAAAGTTCTAACGGGAACTAACGGGAGCAGTATTTTCCGACATTCTTGATAATTCTTGATAATTCTTGCTATTTCTTGATAATTCTTGCTTACTCTTATGATTTCCTGCTACATCTTGTTTTTGGGTGCTATTGAATTTTTAAAACTTGATATGTCTTTCCATGTCATGGTTAATCTTTCTTGGAAATCTTGCCAAGATCTTGTTTCTTGACAGTTATGCAAAAAAATGCAAGTTCGTACATATCTTGATGTTTTCTTGGTAAGTACCATGGCAAGATCTTGGCAAGATTTACCAAGATTAAGTTTGTTTCTTATCAAGATGTACCAAGTTTCGATTCACTGGGTCAGCACTCATGCTGATTACTTTGCTTTTTGAAAATTAAGTTTCATTCAAATTATTGTTGCAACACATTATCAAAGCAAATGGTTAGCTGCTCAGGAAAGCCATTAATTTTTTGTTCCGAGGAATTTTTGTTGACAGAAGCTTATGTTAGGTAAAAGTGAAAGTAGTGTGGATGAAGCAAATAAAAAAAGTAAGATTGCCAACTTTTATAGCCATCAATTCTTTGAATTGATAAACTAAAATTATTGTATAGTTCTGATTTACATTACTGGCAGGTTTAATCTCTGTAGAATTGGTGCTCCAGAAGCTGAGATAAAACTTTGTGGCGAATATTAAGAGTTTAATGTATGTGGGGCATTTTTGTGGTGCAACAATTGAATTTAATCGTAACCATATTTAGTGTAAAGGCGTTGGCTCATCTTAGTTGTCTACTTTTTTAGCTTCACATGTCCCACCAAGCTTCAACATACAGAAGCTCAAAATCAAATTAAACTAAGAACAATTTTTGAGGAAATTGTGTTTTTGTTGGTTCAAAATGTTCCACCAGAAAAATTCTGGACAAAATTTTATGAGTTACTTTTTGCTTTTTTTATTCGTCAAGGGAGCGTACAACTGGAATTTGTCACCTTTTCAAACTTAGGTAGTTTAGTTTTCGTGATTGCGGTTTCGAATTAACCTGCACACTTTCGTTTTGCTAAAGCCTTTAAAACATAAATTTTATTCGAGTTTCATTTTATTTGAACACACTTATGCAGCATTGTAAATGCAATGTTAAATTATAATACATCTGCAGTGGGTCACTCTCGATCCTGGTTATTTGTTATTTCATTGGTTAATTGTAGGCTGCTATCCAGTATTGACGGAGATGTTAACTCTAGCGGCGGAAATGTATACTGGTCAGGTTTTCCGGCTGTTTTGCTGCTGTCGCCAAACGTTCCCTTTGACTGATCCGGTTCTCCTTTTCTTACCACCTAAACTTGGATTCCGACTTAGTTTCCCTTTGGGAAGTTTGTGGTCGTTGTTTGTTATGTACAGAGTCAATTCTCCGCCCTTTTCTACAACAAAACAACAAGAGTTATTTGGGATCTTTTCCGTTTGTGTCCCCAGTACGTTATGCGCCCCCCAGTTACAGAGCGTGCAATTACATAGTAAATCCTCATACTAAAAATGGTGTGCAAATAATATGCGTCCACTAAGCAGGGGGTCACAAACGGAAAAGATCCGTTATTTGATTTAAAACGTGCTTTCAAAGATTAACGTGAACTTCGCAGCAGCAGAACAAGTTGCTAAGTTCTGCTTAACGTGAACTTCGAAGCTGCTAAGTTTGTCCGTCTTGGTCCTAGAAAAGTCGTTTTTGAATTTCTTTGGACGGACTGGAGCACATTTACAAATATGGTGAAGATCATTGATTACATGGGTATCTTTTTCGGATCGATTATGAAGTACTTGTGTGAAAAGTGAATGATAATAATTCCAGACTATAATTCAATTCTCCTTAGTTTGATACATGACATTTTTTGAATTCGACAGTTACGCTTACAACTCTATCTTAGAACTCTACTCACGGTAAGAGCCTCAAAAAATTTCCTCTTCTATGATTTATAGAAGAGAGGCAGTGTTCAGAAGGTACCAACACAAAGAATTCATAATGAAGTCTTTCGTTCAGTCTTGACGTGCTCTAAAACTCAACATTTTGTTTCATTCAAAGTGAAGAGTAGTATACGAAGATACCACACCGGCCTCACAAAAACTTGTTTGCTTAACTGTAGAAAACTTTGGCCTGATTAGGAAATAAACAAACCGCTGTCCCTAGCTGTCTCATCAGGTCCACAAGCCGACAAGCAATAGAGGCTTTCCCTCTGATGTTCATCACAAGCAATTGCCCATCTACCACTGAAGCACGCATCAGAAATAATAGTAGGGTTCTCCATCCCGGCAGGAATGAGGTTCAGAATGTCTTCGAAACTGAGTTTGCCGTCACTGAAGCACCAGTTACCTGTGTTCCTCTCACCATGACCAGTATAAAAGATCATTGGTTTCATGTAGAACTCTTTGCAACTCTCAAAAAACTCCTGGATGTGGCCAATTACCTCCGATTTTGTAATTTGCAAGTTTTTGACACTGTTATGCAAGTCATCTTTAACTGCCCTCTCCATGTGATGAAGATCGAGCGTAACTCCTCTCAGAAATTCTCCTGATTCATCACGACGTCTTCTATCTGATATAATAAATCTTTCTGGCGGATCGCTGGCACCCGAAATGAGAAGCCAGTTCCTTGTTTTCGAAGTGGGACTCCATTCATCAATGTTACTCAACCTCCAATTACTCTCAAGAGATCCACTACTGGTGTGGCTCTTTGATGCAGCCATTAAATTCCTCTTTATAACTTTAAATTTGCAAGAAATGATATATTAACTTGGCTGCTAAACAATAAATCTAATAGAAACAATAGAAACAATAAAATTAATAACTAAAATCAGTTTAATTATACTTGATCAAATCATTTATGATTAACAGCAATTTCGTCACAAACTGGCAAAGTCTAAACTATACACTTTAAAAGACTGAACAAATTTTTGCGTTCTTTCTATAGATTTTGTTTTGAAAGTTTTAGCCGACTAAATGAACTGCCACACGCCATGCAGTATTTTGACCGTTTATAATAATAAACGTTTGGTTGAGACCAGCTTTTTTTTTATGTAACAACACACCCCCCCCCCCTCGCATCTATTTAATATTTTTTCTTTAAATACCAGAAGCCAAAAGTAAATCAGACATTTCCAAGCGTGAACAAGAAAAGGTTATCAAAGAGCATGCTTTCAAATTCGGACTTCAGTTTTTTGCGGTACTTACTCTTAGAGTAATCTGGCCGTAAGCTAAGGCCCCTTTTACTATGTAGATAGCTTTCTAGTTTTATATGTAGTAGAGACAGTTGTGATATTTAACTAAGCTGTTAATAAACGCATTTATGTATAACTACGTACAACTTTCAGCTCACTTATCTGGTAAATAACAGCTCTTGGAACGCAATATAAATAAAATATAAAAAACTGAAAAAAATTTTTTCTAAGCTCTTCACAAAAAACAACCAAAGCTGATACAATAGACCACATATTGAATTATCGGAGATAAACTTTTGCTTTAGACACGGTGTTAGCTATTTATAGCATATCCGCCCCTTCATCATGTTGTAACGTGTTCTTAAAGTAACAAAAAATAATTTAAAGCTGTTCAAACAGCAGCTGTTATCAGCATTAGAAATTGTAAACTTAGAAATTGCAAACTTATGTTTTCATAGCACTGAGACTTACGACATATTCTGGGAATTCTCAATGGCCGTACTGGAGAACTAAATCAAGTTTTTAAATGATGTCAGAGAGAACTAACGTTTTAATGACATTTAATTTAATTTTTTTTCGAAAGAAATTTAATTTTAACTTGGCCCTTTTTGTTCTCTTTCTGTCCACTTGTTATCTTGTCTCAATATTCAGTGGTCACATATCACATTGTTGTATGAAGAGGACGCCGTTGACAGTATCTTAGTACTTATCGAACAGATAATGATTTCGGATCTATTCTGTTTCGCCCCACCGTATTTTTTATGACCCCCAGTTACAAATTATATGTTGTTATATAGCACGTTACTATGTAAGAGAATAGCACGTGCGCCTGGGGGTCATAAAAATTTATGCTCACGAAGCTGGGGGGCCGAAACAGAATAGATCCATGATTTCATTGACTCCAACATTTTCCAGCAACATTTATTTGAATTTTTGTTTTGTTCTGAATTTGTCGATTGTTTTTGTAGACGCTGGACAAATTTTTGATAATGACAGGTCTTAACACGTTCATAGTCTCAGAGGAGGTATGAAAGAACATACACCTGTTCAGAGATTTTGCTTTCTACTTGTTACTGAGTCTCATCAAAGACAGGTGCCATTTTTTTTCTAGTGGAGTACAAACTAACTTGTTTTGTTCAGGTTTTGTTTGTTTCTGTTTTGACTTTGCTATTGTGTAAATTTTCAGAAAAGACAGTGAGTTTTGGATTGAAATATTTCTTGTTGCTATTTGATTTTATGTGTTTGTCTTGTCTCGTAGTATCAACAACGGCAGTTTTTATCGGCTCTCTAATGTGGCGTTTTTAATTTTACTAAGTGATATGAATTGTAAGCAATTGTATATTCAAACAGCTGTTTTTTAAACATTAATCGAATTTTTAAAATTTCCATCTCCTTTGTTTTTAGTAGACAACTAAGTCAAAAAACTAAAAGAGCGGGGTCACAACATTATTTTCGAACATTATAGATCCTCCATTTTGGATTCACTTTATAATTGAAATGAGCATATTAGAGTTATCAGTAACTGGGCGCTGTTCAAAGGATACTCATTTGTAATAAATCGCAATTGAGTTCTTAGAATTGGTCCGGATCTGAAAACAATTATCGTTGTTCAAAAAAGATAATTAATGTCCGGCAAAATATTTGTGCTGCAAAAGCAAAAGAATTTCTTAACGTCATTTCTACTCAAAATTTTGAAAAAAGCCGATCCGTCTAGCAATGAAAATGAAGTAATGAAGTAATGAAGTAAAGAAAATGAAGGAACTTGTCTTCGGATTTTGTAGAAAATTTTGAGAGCCAACAACGATCACACAAAAATCCTTTAAGTGGATAAACCATTCAAACACATTTCCAGTAAAAAAACAATGTCCTTTACTGACTTATAGGAAGGACCTCAATTTAACCCAAAATACCTTTTTGTGGTGAATGAAAGATTTTGTCGTCCTTAACACACGAACAAACATTACTGGTACGATCGATTCAATGACTTTTTTGGACCAAAAATGGCATTCATATTGAAATATGGTATAAGGATCAAGTAGTTAGATGCAATCATCACTATCAAATGATGTGCAAAATTGTAGGTATTACTAAAGTAACTTCTGGAGCAACCTTGTCACGTTGTCAGCCGCCGTGCCCAGCTGAGCAGCTTGATGTTGTTTGCGGCTAATCCTCTGCTGCTGGTTTTGATACTGCAACCAGTGCATTGTATCCTCACTTAATTGGAAAAAATGATTCTACTACAAATTTACTGCTTTTTACTGTGGAAATTTACATTTTTTGTCACTTGGAGTTGCCTGATTGGTTATTTCATCTTGATCTCAAAGTTTGAGGCAACGAACAAGTAGACGGCACAAACCCCCTTTCAATTTTTAGATAATTGAAAGTTTTTCAGTTTTGAACAAAGAGATCTTCTCTGGTTGAGACACATCTCCCTCCCTTCTTGTATCTATTTGTTGCCTGTTATTTGACTTTTTGAATTGGAAAAATTTCAATGTCCATCATATACCAAAATGTGGGCAAATTCTGCTTTATTAAGATCCATATTAGGCACAGAAGTAAAATCATCGTCGTTGTTTTATGGGTTTTCAATAAACAAATAGGTCTGACTGATTAATTGAATATCGCATTCGCGAAAACAGAAAGGTAATTACTGATAACAACAAAAACAATGCAAAATTGCAGCCTTCCGGGGACAAACAATATAATTTTGCTAAGCAATCAGCGAAGGGGAACAAGTCTCATATGTGTGAATTGATTACACTTTGGTTCACTAGATTTTAGAATAAAAAATAAGGCTGATTTTAAAATAGCGTGTAAAAACAATTACTTGGATATAATCATGCCTTTTTGTAGCACTTGAGAAATGACATGAGTAAATTGTTTTGTTTCACCACTCAAGTATTATCGCTATTTTTTAGCCACCGAGCACAACTGAGCATTTTTTTGTTTGCGGTTTCTCCTTTGCTGCTGGGTTTGAATTGCCAGCAGCCATTGGATTGACACTTTTTGATTGATTCATGAAGCCGACATACAATAAGGCAATTAAAAGTTGGAGTGTACCAGAGAGATCAGATAGCACTTAAAATCTAGAAGTTTTTTGTGTATGCAGTAATACTACAGCATCATTGAGGTATCTAATTAAATAATGTTCTCCTAATTTAGTCAATATGTTTGTATTCAAGGAGTCCTTGTAATTCAGGAAACAAACTCACTCAAACAAACACGCACCCAAAAATGCTGTTTGAGACATAGAGGTGGGATGTCGATTGACCTGAGACGGTCTATAGTACGACAACAATATTTCTGTCATTGTTAAGCATTGAAGGCTCATTACTGGCAAATCCCGACCGGTAATTGGGTTAAAGCCATACATCTTATCAAAGAGTTCATTCCTGGGTTCCTTGCTTAACTTTTTCAGATAAAAATTACTCTTGTTTATCATTATTTTGTTGAATCAGCTAATATTTAATGCACTGTGCAGACATTATCTCATAGACTCTTTCATTACAATCCATGAAAAATGTCTTAATTCTGCTTTTGAGGGATAGGAAACTGGTAACAGGGTTTTACCTCCTAAGATAAAGAGCTTTAAATTGTATAAAGCAAGGATTTCATTTCTGCTAATGTATTCAGATTGCTTAAATTCTGAAAGGATCTTTTTGCGTTAGAGTTCAACCAAGGTTGAATATACTAAAACACTTTGACCGTTTGTACCGTTACATCTGAAATGATCATGTTTCCAAAACCAACTACAACTGTGCTAAATATGCTCAAAATCAAAATTTCACAAGAATTAAGGCTTAAGATTGTCACTTAGAGCATGTTAACAATTGAAAAAATGTTAACTCACTCAGATTAAAAATTTTCCCAATTACTACTCAAAATGTGCTCTTCTTTAGAAAAGTAAACAAAATGCATGAGATGTCGGAAAAAGTTGATAGTGGAAGCGGCTCTCGGTACAGTGCCACCAAAAAATGGACATTGTCAAGTGGCATGTGTCGTCATATTGTTTATTATTGTCAACTGGGAGGCAACAGAAATCATACTACTTGTGACGTTGGCCCGCATAAACAGTTGTTGGCCAAAATTTGTAATCTTAGAACTTTCATTTTTTTGATCAATGATGTTCTCAAAAGTTTACGAAATTGGTAGGGTTTAAACTTCTCCATAGATTAAAACTTTTTCATCAAAAGAAGTTCTATGATAAATACACCATACAACATTTTTTTATATGAAGTTCTATGACTAAAAATTCCGTAAATGCGGTATCACTGAAAATTGATTTTTTTTCAAATTTTTCTCTCTAACTTAATAAGGGTGGAATTCCACTTTAAATTGTAACTTTACTCGTGTAATTTTAAGATTTAAAGGTGGAATAAAAGTGGATTAACTTACACTCTTACACTCTTTTCCCCGCTATTTAAGAGTGGAAATTGCTTTACAGCCTTTTTCTCGCTTAATAACGGTAGAATACGGGTGAACACCTCGGCCCGGGTATCAAAATATGGTTATCACGTGACAAAGGCCAGAAGACTGAGTGCATATGTCAACGTTTGGCTTGAACTAAGATTTTTCATAATCTTTCTCTAGGTTGCTTCTGTCGGTATCTTAAAATCAGGGTTATAAGAACGTTTTGTTGAATCTTTTACAAAGGAAAGGTTCAAAGTGCTCCAATAAATGTTAGACTAAAAGCGCTTCTTTGTCAAAATCTCAATTGTTGAAAAGAAGTATGTCCTCTACTGATTGAAGGAGAAATCATCTTCGACCGTTATTCGACATGCAAAGAGTATGACTCGACTTTATCAGATGAAAACCTTTCCACAATAATTTTTTTCCAAATTAGGTCTCATTAAAAAAAAGTCTTCACTCACAAAGTCGTCACTCTACTCTCCGATCATAAATCATTTATAAATCATTTATCAACTTTTCCCCATTGTCACATTGTTGAAATCATTTCGAGGAAAAACATTAGATAAATTCACTAAAAACGATCAGAATTATAAAAATTTAGAGGCCTTTTGTGTATGTGTTTGTCTCGGTTTTATTAGCTAGGGAAGTTGCGTTTAAACATCCCAAGAAGATTGCACATGTGACTTAAGAGTTTGTACATTTCGAATATTAATCAAATCAAAAACCAACTCTCTCAGTGAAAGGACAGCTGGTCCAGTACACGGTACGAGTTACCAGCATTCGGGTCAAATATTTCCACTTTGCCTATTTAGACCCTTTTCGAATGCCTCGTCATGTTCTTCTGTCGGGGAAGAGTAACTATAACTGCAGAACAAATCAGTTCAATTGTAAACAAACGTGACCGGGACGTCGACGGGGGAAGGGGTTGGGTTTGGGCAACAATATATTCCAGTTGTTGTATATCCTCATATCTATTACAACAGTATCCGCTTTTGTAACTCAGGATGGAGTCCGCGACCCAAAACAGGCATTGGCCAGACCGACTTGGGTCGCGGACAGAGGGTCCGGTGCGACCGCCCCCGATGTTCTGGAAAAAATGTGGGCTGCGCCTTCCGTCTGGCCAAAGGCAATTTTTGGTCTGTTCGGTCTGGCTAATACTCTTTTTTCGGTCTGTTCGGTCTGGCCACTACCCTTATTTCGGTCTGTTCGGTCTGGCCAATACCCTTGTTTCGGTATGTTCGGTCTGGCCAATACCCTTATTTCGGTCTGTTCGGTCTGACCAATACCCTTTTTTCGGTCTCTTCGGTTTGGCCAATACACTTTTTTTGGTCTGTTCGGTCTGGCCACTACCCTTATTTCGGTCTGTTCGGTCTGGCCAATACCCTTGTTTCGGTATGTTCGGTCTGGCCAATACCCTTATTTCGGTCTGTTCGGTCTGACCAATACCCTTTTTTCGGTCTCTTCGGTTTGGCCCATACCCTTTTTTTGGTCTGTTCGGTCTGGCCACTACCCTTATTTCGGTCTGTTCGGTCTGGCCACTACCCTTATTTCGGTCTGTTCGGTCTGGCCAATACCCTTGTTTCGGTATGTTCGGTTTGGCCAATACTCTAA
>NC_134468.1:85686561-85731769 GCF_964194025.1 Convolutriloba macropyga
GAGTAGCAGCAGAAAAGCAGGAAGATAGCACAGGTGACGGGAAGCATATAAAGTTTGTACATCTCGAATGTGGATAAAGTCAAAAACTTAATCTCTAGGGCTTTCTGCGAAATGACAGCTTATTCAGTCCAATGTACCAGGTTCAAGTTCAGTTTCGGGTGGCACAAATCCACTTAGACTGATTAGACTCTCCTCAAATGTCCCGTCTTGCTCCTCTGTCCGGGGAAGTGGAAATATACTTGCAGAATAAACCAGACCAGTTGTATACAAAGGTGACCTGGACTTCAATGGGTGTTGTGTTTGGGCAACAATATATCCCTGTTTTTGTATATACTCATATCTCCTACAACAGTAAGCACTTATGTATTACATCTAGAGGGAAAAAAGGGGGCAACAGGAACCTGCCCAAGCTTAGGTCCCAGTCGGAAGCAAGTATGTCCAGACGATCCCAGACGGAAAATGTCTATGCCCAGACCGTTCTAGTAGAAAATTTTTTAGGTCCATACTTTTGTGCGTTTGTCAGATTTTCATGCGTTCATGTCCAGGCTTTTGAGCTTTCACCACAAATCCCAGCGTTTACTGAATTTTTTTGCAATGATGTCAAGACTCTTATGCGTTCACCAAAATTGTGTACGTCTGACGTTCAAGTCCAGAGATTGAATTTTCTTTGCTTGTTTCCTTTTCATTATTTTTTTAAAAATGAAACTTCATCGGGTCGAGCAGGTTTTATTAATTGAAATTAACTTGGCATGGAGTATTCTCAGGCATGTGAAATTGATTTTGCTTTTGAAAAACAGTCGATTTTAACAGGGTCAGGGATTGTTTTTCAATTTAAGCTAAAATTGATATAAAACATTGCTAGTGTATGTGGAGTCTGAGAAACCACGATTTCGCGTACCAGCTTTTCTAGGAAAACAAAGTATCGGTAAATTCCGAAACAGCAATATGTTATCTTGTAGCTGGTCTAAAAACATAAATAGCAGTCTTTTAGGACATTCAGCACATGTGCTGTCTTAAAATGAAATTTGTATAATTCAATCGGTTTAACGAGCTATTCAAATTGATCAAAACAATGTAAGCAAGTTCTTCTGTGAAAGTGAAGTCCGAAACGTCCTTTTTTTGCTGATTTAGGAGACAAATTAGGTATCTGTAACTGACTTTAGCAAGTACTCCTCCTGTCACATTTTGAGTGAAAACATGTTTTAATCAAATATGTCACAGAATCGACCTAGTTGAGCTAAACGCGGTACAGAAAACTTCTAATGTTAGTGCAGTCTGGGAGAACAAATGTTTCTTAGTCCTCTATTTCAAAGAAAAAAAATAAAAAAATTGAATTGAAATTTTCGACGTTTTTGACTATATACTTTCTGTGAAATATTAGATTTTCATCGGGTCAAGGAATGATTCAAACGTAACAAACGTTTTGTGGAGTTTTCCCTTTGTATGTTAAATTTTCAACCAAAAAAATTTCAGTAAGTTGCCCCTTTAATAAAACTATTTTGTACATTGTACCGAAAACAATTATAAGTATTACTTGTCTAGATAAATGTTCGTAGTTTGGACGTATGCTTGCAAAGATAGCAAAAAATTTTTTAAAACAAGCATAATTTCAACGATTCAAGGAGTTTTTTGAAGTGAAAAATACGTAGTTTCAAGTTTACCCCGTGTATGGCGAAATGAAATCAAAAACAACTTCAGTAGAGCTTGTCTAGAAAACGTTACTGTTTTAGATGTACTTTTGCAAATATAGAGGACAAAATATTTTGAAAACAGTGACTTTCAACCGGCTCAAGGAGTTGTTCGAATCAAACCAGATTTTTTTACGCAGTTATCGCACTGCATGTAGACCCTAGAAAAAAACAAAATATTTTAGTATAGATTAAAAGAAAAAAATTTTACTGCAGATGGCTAAAATTACAACTGATTTCTTGAAAACTTTGATCTCATCAGGATAGTTAGTCATTGTAGAAGAGTAGACTCGCTAATTTTTGATCGTTATTTTGCTTCCAAATATTTTGCTTTGTCCTTAGGTCTTTATTAGAATGTAGTTGTTTTTTTGACGTTCTTTTCTGTTTTTAATTTATTTGTTTGCCTCAAAGCAACACATTCTCATGCTCATCATGCTGCCTACTATGTGAATTTTAAAAAAACATTTTTTTTTCTAAATTAGATTACTTCAATTTTGTTGAGAAATAGATCAAGGAAGGCCACTTTATTCAGGTCGAAATTCTAGAGTTCTGTTTCTCAAAAAAAAGGCTCAGTTAAATTGCATCACTCATTTATATTTTTCAAATAATTTCTGGGACATAAGAAGAAAGTTTGTTTGCATCAACAAACGGGATGAGAGCCATTTACTGTAAGTTAATCTCGAAAACGGATGATATACACTATGATCTTGTACAAATGGAGCATACGCCTGATTTGGGTGATTACTTACACAGTGAGTCGATAAAAAGTGCCACTAAAGTTATCAGAAGAACTGAATGGTGACATTGTGATGCAGTTGTTTTTCGAAAACAAAGAGAGTACTCTATGAAAACATTGCAAACTGTCAAGCAGAGTGTTCAATCAGGAGGGTGTAACAGAAATGCCTTGAGCACCTTTGATGATAAATGTTAAAATTTAAATGATGGTGTTCATTCGTATGCATATGGTCACTATAAAACTGGTTGCGGAAAAAAGGGCCTGGAAAAAACTCTAAAGGTTTATTTTGAGATGTCTGAATGTGAAATCATCGGAATAATAACTGAACAGCTCGATTTTAATTTTGAAGAAACTTCTCATCTTCACCTGATCCTGGCTTCCAGCAAACTTCTCAAATTGAGTTCCATGATGATGAAATAAATGATTTTGATGCATCTCCCTAGAAAAAGCCGTTCTCAAGATGTCTATATATCGATTTTGAAACACAGGAAGTACTTCCTGCAGAAGGGCAACTCCTGTACAGCAAGCGCCCAACTCCACCTGGTTTGGAGTCTCTTGAAGTATTGCCAAGGATATACACCAACCTGCTTCTTCTCCCCACAGGAGCTCTTTTTGACAACAAAAATTCTACCACTGGAGTAGATCGGTTCAATACTCTATCCAGATTTTTCCTGCAATATCCAGATGCCCTGACAAAACAAATGGACGTATGGAGAAGATGCTGATGGAAAAGCAGTTTTAAACGTGTCCATTATAAAAACTTAGCAGTGACTTAAAACACATTGTTGTGTCTTTAGGTTTCATTTAGATGTTTGTTGTTATTATTATAGTGTTTGTCCATACTTGACATTGCTCTATTAATTGATCTTTAGACATTTTTACATTTTTACAAATAGAAAAAAAAAGAGTTCCAAGTTTCCGTTAAAATATGATTGTTTTAGTTTTTGCTTCCTCTGAGTCACGAAATAACTGACATGAAATGTCATCCACGGTGTTTGAGTAAATTCTCCCAATAAACAGTGTAGGAATTGAAACTGCCTATTCCAAAATAGATTGAACGTAAATATTTTAAATATTCAGGCAACAATCCTAACATACATGAAATAACTGCCAAGAGCTTTTTATCCGCGTGCATATCGAACACATTTGGGGAAAGATCCACAAAGTGGGTCAGGTTGTATTGGTTTCTCACTACTTATATATTCCGAGATTAAGGATTATACTATGATTAACCAGGTCAAGCATTGAGGGAGGGATGTTGTCCTGGATCTTTAAAAAATGGACGAGATGGACACAAAACACAAAAAAGCGTAGTCTCTTAAAACACAAAGTCTACACACCGCAGTCTCTTAAGAATGACATCAAGCGTATGACAAACTGCAGAGGATGAAACGAAACCACTTTCTGATTTGTACATATATAAGTGTTCTTATTAAAAAAGTATTATAAGGCCGTCGTGGTGGGTGGGGACAAAATTAAAATATACAGGTCCCATATCAACCATAACAGAAACATCAAACTGCGCCTCTGTCTTTCTCATAAAGACTGATTTATAAATATCACTCAGATTTTAATTAATGGAAATGACAAAAATGGCCCCCCACAGTTTTTCTGATTTATGAACAAAATCTATTTGAGTTATAAACGGTATTGGACTCAAGCCATAAAACAGAATTTGACTCGACTCTATTTAGGACCTGAATCTAGGCCTTGTCCTCATCTCCCCTGATCTTATTGAAGATTTTTTTAAAAGTTTTTTTGTTAATTCCAGGCACCGCGGACACGGACTGGAGTTTATTTTCCTGTTCAATTTCGTTTGCAAAATATGGTCCTAACACCTGGGTGACGCATTGGTGAATAGAGGAGCTAGCAATTAGAGCCAAACAGGCGCAGAGCCGAACCATATAAAATTAGAATCAGAGCCGAATGCTTAAATTTGATATGCGAAATTTGGCCGACAATTTTATCATAAAAAAATCGCCTCTAAAGTATTGAGTTTAAGATCAACCAGTCAGAGCAAGGGAAATTGTAGGCTTAAAATTTCATTTTATGGCATTCTGCTTCGCGACCGTTCGGCGTCCGCCATGAATGGCACCAGCGTTTGAAACAAAATTGGATAACACCGCAATTCACCCTATGCAGGCACGGGATCTTTTCAACAATTGCCCCCCCTTTTGCAAAAGGGCGGGGGGCTATTCTTGAATAGAATATAAGCGAGCGATTTATTAGCCAATCAGAGACGACTAATAACTTTCCGTGTATGCTCATACTGTGTTAAACTGGATAGAATAAAATGCGCCATGCTAGGACAATTAGCCGAATTGGAATACAAAGCAAAAAGAATTTCCGACTGGCGGGTCGGTGGGCGCCATTCGCGCGCGTCCCGGCGTCGCGGCGATAACCGACCCGCGGTTTCCGGATTAAATCCCACAGCGCCTGAGAGGCATGGCCGTGAATAGCAGTCCGCAATTGCGCTTAAACTATTATTCGGCTATCTAAACTGTAGGCCAACTAATATTGTGGTAAAGTATAGCACAAAAGGGGTGGCGATTCTCTACTAGGTACCAAGGGGGGGGGCAACTGTTGAAAAGATCCGTTAATAGTAATATTTTATATATATATATATATATATATATATATATATATATATATATAATGTAATATTTTATCACAACTTACTTATGGGTTTCCATTATATCAGGATAACTAAATTTTACTACTAGATGATATCGGAAATGTATTTGTTTGGCATTTTTAATGTACCAAAGTTACCGCCTAAATCAGCGAATAGATATACTAAAGTATTGGTTGAATCGTTTGTTCTATTGTAAAATTCAGTATCACATCACATTGTGACTGGTACTTTGTATTTAAAATACTATTTATCGAAACAAAAACAGCTTTCTTTTTGTGAGTACGTTAATTTTGCTCCTTTATGGTTCTCTTAAAGGTCTAAATGATCTTTTAAAAGATGAATAACTTGAATGTTAGGATGAATAACTTGATATACAGTTTGAACTTGGATTGGACTCATTTTTTGAATTCTATTTTAAGCAGATAAATCAGGGCATAATACGCAGGGATCTTAATATTATTATAATTTGCATCATCTATAATTATTATGTGTTTTAAAAACAATACATTATATTCCTTCATCTTTATCTACTTCACTTTGTTAAAGTTGAAGTCATCTCCTGTTCTCCTGTTCTTTGATTCATTTTATGTAACTTTTAAAGTTTCTTTGATTGTATGGGAAGAATTTTTTTCTTATTGAAAAGAATATCGTTATTTGATGTTCTTCGGTTATTTTTAACTGTTGGAAACATGTAAGCTAAAATACCTTATATTAAACAACATTATTCATCAGAATTCTTAACATCATTATTATATATCGAATTGAATTGTAATTCTCAATAAGTACACCTAACAGAATTATAATATGAAATATGGAGTGTTCATGATATTTGTCTTTGTATCGTAAAACCAGATTAGATTTTCCAGTTTATTTAAATTTAAATTTAGACAGCCAAGCGAGCACTTGAGGTGTAGTTGATGCCCAATTATGAATTCCGTTTCTGTTTCCGTATGTTATACTTCTTATGATATTCAAATTTTCATTGGGGTTTGATTAATTGAATTTGTACTACCAAGAACAGTTCAAAAATTATGTATATAGTTTTTATCACTCTTAAATATTTCACGTATTTGTATAGCTGAGCTTTTAAAACTAGTCGTAGCGTTGGTTAAACTTTTAAAGCAAACACTTTTAGTTTACTCTTCAAGTTTTGATTGTCTTGTCTTTTACATTATCCTTATGCAAATTACTATGGTAGTTTTTTCTTTGAGGGTTTTTTGATTATTTGTAAGCTATCGGTTACAAACTTGACAGCTTTTGATGGTTAATTTTTATGAAAAATTTATCAAGTGATTTTCAAATCAACTTTCGTTATATGTATAATTTCAAGCGTAATTTTATTTAAAAAATAATAAAACAAGATTAATTAAAATTGTGCGGACAATTCGGCATACAATTGAATAATTTTGGTTTTATAAAGTAAAAGTTTTGAAATTTTTTATGAAAAAAATTCTGAAATTTTTTGCAAAATATATGATGTTTTTTGTTAAAAAAATTATGAAATGTTTTAGTGAAATAATGTGATTTTAACGGTTAAATTTATCGTTATGAATATTTTTAAATATAGGATTGAAATTAACATATAGATCAAAAAGATTATAAAATTGTAAAGTTAGACTGATTTTTTGTCCAAGTTAATTTATGCAAATTGGTTTTACGTGTTATTTACACGGACTTTTTGTTACACTACAAATCTGGGATACTTTCATTCGAGTCAGTGAGGATAAAAACCCAAAGAACCCTTCTGATATTGGTTGAGTACCAGCTTAACTCTGATTGCACTAAATTGATACTAAATGATACGAGAGATGTTCGATTGCACTAAATATTGCACTAAATGATACAAGAGATGTTCGATTTGAGTTTTTATGGATATGTTGTAGTTGACAAAAGTTGTTGTTCATAACGTTTCTTTCATTGTATCTCCAATATAATTTACTGCTGTGAGTAATTATAAATATAAGATTTCAGCGGAGAAATAAAAAACAAAAATTATAATTTTTGTGGTTTTTTTGGCTCTTTGGAATTTTTCTTTACCGTTAAAACTGTGTTCAAAGCTAATGTTTTGGTTGTTATGAATTTTTTATAAAACTGAAAATTTTGTTTTGAAGGGTTTTTTATATATATTTCGTTTAGTGCTGCAATCCTATATTTACAATTACATAAATTATTATTTCAGCAATTTCTTCGTTAACTGAAAATATTTTTTTTACTGTACCTTGCATGCCGGACGTCTTTGCGACAATGTTTGGATCTGAATTGAAAGTTTTTAAACCCAAACATCAAATTTTTGAGTACCGATCTTAATCAATTTTTTAGGCAAAACTTGGCAAGCGCAAAAATCATGTATGTAAAATTGTTTTCTCTGCGCCATTTTCAATTATTTTATTGATCACTAAATCTGATTTTCATTTAATCTCTTAATCAATTAGGGTTCTTTTTGAAACATAGAGTCAGCCTTCGATAATGCCTCACATGCTCAGCAATTAATTTCATATTTTACAGCAACGTTAATGGTATTCCATGACACCTTTCAAATTGAATAATAAAAAGTGTTTTATGAAAAATTTAAAAAAGACTTTTGCAGAAACTGCAAACGTTTAGAACAACACTTACAGCATCATACATTTTTTAGAGCTGATATGTTTTGCGCTTAGCTTTTTTATATTATAAATGGCAATTTTTATAAACAAAAATATGCATAGAGAAGTTAATGTCCAATTTTACAAACAACATTCAAAGTTCAATCTTGCTTGAATGATTCAAACTTCTCTAACTTTTCCATAAAAACTCAGACACGAAAAATATCTAAATTTGAAAAAATGAAAGAAAAGTTTTACAGTTAAAACTTTGTAATTATTGTAACAAAAATTTGAAGCCAATTATTGTTGTGAAAATTTTTCTTTGTGTCTTTGAGCGTTGATAAACATTCAAAAGAAAAGTCTCGATGAAATATTGATGAAAACTTCTTCGTTGTTTTAATTGATATGGTGATATAGAAATCAATAAGGAATTTTAATGAGAAAAATTTTGCAAAACAATTTTTGAAAATTTTTGATTTCGATAACGATTGAGACAGAAGCCGCTTTTTGACGTCTCTTTGAGGGAAAGAAAAATAAATTGAAAACTAAAAATTTCAAGCTAACTGATAATCGCATTCTTCTAATTTTTGCATTGCTGAAGTTCTGTCGAAAATTTCACCAATTATTTTTTCAAAAACTGAAAGCAAAATCACTTTTACTTTACATCTCAATAATTTCTGCTCAAGCGGAATTCTCACTGGAAGTAACAAATAAACATTCAGGTATGTTTTTTGTGAGCCAAATGAAAACCCACTGGTTATTTTAATGTAGCATATTCTGAATAGTCGTTTTCCAATTCTTTTTCAAGTTTTTTTGCAGATAATTGAATTAGTTTTATTAGCCTTTTAGAGGTGTTGGACACCTAATTTTGTGCAGGCACAATCAAGGATGGAAAATTTGCTGGAAAGCAATGGTCAGCAGAAAGCAGAAAAAAATTGTATGATTACCGTTTGAAATGCGGCAAAAATTCTTTTCGGCTGTTCACGGCAAGTACACTTCATGCCCAACTATAGACCCAAGAAGGACGCTTGTTAATGTCCGTTCGCACATGATGTTCTGACCCGTGCTCAACTGAATTTTCGACATAACTGTCAACCAATTGAAGAGATAATCAGAAAGAGAACTTTGAGAATTAAAAAACCGTTACACAAACTACTAAATGAATAACACAATGCCGTGCCCCATTACAGCGCTCACGAGATCTCACATTATTAATAAGACTACGGGAGAAAAAATGAACAACAAGATAAGCGAAAACAAACATTTTTTACGACAAAAATTCAACATCTAAACCTAAAAGCACCTAGTAACAACGTCCAAACACAATCAGAAGAAAACTTAACTACACAGATTTTTTTCCCGTTACTGGAAATCAGATGGGACTTTATATTACTGAGATTAGAAAACAAATTGACAAAAGCATCAATAAAGTGGCAAAATTCAAAAATCAACCAATATTTTTTAAAATAAATATTAACAAACGTCTGAAAAACCAAAAGTTTTAACAAATAAAATCCTTGATAAATTTAACAAAAACACTAAAGTCTGAAACGGACTAAAGGTGAAGAAAAATTTAAACAAATGCTAACAATTTGCGAACACACAAACTATTGAAGCCCTTAAAACTTTTCGCTGCTATCTGAATAATGGTTCTTTAATTCAAATGTTAATTAAACTACTTCAGTTAGTTGAGCCTGACCTGAAAATCATAGGGGTCTGTTATTACGCGAATGAGCCTAAAGAGGAGAAAAAAAACAGATATTGACCACTAAACCATTTTTATGGAAACAAATATTGTTCAAGAAATAAAACATCAGTTACAACGCAATATCAACAGCCGCTTTATTTTTTTAACTACAATGAAGTGGATGGGGCCTCTCAATTAGAAAGAAGTTAGAAATTATAACAACAAAACCTAAAAAGCTTAATAAACCGTTTGAAAGAAAATAATATCACGAACTTTAAGGCTATTTGATGTAAACATACTGCATTGAGTACGTTCACTTGTTCACTCAGTTAGGGTTTTATGAGATATCTCAGCTTTTTACGACTACATAAAGAATACAAAACATGACAAGAACTTCAAAATGACAAAAAATTGAGACAAAAGTGTCGAAACCATTAAAAATTGAGTTTTTCATTTCAAACTTTTCATTTTCAATAAATTTTTCATCAACAATGGAAATTTTTTGTAACAACCTAAATTCAAAAAACCAACAAATATGAACAAATATATCAAAACCAAGAAACATATGAGGAAACCAGTAGTATCAAAGCCATTAAATTAAATTCAGTAGCTTTCAACGGTAATCAATTAAGAATAAGACATAATAATTTACGCTTCGATAAGAAGGCAATAATTTTTGTGATTCTTAAATCACCAATTAGTCATCACAATAATTCGTATGACACTGAAAACAATAAAAATACAGGCAAAAATGAGAAAATCAGTAGAAAGTTGCAAGAAGACAGTGTGGATGCCAGTAAAATCATACGTTTCTCTGCAAACTTTATCTATGTTCTAGTGAAAGTCTTTTCTATTCCAAAGGGTACTGGTAACAAATGGATAATGAAATAAGATTTGCAAAGAATTCAAAATTATTAAAAAAAAACCAAAAATTAAAAAGAATTAGGTAAAATCGTGGCATCCAAGTCAAAAAGACAATAGTTAGAACATAGAAGCGCTGACCCAGATTCATTTTGGTTGCAATAGAGACGAAGGGGTCCTGCTAATAGTGAGATTGACTTACGTTTCACAGAAACAAGTTTAAGATCGGTTAATTATCAAGAAAAAATTTTTCGAAAAATTATTTTTAAAGTCTTAACAGCCGTTAGCTGTCCACTCAAATTACTACATAGGTTCGCTTTCTGATCTTCAAGAATCGTATTACATTTTTAGTAATCGAGTCTATGACATAGGGCTGAAAAGTTTTAATAAAATCTCAAAATGAAAATCAAAATTTTAATGAAAATTACGAAAAATCAGAGTCGGAGCTATAAAAAAATGAGCGACTCCTCAAAAATATTTGTTTTTTCATTGAACATCAAGTGACTGTAAATCAGGTTTGTAAGGAACAGAACCTGGATTTTGAAAGTTTGTTAGTCTCTAAGTGACTTTACAAGAAATAAAAAAAATATGAAACACATATTTATACATAAATTTATATATCTATATATATATATATATATATATATATATATATATATATATACCATAGTCCCAATTACGTCGTGTTTATGGAAGCGGGGGAGGGGGGGGGGGGTTTGAGAGGTATATACGTTGATGATCACCATAGGTGATAAAGCGGGAAAACCGTATCTATTCTTTTCTTAAAGGGCACAAAATTATTCAGCCGAATATCCACACCGAGATGGGCGAGTATCTAAATTTCGACCCGGACACAACCATTGCTGATATGTCAAAAGCAGACTTATTTTTGGAAGACTTGATGTTCCTTTGGAGAGCTCAAATTCTGGATGAGTGGACTGGCTTAACTGATGAGCAGGAGACGACTGCGGTCATCGTCTATCTGAGCATGAAAGCCGGTGTAACTGAAACAGCGCCTGAGCTATATGCAAAGCTGGCCATTGTAAGTAACGTGTCTTTAAATCTCTTCTGTTCAGTAAAAACACAAAACTGTTCAGAGTAAGCACCCAGTATATTTCAGTACTGAACCACTGTATAACCTGTATAACCCCGACTATTTATAACCGCTTATTTTTGACTGTACATTCTATGAACATTTCGATTTATAGACTGTTCAGACCATTTTTCATAGATAAATATTTACACTGATTTCCGACTAATTTTACTCTGTTCATTTTATATGAAGTCGAGTAGTTACTATAAAAACAGAAAAAATTGGTCGGAATATTTTATTTCACTTAGTTTGCTGAGTCCAGTTGTCAGATTTACACGGTTGCGTGTAAAAGTGTCAGTGAAATGAAAAACGTGGGAATGGGAGCTTGAAGGATGTAATATTAGACTAAATCAACTCAATTAGGCACAAAACTGAACCGTTCGCCTCCTTAGAAAATACTATACAGGACAGGAAACCTTCAAAAATTTAATTTCTTGCATCTTTAAAATTTTACGATTTTGGTTTATATCAACTCAGCAGTGTTTCATATTACTGCTCAATGATATTTTAATCCTAGTAAACAATTACCAATTTTTAAACATTTTTTAACGTATTATATCATAATTATCCGCTGTCAGTTCCCGAATTCTAAGGAAAAATTGAAAAAAAATGACCGTCAATTAGGAATGAGGAAAAAATGAATTTTTAAGAGCTTGTTTAACTAATTTCCCTGAAGAGAGAGATATTAGAGGCATTTGATTACCTCAAAAAGTCCAGTTGATTTTCAAGGACCCCTCTTAAGTGTTTTAAAGGGTATTTGCCTAGATTCTAACAATTTAAAATTTTAAGCTATTTTAATTTATAATTTTTAGCTACTTTCTACAAAATTCCCTTTAACTAATATCCGACACCACAAAAATTTAATTGCTAGTCATTACAGTCAACCTCCGGTCTCTCAAGTTTTTACCACTTTCATCCTTTTCAAGTCAGTTCTGCAGGAAATTGTTATGACTTATTGGACGGCATGTGTCTTAGTTCATACAAAAAATGGAAGTGAGGATGAAAATTAACAACACAATTTTATCGCACTTGAAGAATGATCGAACTCCAATAGGAAGACGACAGGTTGAAGGACTTCGTGGTGGCTCTTCCGACATCCATGACGAAACAACCATGATTTTTCGTTTTTGAAATGCTCACTTTCACAACTTTGATGTTAATAGGAGATTGCAGTTGAGATTTTTGAAACCAGTTAACGCTCCTTTCCCGCACCCCGCAGCTTAGAAAGCAAACACTTTGCGTGCCATCATAGACATTTAATAATTTTTTTTTATGTCAGCTAGATATGATCATAGTAATGTCCCAAGTTAAAATTATGATAACATATTTATCAGGTGCTCATAAAAAACGCTGAATGAGGGGTGAAAATAGAACAGATTCAGATCTTCACGTAAAATATTGCTATGTACTACGGTACCAAAAAGCTACATACACCTTAATTTTTTTCATAAAGCATTACAAAATTACTAGCGTTAGATAAAAAACATTTTCAGCTTAATTTTGTTCTTTATTAACGCGTCATTACACCATTAGCTTTTTTAACGTCTAGCCGAAGGTTTGTATGTTTTTCAATTCTTACAGTTGTAAGGGAGAATTTGAACCAAAATCAAGCAATCTGTTTTGACCAGCAATGGCAGGTTCCTCGCGACATCTTTGACAATTTCGTTCAAATTTTCCGACACTTCTTGTAAAATGCTTAAAAAACGCTCTGTTTTTGTAATTGCTGTTTCAGAATTGCCCATATATTTTCGATAGGACTCAGCTTTTGACTCTATGCCGGCGATTCTAGTACCATCCACTGCTTTTCATGGAAGCTACTACCAACGATCCTTAGTTTATGCGATGTTGCATTATCTTGATGAAAAATAAGTTCCTGAAAATGCATTTTTTCTTCGTAACTTTTAAAAATTTCTAAATAGCCGTAAGTAGCCAAAATATATGTAATACCTTGTCTGATTTCAAAGTTTTCGTGTTTAGCTTTTCAAGAAGTCTCGTACCATTTCTTCAAAAAGCTCGAACAATTCCTTCGCTAACCTAGCTTCATCAGTAAAAACAACATTCTACCAGAAGGTCTTCTTGAGCAATTTGATACTTTACTTTGATCGATTTTTTTTTCGATTGACTCGTTTTTTCGTGCGAAATGACTTTTTTCGGCATTTCTAAAAAGAACACCATTTTTTAGAAGCCTTATTTTAGCTCTTGAAATTGCATGGTAGCAAGAGTGCGTTCCAGTGAGGTTTTGAGATCCTTTAAGACATCGTTACCTGACTTTTTTCGGATTTCTTTGACAATTTTGGGGGTCTTATTCTCGATTTTTTTTACCTCGAAATGGTTTTTGTCAGGTAACGTTTGAATGCATACTGTGCACTGGTTTTTGATCTCAAGTGAGTTGTTTTTGTATTCCCGTCCATGAAAATCCGACATCTCGTAGCGTAACAACTTGACAAGCAAAGAAAAAACAAAGCTGTTTTACCATCTTTTCTGTTTAAGTGGAGAAAATGAGAATGAAATATTTCTTAAAACATCTAAATTTCACACCTTTTGCAAGCGCCTTAGTGGAAATCATATGATCTGATCTTCATCTAAGTTAATTTTATCATTCTTGCTTTGCTAACTAATCGAGCTGATTTCAAGTATGATCAAATTTCAGGCTCTATTCGCCGCAATCTCTACAATTCTCAATCTGTATCTGGTATGCTGTTTCTTGATGTCTTCAGACCTTCGAGAACTCAAAAACTATCCAATTTTCCTTCTGTCCCTGATCGACTCTCTCGTAACTGGACCGGGCTACGGGTGGCAATTTATAACCAAACAGTTTGTTGTTTACCACCCATCTAACTTTCCAGGTATGTTTTTTACACAAGCTCCAAAATTTTACAGCAACATGCGGTCAGTTTGAATCCATTTTGGTTTAGTTGCATGCCAAACTTAGTTATGGTTCGGTTCAACGAATACGCTTTTGGAATCTGCTCGGCTTTGCTGGCCTATGAAAGATACGTTTGCGTTTGCAAAGTCACCCAAAAAACTACCCTTCTTTCCGGCAAACGAAGGAGAAAATTGTATTTTTTAGCGACGTTTTTGATCATAAGTATAACTATAGCAGATTCTGTATTCAGTTACCTTAAAAGCAACTGGAATTGTTTCTACGCTTTCGATCAAACTGTCGGAATTACACCAGTCCGAGTTGTAATCATAAGCTTATGTCTGTTATTTGTCTATTCGTTAATACCGGCCACTTTCTGTTTGTACTATTATTATAATATTATTAGAGTTTTAGTAAACAGAAGCAAAAAAGTTGGTCGTAATTCGAATTTGATCACGTGCTTCGCCACAATTTGTTTTGTTTGGATATTCTGCCTGGTCATAAAATTAGTGCATCGAATTTCTACGTGGATAGTTTTGCACAAAGCCGATGAAATTATTGAACATCTGGATAATTCGTTTATAAAAAATCACGGCTTTCAAGATGTAATGGTTCTTTTGGGTTCTGTAACTTCTATAATTGACCCTCTGCTAATTCTGGTGTGTCAAAAAGACTATCGCAAGCCGTTCATGGCTCAAATGGAGCGGTTCAAGAAGATGTACCTGAAAATTCGGGGTAGGCAAACTTAAGACTTTAAACAAAACGCGAACTGGACTTGAACTGAAACAAAAATCCCTTCTTTTCCATCTTTTGAAGGAATATTCTGCCCCATGAAAACGAACATATTTTTATTCCGCCAACTTTAAAACTGAGTTCTGCAATAAAGTTGACCCGGTGGCGGTCAAGCAAGCCGATAGGCAAGTAATTTTGAAAATGAGGTCAAGTAAGCCGAAAAATTTTGGGATACCCGTATTTTAAGTTGTCCCTGGCGGGCCACAGTGGATGAGAGGCATGGCCATGGACAGCGGTCCGCTGAGGCCCGTACCCACTAGATGTCTAAAAATTGACGTATTTTTGTTTCTTTGCACTATAATACTATGCGCACTATTGATTGTAACGGTTAACAATGTATCATTTCTGATAGATTACATAACTATTACATAACTTCCGTTCACCAGTTAACCCGCATAATTGAATCTAATACTTTTAGATGGACTGATCAATTGTTGTCAGGCAACTGTGGTATAGAGGCAAGGACAATAAGTCCAAGGCGACAGATTTTCTGTGTTCAAGAATGGCAGTTCTTGGTTATGGGGGGGGGGGGGGGGGGTGGGGTTAATTGATGTAAGAGTGGGGCTGTCCGGAGGTGCAAGATCTTTTATTGAATGAAAAAATTTACAATTACTATTTTGAATAAGAAAACAAAAAAGGACTTAGAACTGGACAGCACTGTGAAAAAAACTCTTCAGATAAATTAGTTTGTAAAATTTATTACATTTGTTGGATCTTTTCAACAATTGCCCCCCCCTTTGTTACCTAGTAGAGAATTGCCAACCCTTCTGTGCTATACTTTACCACAATATTACTTGGCCTACAGTTTAGATAGCCGAATATTAGTTTAAGCGCAATTGCGGACCGCTGTCCATGGCCATGCCTCTCAAGCGTTGTGGGATGTAATCCGGAAATTGCGGGTCGGTTATCGCGGCGAAACCGCGACGCTCGCGAAGCGCGCCCACCGACCCGCCAGTCGAAAATTCTTTTCGCTTTGTATTCCATTTCGGGTAGTTGCCAGACTATGGTGTATTTATTCTATTCAGTTTAACATAGTATGTGCATGCGTGGAAAGTTATTAATCGTCTCTGATTGGTTAATAAATAGCTCGCTTAAATTCTACTCAAGAATAGCCCCCCATTTGCAAAAGGGCGGCAACGTTTGAAAAGATCCAACCTGATTGCAATAGAACAAATGAAATCCTTGCTTATTATTTAATTAGAGATAACTTAATGCAGTTGTAGTATTGCTGCATACAAAACAAAACTCCTACATTTTAAGTGCTATCTGATCTTTTTGATACAGTCTTACTATATTGTCTTGTTGTATGCTGACATAGTGGATCAACCAATCAGAGTTTATCCAATTGATCGCAATTCATATACAGCAGCGAGGAATAGCAGCAAGCAAAAGCAAGCTCAGCTATGCTTGGCGGCTAAGAAATTAGCGATAAAACTTGAGCGGTGAGAGATAACAAAAAGGCGTTTGCCTTTATGCACTAAGAGTATGCACTATATTGGTTAAATCATGATTATAGCCAAGTAGTTGCTTCTTATACGCTATTTCAATGTCTACCTTATTTTCTGTTCTAAAATCCGATGAACTGAACTGTAATTAATTAACACCTTTTCCTTTTTTTGTTCCGGAAGAGCTGCAATTTTGCATTGTTTTCCTTTGATGAAAAACTTTTAATACTTTTCGTTCTATGGAAAACTCTGAACCCTTCTGATTTCGTAGAACTTTTGAGAACATCAATGATCCATAAAAGGAAAAATTCTAAGGTTCCATTTTTTTATCAACCAGTGACTGTTTTGGCGGGGACCTCACAAGTAGTATAATTTCTGTGGCCTCACAGTTGAAAATAATGAACAATACGACAAAACTTGGCACCACTTGACAACGTACATATTCTTTTGTTGGCACTTTACCGACAACTGTTTCCGCCAAACTGCTTCCACTATCAACTTTTTCCAACTTCTCATGCATTTTGTTTACTTTTCAAAAGAAGAGCACATTTTGAGTAGTAATTAGGAAAATTTTCAATCTGAGAGAATTAACATTTTTTCAATTGTTAACAAGCTCTAAGTGAAAATCTTTAGCATTAATTCTTGTGCAATTTTGATTTTGAGCGTATTTAGCACACTTGAAGTTGGTTTTGGAAACATGATCATTTCAGATGTAGTGGTACAAACGGTGAAAATAAATTGTTTTAGTATATTCAACTTCGATTGAACTCTGAAGGAAAAAGACCCTTCCAAAATTGAAACAATCTGATGGATCTTTTCAACAATTGCCCCCCCCCCCTTGCTACCTAGCAGAGAATCGCCACCCGTTCTGTGCTATACTTTACCACAAAATTACTTGGCCTACAGTTTAGATAGCCGAAATTCAGTTTGAGCGCAATTGCGGACCGCTGTTGGTGGCCATAACTCTCATGCACTGTGGGATGTAATCCGGATATCGCGGGTCAGGTATCGCGGCAAAGCCACGACGCTCGCAAAGCGAGCCCACCGACCCGCCAGTCAAAAATTCTTTTCGCTTTGTATTCCAGTTTGGCTAGTTGCCATACTATGGTGTATTTATTCTATTCAATTTAACCTAGTATGTGCATGCGTGGAAAGTTATTAATCGTCTCTGCTGCTCAATAAATAGCTCGCTTAAATTCTATTTAAGAATAGCCACCCCTTTTGCAAAAGGGGGCAATTGTTGAAAAGATCCCATTTGTTTACCTCCGATAGTTTAAATTTATTGAGAACGCATTTTGAGTTTAGCACGTTACCCAATTTTAGCGTCCAGTTCCTTCAGTCTCCTGATTGAGCCTAATTCTGTGTTTCACAGACTACAAGGAAGCGATTTTAAAATAAATTCAGAAATTTTCCTCCTAAAGTTAAGTGAAAAAGAAAATAAAATGTCACTGTAAATTTCATTAAAAAAACTACTAAATTCTGAAAAACTGAATTGAATGTAAATTGCATGCTTGTATGTACTAAGATATACGATTTGAGGAACGTGCGAAGAACTATGATTAAAACCAACTTAAACCAATTATAACGAAAGCTTCAGATTTTAAATAAGATTTCAACAACCTGCTGAAAACTTTAAACAATATGTTTGTATTCAAAATAAGCGAATATTGATATTATTTCATATCTAACAGACCCTATCTTATCCTATAATTTTTATGATCACGCTTTTCCAAGAAAAATAATGAAGAACACATATTAGTTTTTTAAAATCTGAGTGAAGTTTCATTCCTCCCTACTTTAGGGCAGACAAATCAAGGATAGAACGATACTTAAATTTTAATTTTGCTGAAAGAATCACAATTCTTTTCCCTTCCGTATTTTTGCTAAAGGTCTTTCAAGATGTGCTCTGAATTATTACAGCTGTTAGAGTTGGTTGGGACAAGGTTGCTGTGAACTGTTCATTTTCTTGATTGCTTTACTTAATAAAATGGAAGTAACTTTCTAACTTCTGTCATTCATATAACGAGAATTGGTATTACTGAACTAAAGATTGACATATATTGAAATAAAGTTACATAAGTTGCAAAGCGTAAAAGACTGGAAGGAAGGGAATTAATATGAAAAGAAGGCGTTGCTTGCGTCACCAATTGGAAACCTTTAGTCTATTTTAATTGATCTATCTTCTGTGCGACCGAGTCCCCCCACTGTTGACCTAGTCAAAAACCAGAAGACGACACCATTTAAACAAAATCGTGTACAGCCGAATGAGTGCTGCTTCCTTGAAAGCTTCACCACATTAGAATTTCATAGAACTGTTGATAAAGCTACAGAAAGAAAACTAAAGGTACCATCAAGATTGATGAAGGTTGACCCGAACTGGTCTGTGGCTGCGAGGGGGGCACATCTTCTTCTTCTCAGGAAGAAAGTTCTTGGGATTAGGTTCAAAACAGAACGGAACTTATGTCAAATTTACCTCAAATTTTTCTTCCCAATTTGTTGAATTATTTTACTTCAGATGAATTTTATGCAGGAGAATTCTCACTGTGCCTCTAAGTTGTAGAATTCTCTTGTGTGGCCCAAATTGTTTTCGGCAGTTACTATTTTTACTATTTGTCTGCCGGAATTGAGTTTCTGTACTGACAGCCTAAGTCACGCTTCAACAAGTGATGCCGTGAAATGGCATCACTTGTCATAACAAGGTTGAATTTAACAGAGCGCCTCTTGCCATGGTTTGTTGCGCTGCCGGGGAAATACAGAAGAAAATATGCACAATCATTCAGCTGAAACAGTCAAACAAGAAAGAAAGGTAACTACTCCTCAATTTGTGCACTGGAGCATTAAAAAAGACCAATAAAAATCGATAAGAGAAATTTATCCTGCTGCGTCTTTAAGTTCCTGTGCGGATTTGAACTTCTTCGAAAGAAGCAAGCGAACATGAAAGGTGACCACCATTTTCTTTTTGCAAATTAGAACTGACCAGTGATAGTCAGAGCAGATAAAATTCAAATCAACTATGGCGGTCGAATCAACAATAGTGCAAATCAACAATGGCGGCCAAATCAACAATAGTGCAAATCAACAATGGAGGCCAGAGCCGTAACAAAACGCACTTGAGACGTCTTCCGACCAAGGCTTCGGGAAAGTCATCAAGAGTCAAGATGAACAATGTTGGAATCAATGCAATCACAGTCAAATGCCACTTCATCAACAGCTTACAAACTTAAATCACAGTCAAATGCAATCACAGTCAAATGCAATCACAGTCAAATGCAATCACAGTCAAATGCAATCACAGTCAAATGCAATCACAGTCAAATGCAATCACAGTCAAATGCAATCACAGTCAAATGCAATCACAGTCAAATGCAATCACAGTCAAATGCAATCACAGTCAAATGCAATCACAGTCAAATGCAATCACAGTCAAATGCAATCACACTCAAATGCAATCACAGTCAAATGCAATCACAGTCAAATGCAATCACAGTCAAATGCAATCACAGTCAAATGCAATCGCAGTCAAATGCAATCACAGTCAAATGCAATCACAGTCAAAAGCAATCACAGTCAAATGCAATCACAGTCAAATGCAATCGCAGGCAAATGCAATCACAGTCAAAAGCAATCACAGTCAAATGCAATCGCAGTCAAATGCAATCACAGTCAAATGAAATCACAGTCAAATGCAATCACTGTCAAATGCAATCACAGTCAAATGCAATCACAGTCAAATGCAATCACAGTCAAATGCAATCACAGTCAAATGCAATCAGAGTCAAATGCAATCGCAGTCAAATGCAATCACAGTCAAATGCAATCACAGTAAAATGCAATCACAGACAAATGAAATCACAGTCAAATGCAATCACAGTCAAATGCAATCACAGTCAAATGCAATTGCAGTTAAATGCAATAACAGTCAAATGCAATCACAGTCAAATGCAATCACAGTCAAATGCAATCACAGTCAAATGCAATCACAGTCAAATGCAATCACAGTCAAATGCAATCACAGTCAAATGCAATCACAGTCAAATGCAATCGCAGTCAAATGCAATCACAGTCAAATGCACTCACAGTCAAATGCAATCACAGTCAAATGCAATCACAGTCAAATGCAATCACAGTCAAATGCAATCACAGTCAAATGCAATCACAGCCAAATGCAATCGCAGTCAAATGCAATCACAGTCAAATGCAATCGCAGTCAAATGCAATCACAGTCAAATGCAATCACAGTCAAATGTAATCACAGTCAAATGCAATCACAGTCAAATGCAATCACAGTCAAATGCAATCGCAGTCAAATGCAATCACAGTCAAATGCAATGACAGTAAAATGCAATCACAGTCAAATGAAATCACAGTCAAATGCAATCACAGTCAAATGCAATCACAGTCAAATGCAATTGCAGTTAAATGCAATAACAGTCAAATGCAATCACAGTCAAATGCAATCACAGTCAAATGCTATCACAGTCAAATGCAATCACAGACAAATGCAATCACAGTCAAATGCAATCACAGTCAAATGCAATCACAGTCAAATGCAATCACAGTCAAATGCAATCACAGTCAAATGCAATCGCAGTCAAATGCAATCACAGTCAAATGCAATCACAGTCAAATGCAATCACAGTCAACTGCAATCACTGTCAAATGCAATCACAGTCAAATGCAATCACAGTCAAATGCAATCACAGTCAAATGCAATCACAGTCAAATGCAATCACAGTCAAATGCAATCACAGTCAAATGCAATCACAGTCAATTGCAATCACAGTCAAATGCAATCGCAGTCAAATGCAATCACAGTCAAATGCAATCGCAGTCAAATGCAATCACAGTCAAATGCAATCACAGTCAAATGCAATCACAGTCAAATGCAATCACAGTCAAATGCAATCACAGTCAAATGCAATCGCAGTCAAATGCAATCACAGTCAAATGCAATCACAGTAAAATGCAATCACAGTCAAATGAAATCACAGTCAAATGCAATCACAGTCAAATGCAATCACAGTCAAATGCAATTGCAGTTAAATGCAATAACAGTCAAATGCAATCAAAGTCAAATGCAATCACAGTCAAATGCAATCACAGTCAAATGCAATCACAGTCAAATGCAATCACAGTCAAATGCAATCACAGTCAAATGCAATCACAGTCAAATGCAATCACAGTCAAATGCAATCACAGTCAAATGCAATCGCAGTCAAATGCAATCACAGTCAAATGCAATCACAGTCAAATGCAATCACAGTCAAATGCAATCACAGTCAATTGCAACCACAGTCAAATGCAATCACAGTCAAATGCAATCACAGTCAAATGCAATCAGAGTCAAATGCAATCGCAGTCAAATGCAATCACAGTCAAATGCAATCGCAGTCAAATGCAATCACAGTAAAATGCAATCACAGTCAAATGCAATCACAGTCAAATGCAATCGCAGTCAAATGCAATCACAGTCAAATGCAATCACAGTCAAATGCAATCACAGTCAAATGCAATCACAGTCAAATGCAATCACAGTCAAATGCAATCGCAGTCAAATGCAATCAAAGTCAAATGCAATCACAGTCAAATGCAATCCAAATCAAATGCAATCACAGTCAAAGGCAATCACAGTCAAATGCAACCGCACTCAAATGCAATCACAGTCAAATGCAATCACAGTCAAAAGCAATGACAGGCAAATGCAATCACAATCAAATGCAATCACAATCAAATGCAATCACACTCAAATGCAATCACAGTCAAATGCAATCGCAGTCAAATGCAATCACAGTCAAATGCAATCACTGTCAAATGCAATCGCAGTCAAATGCAATCACAGTCAAATGCAATCACAGTCAAATGCAATCACAGTCAAATGCAATCACAGTCAAATGCAATCACAGTCAGATGCAATCACAGTCAACTGCAATCACAGTCAAATGCAATCACAGTCAAATGCAATCACAGTCAAATGCAATTGCAGTCAAATGCAATCACAGTCAAATGCAATCACAGTCAAATGCAATCACAGTCAAATGCAATCACAGTCAAATGCAATCGCAGTCAAATGCAATCGCAGTCAAATGCAATCACAGTCAAATGCAATCACAGTCAAATGCAATCACAGTCAAATGCAATCACAGTCAAATGCAATCACAGTCAAATGCAATCACAGTCAAATGCAATCACAGTCAAATGCAATCACAGTCAAATGCAATCACAGTCAAATTCAATCGCAGTCAAATGCAATCACAGTCAAATGCAATCACAGTCAAATGCAATCGCAGTCAAATGCAATCACAGTCAAATGAAATCACAGTCAAATGCAATCACTGTCAAATGCAATCACAGTCAAATGCAATCACAGTCAAATGCAATCACAGTCAAATGCAATCACAGTCAAATGCAATCAGAGTCAAATGCAATCGCAGTCAAATGCAATCACAGTCAAATGCAATCACAGTCAAATGCAATCACAGTCAAATGCAATCACAGTCAAATGCAATCACAGTCAAATGCAATCACAGTTAAATGCAATCACATTCAAATGCAATCACAGTCAAATGCAATCACAGTCAATTGCAATCGCAGTCAAATGCAATCACATTCAAATGCAATCACAGTCAAATGCAATCACAGTCAGATGCAATCACAGTCAAATGCAATCACAGTCAAATGCAATCACAGTAAAATGCAATCGCAGTCAAATGCAATCACAGTCAAATGCAATCACAGTCAAATGCATTCACTGTCGAATGCAATCACAGTCAAATGCAATCACAGTCAAACGCAATCGCAGTCAAATGCAATCACAATCAAATGCAATCACAGTCAAATGCAATCGCAGTCAAATGCAATCGCAGTCAAATGCAATCACAGTCAAATGCAATCACAGTCAAATGCAATCACAGTCAAATGCAATCACAGTCAAATGCAATCACAGTCAAATTCAATCACAGTAAAATCCAATCACAGTCAAATGCAATCACAGTCAATTGCAATCACAGTCAAATGCAATCACAGTCAAATGCAATCGCAGTCAATGCAATCAAAGTCAAATGCAATCACAGTCAAATGCAATCACAGTCAAATGTAATCACAGTCAAATGCAATCACAGTCAAATGCAACCGCAGTCAAATGCAATCACAGTCAAATGCAATCACAGTCAAATGCAATCACAGTCAAATGCAATCATAGTTAAATGCAATCACAGTCAAAAACAATCACAGTCAAATGCGATCACAGTCAAAAGCAATCACAGTCAAATGCAATCACATTCAAATGCAATCACAGTCAAATGCAATCACAGTCAAATGCAATCACAGTCAAATGCAATCAAAGTCAAATGCAATCACAGTCAAATGCAATCACAGTCAAATGCAATCACAGTCAAATGCAATCACAGTCAAATGCAACCGCAGTCAAATGCAATCACAGTCAAATGCAATCATAGTCAAATGCAATCACAGTCAAATGCAATCGCAGTCAAATGTAATCACAGTCAAGTGCAATCACAGTCAAATGCAATCACAGTCAAATGCAATCACAGTCAAATGCAATCACAGTCAAATGCAATCACAGTCAAATGCAATTACAGTCAAAAGCAATCACAGTCAAATGCAATCACAGTCAAATGCAATCACAGTCAAATACAATCACAGTCAAATGCAATCACAGACAAATGCAATCACAGTCAAATGCAATCACAGTCAAATGCAATCACAATCAAATGAAATCACAGTCAAATGCAACCACAGTCAAATGCAATCGCAGTCAAATGCAATCTCAATCAAATTCAATCACAGTCAAATGCAATCACAATTAAATGCAATCACAGTCAAATGCAACCACAGTCAAATGCAATCACAGTCAAATGCAATCACAGACAAATGCAATCACAGTCAAATGCAATCACAGTCAAATGCAATCACAGTCAAATGCAATCGCAGTCAAATGCAATCACAGTCAAATGCAATAACAGTCAAAGGCAATCACAGTCAAATGCAACCACAGTCAAATGCAATCAAAGTCAAATGCAATCACAGTCAAATGCAATCACAGTCAAATGCAATCACAGTCAAATGCAATCGCAGTCAAATGCAATCACAGTCAAATGCAATCACAGTCAAATGCAATCACAGTCAAATGCAATCACAGTCAAATGCAATCACAGTCAAATGCAATCACAGTTAAATGCAATCACATTCAAATGCAATCACAGTCAAATGCAATCACAGTCAAATGCAGTCACAGTCAAATGCAATCACAGTCAAATGCAATCACAGTCAAATGCAATCACAGTCAAATGCAATCACAGTCAAATGCAATCACAGTCAAATGCAATCACAGTCAAATGCAATAACAGTCAAATGCAATCACAGTCAAATGCAATCACAGTCAAATTGAATCACAGTGAAATGCAATCACAGTCAAATGCAATCACAGTGAAATGCAATCACAGTCAAATGCAATCACAGTCAAATGCAATCACAGTCAAATGCAATCACAGTCAAATGCAATCACAGTCAAATGCAATCACAGTCAAATGCAATCACAGTCAAATGCAATCACAGTCAAATACAATCACAGTCAAATGCAATCACAGTCAACTGCAATCACTGTCAAATGCAATCACAGTCAAATGCAATCACAGTCAAATGCAATCACAGTCAACTGCAATCACTGTCAAATGCAATCACAGTCAAATGCAATCACAGTCAAATGCAATCACAGTCAAATGCAATCACAGTCAAATGCAATCACAGTCAAATGCAATCACAGTCAAATGCAATCACAGACAAATGCAATCACAGTCAAATGCAATCACAGTAAAATGCAATCACAATCAAATGCAATCACAGTCAAATGCAATCACAGTCAAATGCAATCACAGTCAAATGCAATCACAGACAAATGCAATCACAGTCAAATGCAATCGCAGTCAAATGCAATCACAGTCAAATGCAATCACAGTCAAATGCAATCACAGTCAAATGCAATCACAGTCAAATGCAATCACAGTCAAATGCAATCACAGTTAAATGCAATCACAGTCAAATGCAATCACAGTCAAATGCAATCACAGTCAAATTCAGTCACAGTCAAATGCAATCACAGTCAAATGCAATCACAGTCAAATGCAATCACAGTCAAATGCAATCACAGTCAAATGCAATCACAGTCAAATGCAATCACAGTCAAATGCAATCACAGTCAAATGCAATCACAGTCAAATGCAATCACAGTCAAATTGAATCACAGTGAAATGCAATCACAGTCAAATGCAATCACAGTGAAATGCAATCACAGTCAAATGCAATCACAGTCAAATGCAATCACAGTCAAATGCAATCACAGTCAAATGCAATCACAGTCAAATGCAATCACAGTCAAATGCAATCACAGTCAAATGCAATCACAGACAAATGCAATCACAGTCAAATGCAATCACAGTAAAATGCAATCACAATCAAATGCAATCACAGTCAACTGAAACCACAGTCAAATGCAATCGCAGTCAAATGCAATCACAGTCAAATGCAATCACAGTCAAATGCAATCACAGTCAAATGCAATCACAGTCAAATGCAATCACAGTCAAATGCAATCACAGACAAATGCAATCACAGTCAAATGCAATCACAGTAAAATGCAATCACAATCAAATGCAATCACAGTCAAATGCAATCACAGTCAAATGCAATCACAGTCAAATGCAATCACAGACAAATGCAATCACAGTCAAATGCAATCGCAGTCAAATGCAATCACAGTCAAATGCAATCACAGTCAAATGCAATCACAGTCAAATGCAATCACAGTCAAATGCAATCACAGTCAAATGCAATCACAGTCAAATGCAATCACAGTCAAATGCAATCACAGTCAAATGCAATCACAGTCAAATGCAATCACAGTCAAATGCAATCACAGACAAATGCAATCACAGTCAAATGCAATCACAGTAAAATGCAATCACAATCAAATGCAATCACAGTCAAATGCAATCACAGTCAAATGCAATCACAGTCAAATGCAATCACAGACAAATGCAATCACAGTCAAATGCAATCGCAGTCAAATGCAATCACAGTCAAATGCAATCACAGTCAAATGCAATCACAGTCAAATGCAATCACAGTCAAATGCAATCACAGTCAAATGCAATCACAGTTAAATGCAATCACAGTCAAATGCAATCACAGTCAAATGCAATCACAGTCAAATTCAGTCACAGTCAAATGCAATCACAGTCAAATGCAATCACAGTCAAATGCAATCACAGTCAAATGCAATCACAGTCAAATGCAATCACAGTCAAATGCAATCACAGTCAAATGCAATCACAGTCAAATGCAATCACAGTCAAATGCAATCACAGTCAAATTGAATCACAGTGAAATGCAATCACAGTCAAATGCAATCACAGTGAAATGCAATCACAGTCAAATGCAATCACAGTCAAATGCAATCACAGTCAAATGCAATCACAGTCAAATGCAATCACAGTCAAATGCAATCACAGTCAAATGCAATCACAGTCAAATGCAATCACAGACAAATGCAATCACAGTCAAATGCAATCACAGTAAAATGCAATCACAATCAAATGCAATCACAGTCAACTGAAACCACAGTCAAATGCAATCGCAGTCAAATGCAATCACAGTCAAATGCAATCACAGTCAAATGCAATCACAGTCAAATGCAATCACAGTCAAATGCAATCACAGTCAAATGCAATCACAGTCAAATGCAATCGCAGTCAAATGCAATCACAGTCAAATGCAATCACAGTCAAATGCAATCACAGTCAAATGAAATCACAGTCAAATGCAATCACAGTCAAATGCAATCGCAGTCAAATGCAATCGCAGTCAAATGCAATCACAGTCAAATGCAATCACAGTCAAATGCAATCACAGTCAAATACAATCACAGTCAAATGCAATCACAGACAAATGCAATCACAGTCAAATGCAATCACAGTCAAATGCAATCACAATCAAATGCAATCACAGTCAAATGCAACCACAGTCAAATGCAATCGCAGTCAAATGCAATCTCAATCAAATGCACTCACAGTCAAATGCAATCACAATTAAATGCAATCACAGTCAAATGCAACCACAGTCAAATGCAATAACAGTCAAATGCAATCACAGACAAATGCAATCACAGTCAAATGCAATCACAGTCAAATGCAATAACAGTCAAAGGCAATCACAGTCAAATGCAACCACAGTCAAATGCAATCAAAGTCAAATGCAATCACAGTCAAATGCAATCACAGTCAAATGCAATCACAGTCAAATGCAATCGCAGTCAAATGCAATCACAGTCAAATGCAATCACAGACAAATGCAATCACAGTCAAATGCAATCACAGTAAAATGCAATCACAATCAAATGCAATCACAGTCAAATGCAATCACAGTCAAATGCAATCACAGTCAAATGCAATCACAGTCAAATGCAATCACAGTCAAATGCAATCGCAGTCAAATGCAATCACAGTCAAATGCAATCACAGTCAAATGCAATCACAGTCAAATGAAATCACAGTCAAATGCAATCACAGTCAAATGCAATCGCAGTCAAATGCAATCGCAGTCAAATGCAATCACAGTCAAATGCAATCACAGTCAAATGCAATCACAGTCAAATACAATCACAGTCAAATGCAATCACAGACAAATGCAATCACAGTCAAATGCAATCACAGTCAAATGCAATCACAATCAAATGCAATCACAGTCAAATGCAACCACAGTCAAATGCAATCGCAGTCAAATGCAATCTCAATCAAATGCACTCACAGTCAAATGCAATCACAATTAAATGCAATCACAGTCAAATGCAACCACAGTCAAATGCAATAACAGTCAAATGCAATCACAGACAAATGCAATCACAGTCAAATGCAATCACAGTCAAACGCAATCACAGTCAAATGCAATCGCAGTCAAATGCAATCACAGTCAAATGCAATAACAGTCAAAGGCAATCACAGTCAAATGCAATCACAGTCAAATGCAATCACAGTCAAAGGCAATCACAGTCAAATGCAATCACAGTCAAATGCAATCACAGTCAAATGCAATCGCAGTCAAATGCAATCACAGTCAAATGCAATCACAGTCAAATGCAATCACAGTCAAATGCAATCACAGTCAAATGCAATCACAGTCAAATGCAATCACAGTTAAATGCAATCACAGTCAAATGCAATCACAGTCAAATGCAATCACAGTGAAATGGAGTCACAGTCAAATGCAATCACAGTCAAATGCAATCACAGTCAAATGCAATCACAGTCAAATGCAATCACAGTCAAATGCAATCACAGTCAAATGCAATCACAGTCAAATGCAATCACAGTCAAATGCAATCACAGTCAAATGCAATCACAGTCAAATTGAATCACAGTGAAATGCAATCACAGTCAAATGCAATCACAGTGAAATGCAATCACAGTCAAATGCAATCACAGTCAAATGCAATCACAGTCAAATGCAATCACAGTCAAATGCAATCACAGTCAAATGCAATCACAGTCAAATGCAATCACAGTCAAATGCAATCACAGACAAATGCAATCACAGTCAAATGCAATCACAGTAAAATGCAATCACAATCAAATGCAATCACAGTCAACTGCAACCACAGTCAAATGCAATCGCAGTCAAATGCAATCACAGTCAAATGCAATCACAGTCAAATGCAATCACAGTCAAATGCAATCACAGTCAAATGCAATCACAGTCAAATGCAATCACAGTCAAATGCAATCGCAGTCAAATGCAATCACAGTCAAATGCAATCACAGTCAAATGCAATCACAGTCAAATGCAATCACAGTCAAATGCAATCACAGTCAAATGCAATCACAGTCAAATGCAATCACAGTCAAATGCAATCACAGTCAAATGCAATCACAGTCAAATGCAATCACAGTCAAAGGCAATCACAGTCAAATGCAATAACAGTCAAAGGCAATCACAGTCAAATGCAATCACAGTCAAATGCAATCACAGTCAAATGCAATCACAGTCAAATGCAATCACAGTCAAATGCAATCACAGTCAAATGCAATCGCAGTCAAATGCAATCACAGTCAAATGCAATCACATTCAAATGCAATCACAGTCAAATGCAATCACAGTCAAATGCAATCACAGTCAAATGCAATCACAGTTAAATGCAATCACAGTCAAAGGCAATCACAGTCAAATGCAATCACAGTGAAATGCAATCACAGTCAAATGCAATCACAGTGAAATGCAATCACAGTCAAATGCAATCACAGTCAAATGCAATCACAGTCAAATGCAATCGCAGTCAAATGCAATCGCAGTCAAATGCAATCACAGTCAAATGCAATCACAGTCAAATGCAATCACAGTCAAATGCAATCACAGTCAAATGCAATCACAGTCAAATGCAATCACAGTCAAATGCAATCACAGTCAAATGCAATCACAGTCAAAGGCAATCACAGTCAAATGCAATCACAGTGAAATGCAATCACAGTCAAATGCAATCACAGTGAAATGCAATCACAGTCAAATGCAATCACAGTCAAATGCAATCACAGTCAAATGCAATCACAGTCAAATGCAATCACAGTCAAATGCAATCACAGACAAATGCAATCACAGTCAAATGCAATCAAAGTAAAATGCAATCACAATCAAATGCAATCACAGTCAAATGCAACCACAGTCAAATGCAATCGCAGTCAAATGCAATCACAGTCAAATGCAATCACAGTCAAATGCAATCACAGTCAAATGCAATCACAGTCAAATGCAATCACAGTCAAATGCAATCACAGTCAAATGCAATCGCAGTCAAATGCAATCACAGTCAAATGCAATCACAGTCAAATGCAATCACAGTCAAATGCAATCACAGTCAAATGCAATCACAGTCAAATGCAATCACAGTCAAATGCAATCACAGTCAAATGCAATCACAGTCAAATGCAATCACAGTCAAATGCAATCACAGTCAAAGGCAATCACAGTCAAATGCAATCACAGTCAAATGCAATCACAGTCAAGTGCAATCACAGTCAAATGCAATCACTGTCAAATGCAATCACAGTCAAAGGCAATCACAGTCAAATGCAATAACAGTCAAAGGCAATCACAGTCAAATGCAATCACAGTCAAATGCAATCACAGTCAAATGCAATCACAGTCAAATGCAATCACAGTCAAATGCAATCACAGTCAAATGCAATCGCAGTCAAATGCAATCACAGTCAAATGCAATCACAGTCAAATGCAATCACAGTCAAATGCAATCACATTCAAATGCAATCACAGTCAAATGCAATCACAGTCAAATGCAATCACAGTCAAAAGCAATCACAGTCAAATGCAATCACAGTCAAATGCAATCACAGTCAAATGCAACCACAGTCAAATGCAATCGCAGACAAATGCAATCACAGTCAAATGCAATCACAGTAAAATGCAATCGCAGTCAAATGCAATCACAGTCAAATGCAATCACAGTCAAATGCAATCACAGTCAAATGCAATCACAGTCAAATGCAATCACATTCAAATGCAATCACAGTCAAATGCAATCACAGTCAAATGCAATCAAAGTCAAATGCAATCACAGTCAAATGCAATCACAGTCAAATGCAATCACAGTCAAATTTAATCACAGTCAAATGCAATCGCAGTCAAATGCAATCACAGTCAAATGCAATCACAGACAAATGCAATCACAGTCAAATGCAATCACAGTAAAATGCAATCACAGTCAAATGCAATCACAGTCAAATGCAACCACAGTCAAATGCAATCGCAGTCAAATGCAATCACAGTCAAATGCAATCACAGTCAAATGCAATCACATTCAAATGCAATCACAGTCAAATGCAATCACAGTCAAATGCAATCACAGTCAAATGCAATCACAGTCAAATGCAATCACAGTCAAATGCAACCACAGTCAAATGCAATCGCAGACAAATGCAATCACAGTCAAATGCAATCACAGTAAAATGCAATCACAATCAAATGCAATCACAGTCAAATGCAACCACAGTCAAATGCAATCGCAGTCAAATGCAATCACAGTCAAATGCAATCACAGTCAAATGCAATCACAGTCAAATGCAATCACAGTCAAATGCAATCACAGTCAAATGCAATCACAGTCAAATGCAATCGCAGTCAAATGCAATCACAGTCAAATGCAATCACAGTCAAATGCAATCACAGTCAAATGCAATCACAGTCAAATGCAATCACAGTCAAATGCAATCACAGTCAAATGCAATCACAGTCAAATGCAATCACAGTCAAATGCAATCACAGTCAAATGCAATCACAGTCAAATGCAATCACAGTCAAATGCAATAACAGTCAAAGGCAATCACAGTCAAATGCAATCACAGTCAAATGCAATCGCAGTCAAATGCAATCACAGTCAAATGCAATCACAGTCAAATGCAATCACAGTCAAATGCAATCGCAGTCAAACGCAATCACAGTCAAATGCAATCACAGTCAAATGCAATCACAGTCAAATGCAATCACAGTCAAATGCAATCACATTCAAATGCAATCACAGTCAAATGCAATCACAGTCAAATGCAATCACAGTCAAATGCAATCACAGTCAAATGCAATCACAGTCAAATGCAATCACAGTCAAATGCAACCACAGTCAAATGCAATCGCAGACAAATGCAATCACAGTCAAATGCAATCACAGTAAAATGCAATCACAATCAAATGCAATCACAGTCAAATGCAACCACAGTCAAATGCAATCGCAGTCAAATGCAATCACAGTCAAATGCAATCACAGTCAAATGCAATCACAGTCAAATGCAATCACAGTCAAATGCAATCACAGTCAAATGCAATCACAGACAAATGCAATCACAGTCAAATGCAATCACAGCAAAATGCAATCACAATCAAATGCAATCACAGTCAAATGCAACCACAGTCAAATGCAATCGCAGTCAAATGTAATCACAGTCAAATGCAATCACAGTCAAATGCAATCACATTCAAATGCAATCACAGTCAAATGCAATCACAGTCAAATGCAATCACAGTCAAATGCAATCACAGTCAAATGCAATCACAGTCAAATGCAATCACAGTCAAATGCAACCACTGTCAAATGCAATCGCAGACAAATGCAATCACAGTCAAATGCAATCACAGTAAAATGCAATCACAATCAAATGCAATCACAGTCAAATGCAACCACAGTCAAATGCAATCGCAGTCAAATGCAATCACAGTCAAATGCAATCACAGTCAAATGCAATCACAGTCAAATGCAATCACAGTCAAATGCAATCACAGTCAAATGCAATCACAGACAAATGCAATCACAGTCAAATGCAATCACAGTAAAATGCAATCACAATCAAATGCAATCACAGTCAAATGCAACCACAGTCAAATGCAATCGCAGTCAAATGCAATCACAGTCAAATGCAATCACAGTCAAATGCAATCACAGTCAAATGCAATCACAGTCAAATGCAATCACAGTCAAATGCAATCACAGTCAAATGCAATCGCAGTCAAATGCAATCACAGTCAAATGCAATCACAGTCAAATGCAATCACAGTCAAATGCAATCACAGTCAAATGCAATCACAGTCAAATGCAATCACAGTCAAATGCAATCACAGTCAAATGCAATCGCAGTCAAATGCAATCACAGTCAAATGCAATCACAGACAAATGCAATCACAGTCAAATGCAATCACAGTAAAATGCAATCACAATCAAATGCAATCACAGTCAAATGCAACCACAGTCAAATGCAATCGCAGTCAAATGCAATCACAGTCAAATGCAATCACAGTCAAATGCAATCACATTCAAATGCAATCACAGTCAAATGCAATCACAGTCAAATGCAATCACAGTCAAATGCAATCACAGTCAAATGCAATCACAGTCAAATGCAACCACAGTCAAATGCAATCGCAGACAAATGCAATCACAGTCAAATGCAATCACAGAAAAATGCAATCACAATCAAATGCAATCACAGTCAAATGCAACCACAGTCAAATGCAATCGCAGTCAAATGCAATCACAGTCAAATGCAATCACAGTCAAATGCAATCACAGTCAAATGCAATCACAGTCAAATGCAATCACAGTCAAATGCAATCACAGTCAAATGCAATCGCAGTCAAATGCAATCACAGTCAAATGCAATCACAGTCAAATGCAATCACAGTCAAATGCAATCACAGTCAAATGCAATCACAGTCAAATGCAATCACAGTCAAATGCAATCACAGTCAAATGCAATCACAGTCAAATGCAATCACAGTCAAATGCAATCACAGTCAAAGGCAATCACAGTCAAATGCAATAACAGTCAAAGGCAATCACAGTCAAATGCAATCACAGTCAAATGCAATCACAGTCAAATGCAATCACAATCAAATGCAATCACAGTCAAATGCAATCACAGTCAAATGCAATCGCAGTCAAATGCAATCACAGTCAAATGCAATCACAGTCAAATGCAATCACAGTCAAATGCAATCACAGTCAAATGCAATCACATTCAAATGCAATCACAGTCAAATGCAATCACAGTCAAATGCAATCACAGTCAAATGCAATCACAGTCAAATGCAATCACAGTCAAATGCAATCACAGTCAAATGCAACCACAGTCAAATGCAATCGCAGACAAAGGCAATCACAGTCAAATGCAATCACAGTAAAATGCAATCACAATCAAATGCAATCACGGTCAAATGCAATCACAGACAAATGCAATCACAGTCAAATGCAATCACAGTAAAATGCAATCACAATCAAATGCAATCACAGTCAAATGCAACCACAGTCAAATGCAATCGCAGTCAAATGCAATCACAGTCAAATGCAATCACAGTCAAATGCAATCACATTCAAATGCAATCACAGTCAAATGCAATCACAGTCAAATGCAATCACAGTCAAATGCAATCACAGTCAAATGCAATCACAGTCAAATGCAATCACAGTCAAATGCAACCACAGTCAAATGCAATCGCAGACAAATGCAATCACAGTCAAATGCAATCACAGTAAAATGCAATCACAATCAAATGCAATCACAGTCAAATGCAACCACAGTCAAATGCAATCGCAGTCAAATGCAATCACAGTCAAATGCAATCACAGTCAAATGCAATCAGAGTCAAATGCAATCACAGTCAAATGCAATCACAGTCAAATGCAATCACAGACAAATGCAATCAAAGTCAAATGCAATCACAGTAAAATGCAATCACAATCAAATGCAATCACAGTCAAATGCAACCACAGTCAAATGCAATCGCAGTCAAATGCAATCACAGTCAAATGCAATCACAGTCAAATGCAATCACAGTCAAATGCAATCACAGTCAAATGCAATCACAGTCAAATGCAATCACAGTCAAATGCAATCGCAGTCAAATGCAATCACAGTCAAATGCAATCACAGTCAAATGCAATCACAGTCAAATGCAATCACAGTCAAATGCAATCACAGTCAAATGCAATCACAGTCAAATGCAATCACAGTCAAATGCAATCACAGTCAAATGCAATCACAGTCAAATGCAATCACAGTCAAAGGCAATCACAGTCAAATGCAATAACAGTCAAAGGCAATCACAGTCAAATGCAATCACAGTCAAATGCAATCACAGTAAAATGCAATCACAATCAAATGCAATCACAGTCAAATGCAACCACAGTCAAATGCAATCGCAGTCAAATGCAATCACAGTCAAATGCAATCACAGTCAAATGCAATCACAGTAAAATGCAATCACAATCAAATGCAATCACGGTCAAATGCAATCACAGACAAATGCAATCACAGTCAAATGCAATCACAGTAAAATGCAATCACAATCAAATGCAATCACAGTCAAATGCAACCACAGTCAAATGCAATCGCAGTCAAATGCAATCACAGTCAAATGCAATCACAGTCAAATGCAATCACATTCAAATGCAATCACAGTCAAATGCAATCACAGTCAAATGCAATCACAGTCAAATGCAATCACAGTCAAATGCAATCACAGTCAAATGCAATCACAGTCAAATGCAACCACAGTCAAATGCAATCGCAGACAAATGCAATCGCAGTCAAATGCAATCACAGTAAAATGCAATCACAATCAAATGCAATCACAGTCAAATGCAACCACAGTCAAATGCAATCGCAGACAAATGCAATCACAGTCAAATGCAATCACAGTAAAATGCAATCACAATCAAATGCAATCACAGTCAGATGCAACCACAGTCAAATGCAATCACATTCAAATGCAATCACAGTCAAATGCAATCACAGTCAAATGCAATCACAGTCAAATGCAATCACAGTCAAAGGCAATCACAGTCAAATGCAATCACAGTAAAATGCAATCACAATCAAATGCAATCACGGTCAAATGCAATCACAGACAAATGCAATCACAGTCAAATGCAATCACAGTAAAATGCAATCACAATCAAATGCAATCACAGTCAAATGCAACCACAGTCAAATGCAATCGCAGTCAAATGCAATCACAGTCAAATGCAATCACAGTCAAATGCAATCACATTCAAATGCAATCACAGTCAAATGCAATCACAGTCAAATGCAATCACAGTCAAATGCAATCACAGTCAAATGCAATCACAGTCAAATGCAATCACAGTCAAATGCAATCGCAGACAAATGCAATCACAGTCAAATGCAATCACAGTAAAATGCAATCACAATCAAATGCAATCACAGTCAAATGCAACCACAGTCAAATGCAATCGCAGTCAAATGCAATCACAGTCAAATGCAATCACAGTCAAATGCAATCAGAGTCAAATGCAATCACAGTCAAATGCAATCACAGTCAAATGCAATCACAGACAAATGCAATCAAAGTCAAATGCAATCACAGTAAAATGCAATCACAATCAAATGCAATCACAGTCAAATTCAACCACAGTCAAATGCAATCGCAGTCAAATGCAATCACAGTCAAATGCAATCACAGTCAAATGCAATCACAGTCAAATGCAATCACAGTCAAATGCAATCACAGTCAAATGCAATCACAGTCAAATGCAATCGCAGTCAAATGCAATCACAGTCAAATGCAATCACAGTCAAATGCAATCACAGTCAAATGCAATCACAGTCAAATGCAATCACAGTCAAATGCAATCACAGTCAAATGCAATCACAGTCAAATGCAATCACAGTCAAATGCAATCACAGTCAAATGCAATCACAGTCAAAGGCAATCACAGTCAAATGCAATAACAGTCAAAGGCAATCACAGTCAAATGCAATCACAGTCAAATGCAATCACAGTCAAATGCAATCACAGTCAAATGCAATCACAGTCAAATACAATCACAGTCAAATGCAATCGCAGTCAAATGCAATCACAGACAAATGCAATCACTGTAAAATGCAATCACAATCAAATGCAATCACAGTCAAATGCAACCACAGTCAAATGCAATCGCAGTCAAATGCAATCACAGTCAAATGCAATCGCAGTCAAATGCAATCACAGTCAAATGCAATCACAGTCAAATGCAATCACAGTCAAATGCAATCACAGTCAAATGCAACCGCAGACAAATGCAATCACAGTCAAATGCAATCACAGTAAAATGCAATCACAATCAAATGCAATCACAGTCAAATGCAACCACAGTCAAATGCAATCGCAGTCAAATGCAATCACAGTCAAAGGCAATCACAGTCAAATGCAATAACAGTCAAAGGCAATCACAGTCAAATGCAATCACAGTCAAATGCAATCACAGTCAAATGCAATCACAGTCAAATGCAATCACAGTCAAATGCAATCGCAGTCAAATGCAATCACAGTCAAATGCAATCACAGTCAAATGCAAACACAGTCAAATGCAATCACAGTCAAATGCAATCACAGTCAAAGGCAATCACAGTCAAATGCAATAACAGTCAAAGGCAATCACAGTCAAATGCAATCACAGTCAAATGCAATCACAGTCAAATGCAATCACAGTCAAAAGCAATCACAGTCAAATGCAATCACAGTCAAATGCAATCGCAGTCAAATGCAATCACAGTCAAATGCAATCACAGTCAAATGCAATCACAGTCAAATGCAATCACAGTCAAATGCAATCACATTCAAATGCAATCACAGTCAAATGCAATCACAGTCAAATGCAATCACAGTCAAATGCAATCACAGTCAAATGCAATCACAGTCAAATGCAATCACAGTCAAATGCAACCACAGTCAAATGCAATCGCAGACAAATGCAATCACAGTCAAATGCAATCACAGTAAAATGCAATCACAATCAAATGCAATCACAGTCAAAGGCAATCACAGTCAAATGCAATAACAGTCAAAGGCAATCACAGTCAAATGCAATCACAGTCAAATGCAATCACAGTCAAATGCAATCACAGTCAAATGCAATCACAGTCAAATACAATCACAGTCAAATGCAATCGCAGTCAAATGCAATCACAGTCAAAGGCAATCACAGTAAAATGCAATCACAATCAAATGCAATCACAGTCAAATGCAACCACAGTCAAATGCAATCGCAGTCAAATGCAATCACAGTCAAATGCAATCACAGTCAAATGCAATCACAGTCAAATGCAATCACAGTCAAATGCAACCGCAGACAAATGCAATCACAGTCAAATGCAATCACAGTAAAATGCAATCACAATCAAATGCAATCACAGTCAAATGCAACCACAGTCAAATGCAATCGCAGTCAAATGCAATCACAGTCAAATGCAATCACAGTCAAATGCAATCACAGTCAAATGCAATCACAGTCAAATGCAATCACAGTCAAATGCAATCACAGTCAAATGCAATCGCAGTCAAATGCAATCACAGTCAAATGCAATCACAGTCAAATGCAATCACAGTCAAATGCAATCACAGTCAAATGCAATCGCAGTCTAATGCAATCACAGTCAAATGCAATCACAGTCAAATGCAATCACAGTCAAATGCAATCACAGTCAAATGCAATCACAGTCAAAGGCAATCACAGTCAAAAGCAATAACAGTCAAAGGCAATCAAAGTCAAATGCAATCACAGTCAAATGCAATCACAGTCAAATGCAATCACAGTCAAATGCAATCACAGTCAAATGCAATCACAGTCAAATGCAATCGCAGTCAAATGCAATCACCGTCAAATGCAATCACAGTCAAATGCAATCACAGTCAAATGCAATCACAGTCAAATGCAATCACATTCAAATGCAATCACAGTCAAATGCAATCACAGTCAAATGCAATCACAGTCAAATGCAATCACAGTCAAATGCAATCACAGTCAAATGCAATCACAGTCAAATGCAACCACAGTCAAATGCAATCGCAGACAAATGCAATCACAGTCAAATGCAATCACAGTAAAATGCAATCACAATCAAATGCAATCACAGTCAAATGCAACCACAGTCAAATGCAATCGCAGTCAAATGCAATCACAGTCAAATGCAATCACAGTCAAATGCAATCACAGTCAAATGCAATCACAGTCAAATGCAATCACAGTCAAATGCAATCACAGACAAATGCAATCACAGTCAAATGCAATCACAGTCAAATGCAATCACAGTCAAATGCAATCACAGTCAAATGCAATCACAGTCAAATGCAATCACAGTCAAATGCAATCACAGTCAAAGGCAATCACAGTCAAATGCAATAACAGTCAAAGGCAATCACAGTCAAATGCAATCACAGTCAAATGCAATCACAGTCAAATGCAATCGCAGTCAAATGCAATCACAGTCAAATACAATCACAGTCAAATGCAATCGCAGTCAAATGCAATCACAGTCAAATGCAATCACAGTAAAATGCAATCACAATCAAATGCAATCACAGTCAAATGCAACCACAGTCAAATGCAATCGCAGTCGAATGCAATCACAGTCAAATGCAATCACAGTCAAATGCAATCACAGTCAAATGCAATCACAGTCAAATGCAATCACAGTCAAATGCAATCACAGTCAAATGCAATCGCAGTCAAATGCAATCACAGCCAAATGCAATCACAGTCAAATGCAATCACAGTCAAATGCAATCACAGTCAAATGCAATCACAGTCAAATGCAATCACAGTCAAATGCAATCACAGTCAAATGCAATCACAGTCAAATGCAATCACAGTCAAATGCAATCACAGTCAAAGGCAATCACAGTCAAATGCAATAACAGTCAAAGGCAATCACAGTCAAATGCAATCACAGTCAAATGCAATCACAGTCAAATGCAATCACAGTCAAATGCAATCACAGTCAAATACAATCACAGTCAAATGCAATCGCAGTCAAATGCAATCACAGTCAAATGCAATCACAGTCAAATGCAATCACAGTCAAATGCAATCACAGTCAAATGCAATCACAGTCAAATGCAATCACAGTCAAATGCAATCACAGTTAAATGCAATCACAGTCAAATGCAATCACAGTCAAATGCAATCACAGTCAAATGCAATCGCAGTCAAATGCAATCACAGCCAAATGCAATCACAGTCAAATGCAATCACAGTCAAATGCAATCACAGTCAAATGCAATCACAGTCAAATGCAATCACAGTCAAATGCAATCACAGTCAAATGCAATCACAGTCAAATGCAATCACAGTCAAATGCAATCACAGTCAAAGGCAATCACAGTCAAATGCAATCACAGTCAAATGCAGTCACAGTCAAATGCAATCACAGTCAAATGCAATCACAGTCAAATGCAATCACAGTCAAATGCAATCACAGTCAAATGCAATCACAGTCAAATGCAATCACAGTCAAATGCAATCACAGTCAAATGCAATCACAGTTAAATGCAATCACAGTCAAATGCAATCACAGTGAAATGCAATCACAGTCAAATGCAATCACAGTGATATGCAATCACAGTCAAATGCAATCACAGTCAAATGCAATCACAGTCAAATGCAATCACAGTCAAATGCAATCACAGTCAAAGGCAATCACAGTCAAATGCAATCACAGTCAAATGCAGTCACAGTCAAATGCAATCACAGTCAAATGCAATCACAGTCAAATGCAATCACAGTCAAATGCAATCACAGTCAAATGCAATCACAGTCAAATGCAATCACAGTCAAATGCAATCACAGTCAAATGCAATCACAGTCAAATGCAATCACAGTCAAATGCAATCACAGTGAAATGCAATCACAGTCAAATGCAATCACAGTGATATGCAATCACAGTCAAATGCAATCACAGTCAAATGCAATCACAGTCAAATGCAATCACAGTCAAATGCAATCACAGTCAAATGCAATCACAGTCAAATGCAATCACAGACAAATGCAATCACAGTCAAATGCAATCACAGTAATATGCTATCACAATCAAATGCAATCACAGTCAATTGCAACCACAGTCAAATGCAATCGCAGTCAAATGCAATCACAGTCAAATTCAATCACAGTCAAATGCAATCACAGACAAATGCAATCACAGTCAAAAGCAATCACAGTCAAATGCAATCACAGTTAAATGCAATCGCAGTCAAATGCAATCACAGTCAAATGCAATAACAGTCAAAGGCAATCACAATCAAATGCAATCACAGTCAAATGCAATCACAGTCAAATGCAATCACAGTCAAATGCAATCACAGTCAAATGCAATCACAGTCAAATGCAATCGCAGTCAAATGCAATCACACTCAAATGCAATCACAGTCAAATGCAATCACAGTCAAATGCAATCACAGTCAAATGCAATCACAGTCAAATGCAATCACAGTCAAAGGCAATCACAGTCAAATGCAATCACAGTCAAATGCAATCACAGTCAAATGCAACCACAGTCAAATGCAATCACAGTCAAATGCAATCACAGACAAATGCAATCACAGTCAAATGCAATCACAGTCAAATGCAATCACAGTCAAATGCAATCACAGTCAAATGCAATCGCAGTCAAATGCAATCACAGTCGAATGCAATAACAGTCAAAGGCAATCACAATCAAATGCAATCACAGTCAAATGCAATCACAGTCAAATGCAATCACAGTCAAATGCAATCACAGTCAAATGCAATCACAGTCAAATGCAATCGCAGTCAAATGCAATCACAGTCAAATGCAATCACAGTCAAATGCAATCACAGTCAAATGCAATCACAGTCAAATGCAATCACAGTCAAAGGCAATCACAGTCAAATGCAATCACAGTCAAATGCAATCACAGTCAAATGCAATCACAGTCAAATGCAATCACAGTCAAATGCAATCACAGTCAAATGCAATCACAGTCAAATGCAATCACAGTCAAATGCAATCACAGTCAAATGCAATCACAGTCAAATGCAATCACAGTCAAATGCAATCACAGTCAAATACAATCACAGTCAAATGCAATCACAGACATGCGTCGCGATTTCTGTAAAATATCAACAGCAGTTTAGGAACGCAGTTCTTAAAATACTGTTAAATTTAGGAACTTCGTTCATCGGAAAAACCTATGAGTAGCACGAACCCGGTGGGTAGGCTCCTGAAGGTATCTGATGATGGATATCCTTTGGAAATCTACTCTAACAAGCCCTTTAAGATCACTGCAAATCCACTGTTGACCAAACCAAAGCAGAAAGTTTCCTAGGAAGCAGTATGGCGGTGACGCAATGAAAGGATCCATTCAAGTGGATATTTACAGTCAAGTGCAACTTTTTTGGATTAAAGACAGTCAGAACCGAGGCGGAACTCTTATGGCTCCAGTTCGACCAACTCTTAGGTTTTTATACTGCAGAGAAACCGCTGCTTCACAAAAATTCAACATAAAAATTCAGAAGCACATTTGCTTTCTTTAGCTTGTGGATTCGCCATTGCAACCTTTAGCGGTGAATCAAAACTTTGAAATTTTTTATTGTTTTGAGCACCAAACAGGGCGTAACGCATACAAAACAGATCTGGATCGAGAAAAGAAAACGAAATTGATTGTTGGACATTTGAGATAACAGGGAAACCTTATATATATATATATATATATATATATATATATATATATATATATATATATATATGTATATATACATATATATATTATATATATATATATATATATATATATATGTTCATATATATATATATGAACTTATATATATATATATATATATATATATATATATATATATATTGTCCCATTTAAGTGAAGAAACAATGGTTCTCCTCGAGCAGAAATTGCATGCTTCATTACGCTAGTTACAAGAATTTAATTTTCTTCTGTTTTCAGATGAGAGTGTCTCGAAGAAAGCCACCAGGAACTCATCTGAACTGGGATTAGGTAAAGAAGGAGAAGTTACAAGTTAGGTCCCCAATTTCCTAATAACTTGAAAAAATTTCCATTGACTTGTCGTTTTTTGGGCTGAAGAAATTTACCCTGAGGAACAACTGGGACAGATAAGCAGCATGCGAGATTGCGTTAATGTGTTGAAATCTGGTCAATGACAGCCCTTCACTTTACCTTTCGCTTGTCTTTCAAAAAGAATCATGATATGCTGAAATCTGATACTACTATACTGATTACAGTGAGCATGCTTTAAACAAGAACAAAATTCTTTTATGTGTTTAAGAAAACAACGTGTATTCAGACGCACATTTGTTTTCTTAAGCTAGTGGATTTGTCACTGCAACGTAAATCAAACACGTTTTGTGTTGAATCAAAACTTTGTTGTTTAAATGTGGTACTGTGTCGAGCACCAAACAAGGCGAAACGCATATAAAAAAACAGCTCTACATCGGAAAAAAACTAAAAAGTATCTTGGACATTTGACTTGACAGGGAAACCTTAGATCAATGATTTTGGCTTGTGTTAAGAGTCAATAATTATCCTTGAGCAGAAATGGCGTGTTTTCATTTTGCTCGTTAAATGAAGCTAAGCTTTTTTGTTGGTTTGAAGGGAGAGTGTCTCGAAGCTTATCTGAACTGGGACCAGGTAAAGAAAGTACAAGTTAAGTCCCCATTTTTCTGCTAACTTGGCAAATCTCCATTGACTTAAGATAGAGCAAGTTGAAAGTGTGGAACATTTTTAGAGCACGTTGAGAGAGTTAGCTGAAAGTTGTTATTTCAAGAGTGATTAGGTAGCAGTAGTACGGCGGGACATATTCATCACCAATATAGTCAACGATGACATTAAAAGAGCTGTTTGAAATCTACAGTCGAGCCGGAACGCGCATTAAATATAGCTCTGAACTTGGAATTGGGGCAGCAAAATCAACAAAAAACTGACAGGCAACAATAAGCAGAGCGCAAGCGCAAGTAAGTTCCAATAAACGGGACAACAAATGACTCGACCTGGCAATCGCGCCGCAAAAACAATTGGCCGATATTTTTGTCAGATATGAAACACGAGTAAGAGTTCTGTTTATATAGTGAATGGTGAGAAATGCAATAGTTGCTGTTTAAAAAACCATATTGTTAAAGTATGGTGAAAAATAATTTGTTTCAAACAGCGGGTGGTTCAATATATCAAATAAATCAGATAAATCCCAAGAAATTTCAGTTAAAGCTTCAGCGAATCAAATTGAGAAATGAAATCGGAAGCACGAATTTAACTACAGTCCGACCGAAGTTAACTAAATTGGCATGCAAGACTTGTGGTTGTGGATGACGGTCTCGGGTCTCTTATTCGATACGATTCATTCGACGAACTTGGTACCGAATAGCAGTTGATCATTTGAGGAATCAACAGTGAATTGAGTCGCATGACAAGGCCCATTTAAACATCAAAAATCGCTACAACTTCCTGCACTTATTACTAGAATTGATAAATTGAAACTTATACAGTCAAATCGAAGTTTCGTAAAAAAGAATGAGATCTCTCATCGAAACTACGTCAGGAAATAGACCGGAGAAGAATACTCGAAAGCTTGTCAGGGAAGGAGCAAGCGAACTAGATAATCTTCTTCAAATACAGAGTCTAAAACATCTAAAAAATTATATATATTATATATATATATATATATATATATATATATATATATATATATATATATATTAAACTCCACAAACTCTCGGTCATCCGCCAAAAAAACGTCAAGAGGTCAAGACCAGGCAGCACTCAGAACCTATTAAGAATTTTTTGGAAACATTTGCGATATCGAGGGGCTATAATGACGCCCACGGTATTTTGACATTGTTAATTCGTGAGTCTTCACCAATCAATATTCCCCTATCCTCGATATCACGAAAAATACGCAGAGCATTTTTCAAAAGTCAATGAAACTGAAAACGTTAGGGAAACAGCGGGTGGCCAAAAAAATTGTGTTTGTTGAACTCGTCATCATCATTATGGTATCAAGTCTTATGACCAGTAAAAAATTCTAATAATTTTCTGTATCATTATTCTAGATGCAATGCAAAATTGAATAAATGGTGTATATATAAATATATATATATATATATATATATATATTTATATGTATATATATATATATATATATATATATATATATATATATATATATATTTATATATATATATATATATATATATATATATATATTTGTATATATTATATATATATATATATATATATATATATATAAATATATATATATATATATATATATATATATATATATATATATATATATTTATATTATATATATATATATATATATATATATATATATACAAATATATATATATATATATATATATATATATATATAAATATATATATATATATATATATATATATATATATTATATTTGTATATATATATATATATATATATATAT
>NC_134468.1:85731969-85851500 GCF_964194025.1 Convolutriloba macropyga
TGATTCTGTACATTGAGAAGCAGCACCGGGCAATAGTACATTTTACACCAGAGCAGTCCAACTTGAAAAACAGTTGAAAATTTGCAAAAAGAAAAAGGCTTAAGAATTTTGTCAATCTTCAGATAAAACAGTTATGGCCGCTTGAGTATAGTACCATGTAAGTTGATTGAATGAAACCAGGTAGTTTAAGTTTAATGATCCTATTTCCCTTGGTCATGACAAAAAGGTGGCGTTACTCAGTTTGCCGTCCTTTCCAAAATTTTGATTTATCTTTTTTAAAAAACAATGCTGGTTTTGAGGGAATTGTGGTTCTTCAGAATTGTAAGAGATGAGGAAGCATACATGTTGACAACAATATAAGCAATAGTGAGCAAAAGAGCCGCACGTAAAACTTTCGCGCCAAAAAAGCAGACTAATGAAAAGACTGATGATTGACCCATGAAAAGACTTTAACTCGACTTTTTTGGTTATGAAAAGACTAATGGTGGACCCATGAAAAGATCTTGCTCGACTTTAACTGGTTATGAGCAAACAAATGTTGTGCCCATGACAAGACTTGATCGACTCAAATTGGTTATAAAAAGCTCGACCTGGATCACTGAAAGATCTTAGTTGGACTATTTTCTTTTTTTTGTGAAGATTGGGTTGAGTTCATGCCCTCAATTTGTGTCGAGCAAAAGTACATTGTAAAATTTTTGCATCCAGTTAAAGTCGTTTGTGAAATTTTTTGTTCCAGCTAAAGTCTTTTGTGACAAATTTGAGTCGCGATAAAGTCCAGCATCTCATAAAGTCCAGTTAAATGCGTTTCATAGCTGAAATGAGTCAAGTATGGCTTTTCATTGTACATTTCGGTCGAGTTTTGTCTTTTTATAAGTCTGTACCTAGACCTGGGTGAACTATTTCAGATGTCTTAATCAATTTCAAACGCGGGAAAATCGTACGTATGATCTATGTCAGAATCTGCATTAATAACAAGAATTTATGTACTTGTTTTCTAATGATCGTAGCAATATTTTGTGACGCACTAGTTCCGAATCATTAATCACAATGCTTTCTATATTATCAGAAAATCAATATAAGGAAAAATTCAATTTTTTTAAGGACTTATCGATGAGTTAAGAAAAAAACTTCAAATAAGTTTGAGCTTGTCCCAGAATTAACAGGGCGTCACAGTAAAGGTATTTGACTACATCAAATACACAATTTTTGTAGGGAAATAGTCCATGACTTGTTAACTTTCAAACCTATCCTACCGACAATTCTCTATGTTTTAAACTGAGTATACCAAAGCATCTTTAGCTTCTAAGACATCATTAGCAATCACTCTCACGTACAAAATCAAAGACAACGAGAAAAACAAACGTTTCTAATATTCGCTAGGTACGAAACCAAACATTTTTTGCCAAATTTTTGCACTATTATTTTTTTAAGTTTCCTCGTTATCCTTGACTAGTTTGAGATATAAGTTCGCATCAAAATATTTTATTTTTTTATCGATTAGAACTTTCTACTAGCTCAATTAAATCACCAAAATTTATAATCTATAACAACATGTAAAACCTTTTGAATTTTTTTTCAAAACTTTTAGTTCAGGGCCATTTTGTTCAAAAATTTATGAATTGTTGTGGTAAAATAGCAGTAAAATAAACAGATCACTAAAATGCAAGCAACTATCTCAAAAAAAATTCCATATAAACTTTTCAAAAATGATTTTATTCAATCAATAATTGTATTAAAAGAAATTTGACAAAAACGAAAATTAATTGAAGTAAAAATTGTTCTCAGTTTGCCCTATCGAAAAATTACATCACTAAAAATATAAAATTAATTGAATTCAACGAAATCAAATGGCCTTAAAGAAAATTTCAAAAAAATTCCTTTTTACAATATAAGTGTAACAGTTCTAGAACCGGCAAAACGAAAATATTTTCACAGCAAATTTTGTTTACATTTTACATCCATGCAAATTCTTCTCATGCAAAATTTATAAATCGAATTAGGAAACTGAAAAAGCCGTGAATGAATAAAAATTATAAACAAACCCTGTTTTCAAACATCAACTTTCCCAGCACAAAAATTTTCAGAATGCAACAAATTCGTGCACAAATTGAATCTTCTCTAAACTTTTGCCGAATCGTAGAGAATCAATGTCGTCAAAATCAAACAGATTACACTTGCAAGCAAAAAGACTTGGGATCTTTCAATGAAGAGACTGAGGCAATAACCAACAAAAAAAAACGAGAGGTGGGGGAACATTATAAAGATTTATTAGTGTTTCCTAATAAAAAGTTAACAAAAATCAAATGGCAACAAATTCATCAAAATTTCAGACTACACGTAAAAAAGAACAAAAAAGACTTTAGAAAAATAGAGACCTGACAAGATATGTCAATAAGGAACAAAAAAAGCAAAAAATGATAAAAAATTTTGATCTGTTTTTTTATTGACCAATGTTTTTTAGTCTGTTTTTTATTAACCAATGATGTTGAAAGGAGGTACCTGGAAGAAGAATCATTTTTAGTCATTAATAAGGCCCGATGATAAAGCAAAAAGGAACAATGAATTGCTCGAATCAAAAACTGTTTCGCCTCTGTTCAAATACAAAAATTCCATCACAATAAGACTTCACTATAAACTTATAAATGCATTTTGTTTTATGGGCATTTCTCGTGAGAAAAATTCAGAGTAAAAACAGAATTCCAATAGCCATATTGGAACAAATAAATTGATTCTAATTTAAGAAAAATTTGAAATTTTTCCATTAATTCCACTACATTATTTAAGCCAAAAAATATTTTGAAAACTTATAAAAATCTTCACAAAAATAACAGATCAGTGCACTGAATCGCCTCATGAAACAGAATAATGTACAAGGTAGTCCTACACCGTCGACATTTCTCGTCTGAATAATCATCATAATTGGACCACTCCATATTCTGCCCCCAGTACGTTATGAACCCACAGATACAGAGCACGGGCTGTTTTATAGTGAATCCCTATTCAAAAATATGGCACCTGTGCTTGGGGGTGCAAAGAAAATGAACCCACTATTCTGGGGAGGGGGCAAATGAAAGATATTCGTGACAAAAATGACAACCTTATTTCTAAATTGGCGTAGGTCGCCGAATGGCCAATTATATCCGATCGCTGTTGTTCCCCCCACATTAGGTGGTGCAGAAGTGCTGTTCTGGAAGTTTCCTCCGGGAGTGGTTGACTGGTTGGCAATCTGTCGAGTTGTAGGAACCGTATTTGACTCCCACCAGCCGTTACTGGCTGTGTTCTCAGCTGGAGTAGGAGTGCTAGTTTTCAAACTGTCGGTCGGGGAATTTTTGGTTACGAATGGCGTAGGACTCTCAAACCACCCATTGAATGCGGTGTGGTCAACCGAGCTAGAAAAATTGCTTTCAGCGTTTCGCAATGCTTGTTGAGTGGTTTCCTGAAAAGTGTCGCTACCGTGTGGAGTTGTATTCTCTGGCCAGCCATTTAATTCTGTGCTTCTGGAAGCTGCGGTTTTTGGACTTCTGGAATTTTGTCTATAGGTTCTCTGCTCGTAAATTAATGTAGTGCCGCTTGTCGCCACTTCAGTTGAGTCAATGTTGTTATGCGCTGCGGTAGTGATCTCGTTAGGAGTAGTAGTTTTTACAACTGTATTTTTGTTGATAACTGGAGCGGTACTAAAAGACTTGTCTCTACTGATTCCGAGATCGTTTGTCGGTAAGGTGCTGCGGTCTAACCAATCACGCCAACGAGCAGTCTCAGCAGCGGTTGTGTTTGTCGTTTCTAACGATCCGATGAAAGGTATACTACTGGTGTCATCTGGCTCGGTACTGCGGGACTCGTCGCTGCTGTCTTGATTGATGTTTGCCGATACAGTGCTGCTCTCTAACCGAAATCCCGATCCGGTGATTTCAACTACTGCTGGAATTGTGCTCTCTACAAAACCGTCAAATACTGTGCTCTTGATGGCTGCTGGAGAGGCGCCATAAGATCCAATGCTAATAGCTTGTCCGTCATTTTTAGATACAGTGCTACTTTCCAACAACCAGCCATTCGCACCAGAGGTCTCAAAGGCTGTAGGAGTAGTGTTCTCAGGCAAAAAGTTCATTGCGTTCTTGGTGGTAACTCGAGAGGTAGGGTAGGATCCATCGTCGCTACTAACTTGATTGTTGCTGGTTGATATAGTGCTGCTCTCTATCAAACCACTGGAGTGGGAGTTCTGTGTTGCTGTTTCAGTTGCGCTCTCTGGCACAGTTGTAATGGTACTCTGTGATTTCTGGCTACTGACTCTGCTATCGGTTGCGGATACTCCCCTGTTTTGTGACCAGCCACTTGACACAGATATCTCAAATGTTTCCGGAGTAGTGACTTCTGGCCAACCATTAAAAGGAGTCATTGTGGTTGCTTTTCGAGTAACACTGCTTAAATGTTCGTTTCTGGATTCGGTATTATATGCCGATGTAGTGCGGCTTTCCCACCAACCACTTGAGCCAAGAGTTTCCACAGTTGTAGGAGTTGTGTTCTCTGGCCAACCATTAAAAGCCGTACCTATGTTCTTGCTGGCAACTGAAATGGTACTTTGCGGCTTCTGGCTGCTGGTGTTGCTGTCGGTTGTCATTGTGCTGCTTTCTGACCAACCACTCGAGTGAGAGCTCTCGAATGCTATTAGAGTAGTGACTTCCGGCCAAACATTAAAAGGTGTGTTTGTGGTCGCTTTTTGAGTGGTACTGCCTAATTTCTCGCCACTACCTCTGGTATCATATGTCGATGTTGTGCTGCTTTCCTCCAACTCGCCCGAGCCAAGGGTTTGAATGTCCGGAGGAGTTGTACTCTCTGGCCAGCCGTTGAATGGTGTGCCCTTGGTAGTACTGTCCTGAGTACTGTCCCTAATCTGTGTAGTACTGTCCAACCAGCCGCTACTGGTTACATACGCCGGCGGAAGTTGAGTTGTTTTGTCCACCGATTCTCCCGAGCCAATGGTCTGGATGTCCGGAGGAGTTGTATTCTCTGGCCACCCATTGAACGTTGTACCCTTGGTAGTACTGTCCTGAGTTTTGTCCCTAATCTGAGTAGTAATGTCCAACCAGCCGCTACTGATTACATATTCCGTCGGAGTCTGAGTTGTTTTGTCCAACGATTCTCCCGAGCCAAAGGTCTGGATGTCTGGAGGAGTTGTATTCTCTGGCCACCCATTGAATGGTGTGCCCTTGGTAGTACTGTCCTGAGTACTGTTACTAATCTGAGTTGTACTGTCCAACCAGCCGCTACTGGTTACATATTCCGTCGGAATCTGAGTTGTTTTGTCCACCGATTCTCCCGAGCCAAAGGTCTGGATGTCCGGAGGAGTTGTAAACTCCGACCACCCATTGAATGGTGTGCCCTTGGTAGTACTGTCCTTAGTACTGTCCCTAATCTGAGTAGTACTGTCTAACCAGCCGCTACTGGTTACATATTCAGTCGGAGTCTGAGTTGTTTTGTCAACCGATTCTCCCGAGCCAAAGGTCTGGATGTCCGGAGGAGTTGTAAACTCCGGCCACCCATTGAATGGTGTGCCCTTGGTAGTACTGTCCTTAGTACTGTCCCTAATCTGAGTAGTACTGTCTAACCAGCCGCTACTGGTTACATATTCAGTCGGAGTCTGAGTTGTTTTGTCAACCGATTCTCCCGAGCCAAAGGTCTGGATGTCCGGAGGAGTTGTAAACTCCGGCCACCCATTGAATGGTGTGCCCTTGGTAGTACTGTCCTTAGTACTGTCCCTAATCTGAGTAGTACTGTCTAACCAGCCGCTACTGGTTACATATTCAGTCGGAGTCTGAGTTGTTTTGTCAACCGATTCTCCCGAGCCCAAGGTCTGGATGTCCGGAGGAGTTGTATTCTCTGGCCAACCATTGAATGGTGGGCCCTTGGTAGTACTGTCCTTAGTACTGTCCCTAATCTGAGTAGTAATGTCCAACCAGCCGCTACTGGTTACATATTCCGTCGGAGTCTGAGGTTTTTTGTCAACCGATTCTCCCGAGCCCAAGGTCTGGATGTCCGGAGGAGTTGTATTCTCTGGCCACCCATTGAATGGTGGGCCCTTGGTAGTACTGTCCTTAGTACTGTCCCTAATCTGAGTAGTACTGTCTAACCAGCCGCTACTGGTTACATATTCAGTCGGCGTCTGAGTTGTTTTGTCAACCGATTCTCCCGAGCCAAAGGTCTGGATGTCCGGAGGAGTTGTAAACTCCGGCCACCCATTGAATGGTGTGCCCTTGGTAGTACTGTCCTTAGTACTGTCCCTAATCTGAGTAGTACTGTCTAACCAGCCGCTACTGGTTACATATTCAGTCGGAGTCTGAGTTGTTTTGTCAACCGATTCTCCCGAGCCCAAGGTCTGGATGTCCGGAGGAGTTGTAAACTCCGGCCACCCATTGAATGGTGTGCCCTTGGTAGTACTGTCCTTAGTACTGTCCCTAATCTGAGTAGTACTGTCTAACCAGCCGCTACTGGTTACATATTCAAACGGAGTCTGAGTTGTTTTGTCAACCGATTCTCCCGAGCCCAAGGTCTGGATGTCCGGAGGAGTTGTATTCTCTGGCCACCCATTGAATGGTGGGCCCTTGGTAGTACTGTCCTTAGTACTGTCCCTAATCTGAGTAGTAATGTCCAACCAGCCGCTACTGGTTACATATTCCGTCGGAGTCTGAGGTTTTTTGTCCACCGATTCTCCCGAGCCAAAGGTCTGGATGTCCAGAGGAGTTGTATTCTCTGGCCACCCATTGAACATTGTACCCCTGGTAGTACTGTCCTGAGTACTGTCCCTAATCTGAGTAGTTTTGTCCAACCAGCCGCTACTGGTTTCATATTCCGTCGGAGTCTGAGTTGTTTTGTCCATTGATTCTCCCGAGCCAAAGGTCTGGATTCCTGGAGGAGTTGTATTCTCTGGCCACCCATTGAATGTTGTGCCCTTGGTAGTACTGTCCTGAGTACTGTCCCTAATCTGAGTAGTACTGTCCAACCAGCCGCTACTGGTTACATACTCCGTCAGAGTCTGAGTTGTTTTGTCCACCGATTCTCCCGAGCCAAAGGTCTGGATGTCCGGAAGAGTTGTTTTCTCCTGCCACCCATTGAATGGTGTGCCATTGGTAGTACTGTCCTGAGTACTGTCCCTAATCTGAGTAGCACTGTCCAACCAGCCGCTACTGGTTACATATTCCGTCGGAGTGTGAGTTGTTTTGTCCACCGATTCTCCCGAGCCAAAAGTCTGGATGTCCAGAGGTGTTGTATTCTCTGGCCACCCATTGAATGTTGTGCCCTTGGTAGTAATGTCCTGGGTACTGTCCCTAATCTGAGTAGTACTGTCCAACCAGCCGCTACTGGTTACATATTCCGTCGGAGTCTGAGTTGTTTTGTCCACCGATTTTACCGAGTCAAAGGTCTGGATGTCCGGAGGAGTTGTATTCTCTGGCCACCAATTGAATGGTGTGCCCTTGGTAGTACTGTCCTGAGTACTGTCCATAATCAGAGTAGTACTGTCCAACCAGCCGCTACTGGTTACATATTCCGTCGGAGTCTGAGTTGTTTTTTCCACCGATTCTCCCGAGCCAAAGGTCTGGATGTCCGGAGGAGTTGTATTCTCTGGCCACCCATTGAATGTTGCACCCTTGGTAATACTGTCCTGAGTACTGTCCCTAATCTGAGTAGTACTGTCCAACCAGCCGCTACTGGTTACATATTCCGTCGGGGTCTGAGTTGTTTTGTCCACCGATTCTCCCGAGCCAAAGGTCTGGATATCTAGAGGAGTTGTATTCTCTGGCCACCCATTGAATGGTATGCCCTTGGTAGTGCTGTCCCGAGTACTGTTACTAATCTGAGTTGTACTGTACAACCAGCCGCTACTGGTTACATACTCCGTCGGAAGTTGAGTTGTTTTGTCCACCGATTCTCCCGAGCCAAAGGTCTGGATGACCGGAGGAGTTGTATTCTCTGGCCACCCATTGAATGGTTTTCCCTTGGTAGTACTGTCCTGAGTACTGTCCCTAATCTGAGTAGTACTGTCTAACCAGCCGCTACTTGTTACATACTCCATCGGAAGTTGAGTTGTTTTGTCCACCAATTCTCCCGAGCCAAAGGTCTGGATGTCCGGAGGAGTTGTATTCTCTGGCCACCCATTGAATGTTGTGCCCTTGGTAGTACTGTCCTGGGTACTGTCCCTAATCTGAGTAGTACTGTCCAACCAGCCGCTACTATTTACATATTCCGTCGGAGTCTGAGTTGTTTTGTCCACCGATTCTCCCGAGCCAAAAGTCTGGATATCTAGAGGAGTTGTATTCTCTGGCCACCCATTGAATGGTGTGCCCTTGGTAGTGCTGTCCTGAGTACTGTTACTAATCTGAGTTGTACTATCCAACCAGCCGCTACTGGTTACATATTCCGTCGGAATCTGAGTTGTTTTGTCCGCCAATTCTCCCGAGCCAAAGGTCTGGATGTCCGGAGGAGTTGTATTCTCTGGCCACCCATTGAATGTTGTGCCCTTGGTAGTACTGTCCTTAGTACTGTCCCTAATCTGAGTAGTACTGTCCAACCATCCGCTACTGGTTACATACTCCGTCGGAAGTTGAGTTGTTTTGTCCACCGATTCTCCCGAGCCAAAGGTCTGGATGTCCGGAGGAGTTGTATTCTCTGGCCACCCATTGAATGGTGTGCCCTTGGTAGTACTGTCCTGAGTACTGTCCCTAATCTGAGTAGTACTGTCTAACCAGCCGCTACTTGTTACATACTCCATCGGAAGTTGAGTTGTTTTGTCCACCAATTCTCCCGAGCCAAAGGTCTGGATGTCCGGAGGAGTTGTATTCTCTGGCCACCCATTGAATGGTGTGCCCTTGGTAGTACTGTCCTGAGTACTGTCCCTGATCTGAGTAGTACTGTCTAACCAGCCGCTACTTGTTACATACTCCATCGGAAGTTGAGTTGTTTTGTCCACCGATTCTCCCGAGCCAAAGGTCTGGATGTCCGGAGGAGTTGTATTCTCTGGCCACCCATTGAATGGTGTGCCCTTGGTAGTACTGTCCTGAGTACTGTCCCTAATCTGAGTAGTACTGTCTAACCAGCCGCTACTGGTTACATACTCCGTCGGAAGTTGAGTTGTTTGGTCCACCGATTCGCCAGTATTTGTACTCACAGAACTCCAATTAGTCGTCTTGGTCGACCATTGTGTAGTTGTCTCTGCAGCTGAAGGCGATGGTGTTGTATTTTTGGACAAATCGCCAATCGTCGTGTTACCCTGCGACGACACCGAAGTCGTGTTCACAAAGTTGTCGGGGGTGGTGGTGGTGACAACAATCTGATTCGTCAAAGATGTTGTTGCGTCAGGCGTCGGCAAATTTCCACCGTTATTACAGTTGCCATTATTGTTAAAACTCGTACCGACGGGAGTATTGCCAATATTAAAACTCGAAGGATCGTACCCCCGGTATTGCTTCCCGAACGCCAAGTACCCATTCATGCAAACATAACAGGATTTGTAATAGTTCCTGCCGAATTTCAACCCCCTCCCGAAAAATTGTTCTTCTGAACATGCATCCCATAGTTTGCTGTTGAAACTGTCACCCTTTGAAGGTCCGAACTTCAACAAAAAGGGCTCTTCCAGATCTTGATTTAGCCCAAAATGAGGTGATAGCTGCAAAGCTATCATCAATAACAATAATAACATCCCAAAAGTTTAAATGACTGTCGTGTTTATCGGCTCGTTATTTTTCAATCTGAACAAAACTTGAAGAGTGGCAATGCAACGTTTAACAAAAAGCTTCAATTTATGATACAAAAGTCACAAGAAGTTTGTTTGAAAAATTATATTCAACCGAATTCGGAGCTCAAAAGCTTGTGATTGCTTTTTACATTTTTTGCTTGAAAGCTTTCAATCATAATTACAGCTAGTTAAAATGACTTAATATTACTAAATAAAGCATAGCAAAAATTTGCTGAGCTCGTTCAAAAGGTTCTTGTTCAAACTTTCGTGAACAATTTTTCGGAGATAGTTTTAATTTTATACCAAAAACAACAACTATATTTTGCCGAGAAGAGTATTAAAACTGACATTTAAACAATGACAACAGCTTTAAGCCAACTTTCATTAAAATTGCAGTTAAAATTAGTCGCCGAGTCAAAAAGAGGCTCTAAAATTTGATGGTAACCCAGAAAGTTTATTTACTAGTTAAAGTTGTTTACTCTTCTAATTTTGCCGGCGGAACACTTCTAAAAATTTGGCGAGTGACGACAGGAGACGCTCAGCGCCGGCCTGCCTTGAAAATAAATTGAATTGATCAATGTTTATAGGCGTAACGATTTTTTGAAAGGTGCCACAATTATATGTTGCTTATGTCATTTAGACCACTCGTAAGGCCCAAATTTTGGGTACAATACTTTTGGCTGAAAAACCTGACTCCAGGGTATAACCCGAGTACATGAGTCATGTCAAGGGTCAAAAGCTAAAGCCAAAATACCAGATAATACCAGTCGGTAAAATAAGCATATTTTATGATTATTAAGCAGATAACTTATCCTATTTTCACGGTTGTGGTAGTTTGCTATCGATTCCTACAAGTTTCTGATGCAATATTCTGATGCAAATATTCAGATGAAATATACTTATTTTTAAAGCTTGGTCAAAATATTTTGTATCTATTCTGTTTTGGCTCCCCCACCTTATTGAGCTTATATCCCCCCCCAGGCGCACGTGCTATTTTTTTTACATAGTAACGTGCTATATAACAACATGTAGTTTGTAACCGGGGGCGTAAAAAACACGGGGGGGGGGGGGGTGGGCAAAAAGGAATTGATCCAATATTTCTTTAGTCTTTACACTCACTCAGTTAGATTTTATTATGATAATTAGCCGTTCTTGATAATTGATGAGGGTAAAATATGGAGTCACATTTTTGACACATTTGGGAAACTTGATTTTGGGTTTGTTTTTTGTCTTGACTGCGAGTAAAGAGGCTTTATGGAATCAACAAAAAGGGCTATTTGGGTGGTGATATCTGTGGCGGCTGAGCTTAACAACTCAGAAATCAAATTGAATAGCACTTCAAAGTCATTTCAAGCAGTTCAATTTAGAATAGCATGACAAGCAAAATATAATGCTACATTCTACTGAAGCCATAAAGATTTGTTAATTTTGTTCAACATTTATATTTAGCAACTATTATTAGTACACAATCGTCATTCATGAAGTGAAACTCAAACTCGAACTACCTCAACCACCAGCAAAACAATACTACGACTTAACAGTATTGCATCAGATTCTTTGCGATTGAATTGCGAATCAACCTGTTATTGATACAGAATATTCGACATAACTTCCACATGGTTAACAAACTTCACATGACATCAAATTTACACTGAAAAAGCGACGTTATGGAAAAACGTTCATATTCTGTCGACATTCTTATCTACCACCAATCAACAGTTCAGTTTTGACATGTAAATCCACGTGACTAGCAGCATAAAAGGAGCTTGAAAAACTACCAAAAATCAGAAGAAACTCGTAAATTTGGTCATATTAGACTGACTTACAGTGCGTATTGAAGCACACTTTCTTGAGCGGTAAATTACTTGTTATCGTGTCTTGTTTCTGTAGATCATATTAGTGATTGTACAGCCTAACTTTACTCTGACTTATTGAAAATAGAATTGACTTTGAAAATCTCAAATTTTCACATCGCGGAACGAAGTTCTAATAAATTGAGTTATAGAACAGATAGACTGTTCGTTCTTGTTTCATCCATTTACCAGTTGCCTAGGGTGATTCCAGTTTCTTGATCGGTAGATCTGAAAACTTGGTTGCAAAGATATACAAGACTTTTCGCCCATGTATTAAGATTGGGTATAAAACATAAAAGGTAGCCCCACCAACGCAGTTTACCCAGCGTTGTTTATTTTTACATCAGATAGTAGGCCTACCTAACGCTCATAACCCTGTGAAATTTTATTTCACTAGTATTTGTGGTTAAGAAGATATCATTGAAAAACATCTAATTTGAGACTCACTGGTTATTTGAAATTTTGGACTTTTGCTAAATTGAAGCAAAGTCATTTATTATTCGGCAAAGCTGAACAAGTAGTTATTTGACATTATTGAATATCAAGTACTACAACGGCATTCTAGAGTATAGCGGATAATACAGTTCACAAAAGTTAACTGCAAAAACACAATATCCGGACAGATTTGAAACCGCTGAAACGAACTGGGCGGTGTAAAGTTTTCCTTGACTTTGATAGGAGAGCAGCCGTTACAATATCTCTGTTGCAATAAACTGATATGACTCTGATAAGACCTTTCAAATTCCCTTTTTCATTCTTTTTCTGTTCAATATGCTTTTATCCTTTGAACGAAAGGTCCTAAAAATTGGTTGACCAAAATGTGAATACCAGAGCTAAGAGTTAGAGCCGAACAGGTGCAGAGCCGAATGTATTAAAATGGGAAACAGAGCCGAATGCTTAGATTTGATTGGCTAGATAATCTGATTGGTTTAAATTAGAGTTAAATTAAAGATATAAAGGAAATGGCGAATTAATCAGTTGTCGTCCCTCGACTGTTTTTTGTGTACGGTAGGTTTGCGCACCACCCACTTAGCCACTCCGCGGCCGCAACTCTCCACCCACGGATATTCCCTTGTTCGTTACGCTATTTTTTGTTAGCATTGACCCCCCAAAATTACCCCCTAATCTTGCACCACTTTAACCCCCAAAATTACCCCATTACTCCCCACATCGAATTACCCCCATTACCCCCAAAACAATGTAAATTTTGACGGGAATTGGCTAAAAATTCACCCCCGATTACCCCCCCCCCCCCCCAATGACACGGGCAGAGCGCGGGAAATATTATGGCTCAAATTTTCATTTTATGGCATTCTGCTTTGAGACCGTTCGGCGTTCTCCGTGAATGGCACCAGCGTCTGAAACAAAATTGGATAACACCGCAATTCATTTTTATGCAGGCACGTTTCATTATTAAGAACTCTATCAGCTATCAGCAGAGCCAGGCGTACGAAATCACGCCAAGCCGAAATATTGGCCGACAGGGCGTTTACCCGACAAACACAAAAAAATGAGAAATTTAACCAAGAGTAATTCACGCTAGAAAATTTATTTTCTGAAGTTGTGAATGGCCAAATTCAAAACGGTATTTCATAATCGAAAAAATGCGGCAGTCCTAATCACTAGCTTATCGAAGTTCTACAGTTGGTTGCACAGCCCCCCCCCCCCCAAAAAAAAAAAAATCAGGGGGCGTGGCCACAGAGAGGGTGAGATTTTCTTGACCAATAACTATCTTAAGCTGTCGTCTAAATTTCTAATTTTGTCTTTGTCGGCTACACGCCCTGTTGGCCAATTCTCGTAGCCTCGCACGAAACCTTGAGACCAACTAGAAAACCCAGACAAACTAAACAAACATGAACAAATAAGGATAGACACAAGGTTGAAAGGTGAACCCAGTGACGGGCAGTAAACCGAAAGGAAAGATGATCGAAAGTAATAAATTTTCAAAAATTGCGACTTTAGATAGAAAGTGAACATAAAACGTTTAATATATTCCAATTGATAACTGTTAATTGACGTTATTTACCAAGATTAGCTAATTTGGCCATGCCCCAGCGGCCCGTGGGACTTGATATGAATCTATCACAATCTACTGAATTATGGACCAATGAGACTTTTATGACCAAATATGATTAAAAAAATGTCAGCTAAATTTTTCATTTTTTCCTTGTCGGCTAAACGCCCTGTCGGCCAATTTTCCTAGCACCTTCTCAAAATCAACCTAGTCGCCATTTTGATTGTAAATTCGAATTTATGTCACACAGAAAGTCTTTTCCTTAACTATGCGTCATAATTAGTTTTTTGCGATTTAACTGTGTAAACTACGCAGCTATGAATGCAAATAATGAAAACAAAAATAAACAGGAAAATGAAATTGTGACGTCTTTACTTCCACATTTACTGTTATCGCGCGGGGCGGCTGCCATCCACACTTCAAGCCCAAAACGAGGACAATTTATTCAAATTTTTTCCCAAATTTTTCGTAGCAATCATCAGTTTCTCGAACATGTTATTCCTGAATTCCAAATTGACCAGTTATTTAAAATTTTCGAAGGGTGGGAAGGGTACGTGTTACCTAAAACGAATGAAAGTGAAGACAGTCGGAAAAAAAGGGAACCGTTTGATCACGTGGGTCACTGCAAAACCTTTCTCGAGTCGCCCGGCGATTACGTCCCGATCATCTGTCACGCCCAAAATGCCCTGATTAGTATTCGGGTACCCAAAACAAAACAGGCGGGATATTTTCCGTTATTGCCCCCACCCCCCCCCCCCCCCCCGAATTAATTTTGCACCCCGTTTATAAACGTTGATATGAATCGCATGCGAACACGAACAATGAGCAATTACAAAATACAACAGCAAAATTTTGAAATTAATATGACAAAAAGGACTTGAATAAGAATTAACCCGAAATATAAAATTGTCGGCTGTTTTCTGTTATTGCCCCCCAGCCTTATATAGTGTAGTATTACGAGAGCCGTTACAAATGAACGGATAATTAATCCCGCATTAGAGCGAACGTATTTAGGCGCTAATTAACCATTCTTTCGCCGCGCGCTAAATAAACTAACGCTTGTTAAGACTACCAGTACACAAGTATTTAAACAACTCAGTTCGACTTATTTAAATAACACAACTTTAGGCCTGGATCTCCTCGCTTATATCCAGGATAGAAAATGTACGTTGTTGAACGTAGGCGGCCTGTAAAACCACAGTTTCTTTTGATTTAAATTACTTCTGCTTTTGACAGTTGCAATGCAGATCTTTCCCCCCAAGTTCAATAAAGATGAAGCAGATTGCTTCAGGGGAAAAGACAATAGAGTCTCATAAAAAGCCCCCAAGAAAACCATAATTGTTGCGGTTTTAGAAGAGGGGAAAAGCAGAAAACAGGCGCCTACGAAATCAATAATTGATGCTCTCAGCTTTTTAGATTTTTATTATTTTTTGGAGTTTCAATAATTTTTCCGTGAGATAAAAAAGAGTTAGTTCTCTTGCCTTCTCGGCCAATAGGGAAATTAAGAAGCACCTCACTATGAACGTGAGTTTGTGATTCGCTCCCTATCGGCCCAAACGGAGCTGAGAGGAATTAATTGTTTCTCTCAGCGAAGTGGGACGGAATAAAATTAGAGAGACAAATAACAGAGCCAGCGACGAGCAGCAGACAACTGCTTCATTTTTTCTTGCAAAATAAATTCCTAAATTTAAACAGAAATTTTATTAAAGATTTCCAACTTAGCAAATTTTCCAACAGAACATACTTGTGAGAAATCGACTGGAAGAAGTTTCAACGACGCAATCATTTAACAACAACACAATCAAGTAACAGCTCAACCCGGTTTAATACTACTCAGTGTAAGCTTGTTCATTTAAACTATCTATTTAATTAATTGAACTTTTCAGCCCCCAACTACTTTAAATTGAGACTTATAGCACAGACAGGTCTTAGGCATATATCTTTGCCTTCGATTTGTTATATCTTTTGTCAAGTTTGACTGGCATACATAAAGAGATCCCGTATTGTGTGATCTGTAGCAGCCCAGCCAAATTTGATAATAGCCAGTCTATTTGCACCCCCTCCTTCACCCTAGTTCTGCACTACTCATTGAATTGACAAAATGCAACCCATAACATTGTTTATTCTTCTATTTGTTCTCTTATGCGCATTGGCAATATCCTTTTTTATTAATAACTACCTCTTTTCTGCAATTCGCCAAATTTTCTCCAGATACTAAAAATGACCAATCTAGACCTATCCACAAAAATATTTATCCTAATCCTAATTACCTTGCTTGCCATATCGCTCCTCATTAATCTCATCCTACTGCAGTTTCTCAAAGGTTTTCCTGTTTCTATCTAAGGAAAATAAGAGAACAGTCACTCGATGGGTCTTTCACAATCCCTATTCGACGGTTTCCGTTGGTTCTATCCCCATAAGGACATTATCTGCCCCATATGTTCACGGAAACCCGTTATTGTAGAAAAACTGCATAAACAATTTCCCAGAGAAAATCCTCACTATGTATGTATTCCTTGCAGAAAGGCACTTTTTAAAAGATACCCAAACCCTAAATGTCCCATTTATCTTCGACCTTGTCTTCCCGTCCTGATCACAATCTACTTTCATTGCAATTTATGGAAAAAAATGAAAACAGAATTAGGAGTAACAAAACACCCACATTTTTCCCAACATGACAAACACTGATTCTGTCGAGTGTGCATAAATAAGCTGACAAGATGTCCCATTTGCAAAAATTTTCTTTGGACGACGTTGTCTAATAAACCAAAAACACTCCAGCCCAAACGATCTTTTTTTCTCTCTTTTAACTTTTCCTCGGGAAGGGGTTACCTCAGCTTTCTCCAGCCTGCCCCCCTGGCTTTTGAACCTAAATAATTCAGAACACTAACACGATAACTGAAATTTTATAAAAAAACGACCCGAAAAATTTCCTTCTTTCAGCTAAAGCAAGGTTGTCTCCCCAGCTGCACGGGTCGTTGCAGCCGTGTTAGTGTGACGCACGCCCCAAGACTCACACCTCCGGGCAGCGGAGAAAGACGTACTTGTGCCAGGGCTGCCCGCCTGTCATAAGTATAAAAATTTTTTTTATTATTGCCCCCCCTCCTTTATTAAGTTAACTTTGCATTTAGCAAAACGAAAACTTTTATACCAAACTTTAATAACAAATGCATTTAGCATTATAATTTTTAAGTAAAGCAGTTAGCAACAAAACCTTACAAAAACATTTTTACAATAGAATACATTTTATATTAGCAATACAATTGCAAACTCGAAAAGAAGCCATAATGTGTGATATTGATGACACAGGCTAACCAAAATCAAAATATTTTAGATCACCCACAAGGAAACATTCACAATGACTACCAGACCCACACTCGCAAGCGTAGTAATCCCCAATCAACATCAACAAGTAACAACACAACAAGAACAAACACAAACCCATTCTTCCCAGCCTCCTATTTTCTCAAAGCCTCCATTTACTACAACCATTGCACCTCCATCAACTTCGAGTCAATATGATCCGCAAAACAATTGGATAGTCGATCGAAAGAGACCAGCACCAGGAAATCAACAAAGCAGTCACGCAGAGAAGATAAGAAAAATGGCAAATATAGATACCTCATTAGTGACAAAGAGCGAAAGGACATCCCCTATTGCTTGAAAATTCAGAAAATTAGGGAAAACGTTGTAAATCCCATGAACCCCAGATTTGTGACGAACTTGAAGTACACTTTGAAAATGCAAGCCAATAAGTTCAGAATCTCTGACAAAGTTAAGGTTCAGAACATTTAAACCGGCGAAGAATTTCTTGCGAAAACTGAAAACCTGCCTATTTTGAAAGAGTTCTCATTACCAGAAACAACAAACGTCTGGAGAATAAAAGACAGAGATACCCAAAAGAACACTTACCTCGCCAGAAACAATCAGCTGGACTCGTATGTCAACTTCCCCTATGCCCACTTAACTGCCTTCCCGACGCCTGTGGACGCCATCGAAGAAGTCACCCAAGCTTCACTAATTTCGGAGAATTCCAAGTTCCGACAGGAGTTATTTGTTAAAGAAACCGAATTGCAGGAGCTACAAATTAGATTTGAAAGATTACAAATGCAGAACAGTGAAAAGGAGAAAATAACAAGCGATGACTATTGGCGGAGGCAGTACATCGTCTCCCAGCAAGTAAAAAAAACGGAGGAAAGTAATGTTAAAGAAATTAACAAAGTGTATGCAAGAAAGCTTTTAGAAATCACTACAGCCAATCAGAATTTTAGGAGTGGAGAACAAAAAACTGGTTGAAAAAGTACAGCAACTCAACTCTGAATTGACGAAACTCAAGAAGAAGAACCGAAAACAAAAAAGGATAATCAAGGAACTATCAAATACCGAAAAACATGAAGACGGAGATGAAGTAGTGGAAGTTGTTGATATCATGGACGACGGAAACAGTCCAGTACCAAGCCCAGTCATTTTGCCCCCAGAATTTTTTGAATAATACAGCACAACATTATCGCCCTTTGCGATTAATTTTATAGCATACCATTGTCACCCTTTGCGATTAATTTCATAACTGTCTGAATTTGTAGTAACTCATTCATATGTCCCAAGCGCAATAAAATCATATACGATGCAGTATATTTCTTTCTTTTAATCTTTTTCTTTTCTATCTTAAAATCGGGGTGAGCTGTAGTATTAGGAGAGCCGTTACAAATGAACGGATAATTAATCCCGCATTAGAGCGAACGTATTTAGGCGCTAATTAACCATTCTTTCGCCGCGCGCTAAATAAACTAACGCTTGTTAAGAGTACCAGTACACAAGTATTTAAACAACTCAGTTCGACTTATTTAAATAACACAACTTTAGGCCTGGATCTCCTCGCTTATATCCAGGATAGAAAATGTACGTTGTTGAACGTAGGCGGCCTGTAAAACCACAGTTTCTTTTGATTTAAATTACTTCTGCTTTTGACAGTTGCAATGCAGATCTTTCCCCCCAAGTTCAATAAAGATGAAGCAGATTGCTTCAGGGGAAAAGACAATAGAGTCTCATAAAAAGCCCCCAAGAAAACCATAATTGTTGCGGTTTTAGAAGAGGGGAAAAGCAGAAAACAGGCGCCTACGAAATCAATAATTGATGCTCTCAGCTTTTTAGATTTTTATTATTTTTTGGAGTTTCAATAATTTTTCCGTGAGATAAAAAAGAGTTAATTCTCTTGCCTTCTCGGCCAAAAGGAAAATTAAGAAGCACCTCACTATGAACGTGAGTTTGTGATTCGCTCCCTATCGGCCCAAACGGAGCTGAGAGGAATTAATTGTTTCTCTCAGCGAAGTGGGACGGAATAAAATTAGAGAGACAAATAACAGAGCCAGCGACGAGCAGCAGACAACTGCTTCATTTTTTCTTGCAAAATAAATTCCTAAATTTAAACAGAAATTTTATTAAAGATTTCCAACTTAGCAAATTTTCCAACAGAACATACTTGTGAGAAATCGACTGGAAGAAGTTTCAACGACACAATCATTTAACAACAACACAATCAAGTAACAGCTCAACCCGGTTTAATACTACTCAGTGTAAGCTTGTTCATTTAAACTATCTATTTAATTAATTGAACTTTTCAGCCCCCCAACTACTTTAAATTGAGACTTATAGCACAGACAGGTCTTAGGCATATATCTTTGCCTTCGATTTGTTATATCTTTTGTCAAGTTTGACTGGCATACATAAAGAGATCCCGTATTGTGTGATCTGTAGCAGCCCAGCCAAATTTGATAATAGCCAGTCTATTTGCACCCCCCCAGAAATAACAGAAAAGAGCCAAATTCTTTTTGACAATAACAGAAAAGAGCCAAATTGTCAAGTTTTTCTTTGTTTTGGCTATAAACATGGTTATTTTTTTTCAAATTTTCCACTACTTATTGTCAAAATTTTTCTCACTTTAATGAAGCAAACCGCAATTTAACAATTATAAAGCAAAGTCGTTGTAAAGAGGAAAATTTCAACTTTTTGAAGATGCAAATGGACACTGATAAAGGAGGCGGGGGCGGGGGGGGGTAAGATCAACGGAAAAGATCCCAAAGCCGGACTCGGAACAATACCTGATTATTAACGCGACCCAAATACAATTGCCCTCGGATGAGTTCTATTATGGGAATCCAGACGATCAACATCCTTATAGACTGCACCCCGAAGGTCCCTCGTTCAGGGTAAAGCGTGAACGAGTTCTGACCCGGGAAGTTATCACTAAAATTCAAGAACTGGATTCAACTTCTGACATCTTCTCTGAGAGAACTGAGACCTATAAATCGGGTGACAATGATAATATTGGAGTTTCAGATCCGTCAATTATCACAACGTGGCTTTTGTCTTATCTCGCTGGGCGCTGCGAAAGTGTGGAAGAGGTGGGGTTCTATGCGAAATTTCGCGACAGAGCAGTGCTGAAATCCAATTCCAGCTACGAGACTCCGTGGAAGCGATCGCCAGGAACTGTTTCCTTCACTTGTCAAGGTTTCACAGATAACTAGGATCTTTCTGTCTGCCACATCCCTCCTCCTCCCCCCCCCCCTCCTCTTAGCTTAAACTGAGTGCATATTATTTGCATCCCCCTGACGCACGTGCAATATTTTTACATGATGATTTGCTATGTAGTGACACGGGGTCTGTAATTGGGGTGGACGGGGGGGGGGGGGGGTAGTGCATAACTAACTGGCACCAAAGGAAAAGATCCGACAGATGATATGAAAAAAGTGGCGTAATTTAATCTTTTTTTTTACCGCAAAGCGCCCTCCCCCCCCCCCCCCCATTAGCGGTAAAAGTGGCAATTTTAGCAAAAGTTGCAAATTATTTAGAGGTGATGTTTTATTTTTCACTGCATTCATCGCAAAAATTGTTTTAATAAAACGTGCGCATCCCAGGGTTAGATCTCGACTTATCAAAAGACTTAAGAATTCTAGTGGGGGATCCAATAATGACTATAAATACACATTCCAGCACCTTGTTAAATTCCATGTAAAGTCTTTTTATGGGTCCAGATAAGGTCTTTTCATAACAAATTAGGGTCGAGCATGGTCTTTTAGTAGGTCGAGCATGGTCTTCATAAGTTGAGGACTGCATTATTGTGGGATTAATAATAGGTAACTTTTCTATACTTCTATGTGGACTTCTATCTGCAACAGCAAACTAGCGTTGCAAAAGTCAGTCCATCTTCGAAAAAGTTTGATTTTTGCAAAAAAAATCACAAGAAACATTGAATTTGAATTCTTGAGATAAATTAGTTTTTGCTAATAACCTATGTTGCGAATTTGTTCGACTGAATGTAACTATTTAACAAGTCTGTAACAATCGGCTTTTCATCGGCAATGAATTTAGTGTGTTTTAATTTAGTTCATTCGATTCTAAAGTTTTTTTAAATATGTTTATAATAGCACAGTTCGTTTGTCGGTAAAATATCAGAAACATTGAAAAATTTGATTGGTCGAACCCGTTGACTACGTTATAAGCACTGGCCATTTTTTAACGTGAATGCATTCTTCTTGCGTGAACATCTTAGATCAAGCTAAAGTCGAGCATCGTATTTTGCTCGAGCTAAAATTCAGCATCAAAAACTTGCATCCTGCCAAAGTCAAGTTGAACGATTTAATCCAGCTAGAGACTTTTTATGGGCTGTTTGAGTCGAGAATGGTCTTTTCATACCACTTTTTGGCCGAGCATGGTCTTTTCATAAGTCGAGGTCTGAACCTGGGCTTCCTCAAGGTAAGAGCCCCGTTGCTTATAGGTACGCTTCGCAACTTTTACAATTATACCATTAGTCACATAATTTAATTCCATAAGTTTTGTTTTAAAATGTGAGTCAGGATATGTTCCGTTAGTATCCCCCAGTAAGTTATGCACCGCCATTTACAGATCAAGTGCCATTACCATTTTTTTCGAAAAAAAAGGTTTTTAGGTAATTGAACTCACATCTTGGTTCAGAGTGATGAAAAGAATTACTGCCAATATTCATCTAGTGTTGCAGAGCCAGCAACGCTGGTTTGTGAAAATCAAAATATTTTCCAGAAATTGTTTTGTATTAGTAAATTGAGTGCTTGACCTCCAAAACGCATATGACAGAAATGTGATTGATGCTGTAACTTTAAATCGTGAGAAGCGTCGATCTTCTTACGATTGAAACAAGATTTTTACAGCCCAGTTAAATTTTTTTTCAAGTAATTCTATGCAATTAATATGCAAATATTTTTTTCTTCGGGGGCGTCACAAACTAAAAAAAAATCCAATCTTCAAATTTGTCGAATGGGTTTTGCGAAAATGGAACAAAGCGGAATTAATGACAAGCAAACTTTCATATTGTTGAGTTGAGCTGTTTCAAAACATCCCAATTTTTTTTATTTTTTCGTTGCGAGTATCCGGATAGGCTTTTAATGATCTCACCGGTGCTAGTGAAAATGGCAGAGTACCAAAACATAGAAATATTACAGCTGGCCAATCACAGTTGCGAGAATAGGAATGTTGTTTTCTGACTGGCTGATTGCTCAACAAATTCTCCATGTTTTGAAATAGGATATGCGTGTTAACGTAAATTTACACAAAAATCGCGATAAGCCGAAATAGAATATTTATACTTTTTTGGGGCAAACTGGTCTCACGTTCGGTTGTGATAAATTCATATCAAGTCCCACGGGCCGCTGAGGCATGGCCAGATGCGGAAAAAATTATAATCTAGCATTAGGCTATGTCCAATTTAGGCCAATAGAACGCATAAAGGTACAGTGTTTTAAATTTCTCACCCAATCTCATTCGTTGAAATTTCTACATTTTGGTACGCTTATTTGTCAAGACGTCACCGATCTCACCAGTGTTAATGGGCAATTTTTTATTACTAGTTTGCAAATGTTTCAACTAAAGCTTTTTAATATGTCTGATTAAGTTTTAAGGATTAGTCCTGAAAACTGCAAAAATGTTCTTGTGCGGTTACCAAGTTTTTGAAAAAAAAATTATGTCTGAACGGTATGAAAAATGAAAATTAACTTTTAACATATGCCAAGAAAATTTTTTGACGTCGAGCCAAAAGTTTTTAAGACATTTAGCGTTTTTCTCCACACCTAGTACGTTATGCGCCCCCAGTTACTGAGGAAAGGCCATTAGATTGAAAATCATTATTTAAAAATATTGCAAATGCGTTTGGGATATGCAAATGTGCACCAACTAAGCTATATTTACACAAAAGGGAATTCGTTGACTTGGAACAAGTGTGAGTCTGAGTCAGCAGTTTTTAAGGAAACAGTTTTTGAATCCCGCTATTATTTTCACTTCTACTTAAAACGATACATGAGTCTGTGACAGGTAAAGTGAAACAATGATAAAACAAAATGAAGAGTATAACTGACTAAAGTTGAGCAAATTGCTGGAGATTATGGAGGTTCACTACAGCTTAATGTGGGGAGAGGGGGTAAGGTGAAATTGGGGAAGTGGGGGAGTTTCTCGAGAAATTTTATGCAAATAACATGCAAAGATTTTGTGGGGGGAAGCGTCACAAACTGGAAAAAAAATATACAATTTAATTTAGACTAATACAGACAAATTTATTTATATACTGTAATTTGCCCTTTTTTAAGCCCTTGGAACTTACTTTCGGAAACTTTAACTACACTTACACTAATTCGTCAGTGTCTTGCACATAACACTTTTATAGAGGTTTAGTGTAAAACACTGACGACACAAAGCTACATACATTTACAGAAATCATTCAATGGATTTCACAAAGCATGAAACACGGTTCTACATCCTTTAATTTTAATTATTTTCCAATTCTTAACTTTGTTAGTCAAAACTGTATTTTGTGGAATATACTTACATGCCTAATCGATGATTAAATGCAAATATCCCTTCGACAAAAATTGGGGTTAATTTATTTATTCGAGGGCAATTGATTCTGATTTCGATAAACTAGTTCTAGATCCTTAATGAGATACACCCGATTGGAGCGTTTTTTGGATAGGTAGCCAATTTTGGCTACCTAAGACTTGATATAAATAATGGAAATATAATTGATTTCAATTAGCACATAAATGATAAAACTATCAATTGAAACTGATATTATGTATGCTTGCTTCTACTGAGTTGCTAAAATTTGACGAATATTGAAATGAACTCAAGGAGTTGCAAGGTGACCTTCGTAGGCTCCGATGCCAGATTGGACCCAAAAAATTTTTGGCCTAAAGAATTCATTATTTGTATTGAATGTGTTGTTTTCCTAATTTTTTATCATGTCCATTAAAATTCGCGCAATGTTCTTGAAATAGTTTATTTTATGAAAATAACTCTCCAAAATTAGTCTCTGAAATTTAAATTTAGTCTGGTGAAATTTTTAAAAATAAGTTTTTGCAGGGATTTTTGTGATAATAAAAAGAAAATGAATTTTCGATTTTCTCACTCAATATTTATTGTGCATTTTAACTTTTTGAGATAGCTGTAATTAAAGTGTGTTGTGTTAACTATGAAAAAGTAAACACCTTGTGTTGATTATAACGCCTTCTTATATAAATTCATGAATAAATTTGGCATCGTATCAGAATATAGAGGAGATTTTTGTGCAACGAAGGAAACTAACAATTTTAAACTCCTTATGTTAAAAATTCCGTAAAAAAATAAACAACTTGTTTTGATTGTATAGAAACTTTGTTTAAAATGCTCATAAAGATTTTTCTGTCTTTAATTGACCAACGAGGGTTTTGCAAAAATTGAAACTAAATTAATTATATAGTTGCCATATATTGAAATCTAGCTGGACGCTCAGAGGGGATATTTGTGAGAAAAAGTAGAAACAATTGAATTATACTCTAAACCAGATCCGTCCATTAATATAGTTTTGATGCACTTTATCGGGTAAAGCACAAGTTATTTTGATGTATCTGTTCCCTTTTGTTAGTTATAGAGAAAATTGTTGAATTTAATCACGCAAATTGTGGAATCTAATGTTTCGGCTAGGGGAATCTAATTACTTTTGCGTGTGAAACACACTTACACTAATCCGTCAGGGTATTCTGCAAAACGCATTTGTGGAAAACACAGACATAATCCCCTCATAATCCAATCTAAGCCATGTAGCAAACGTACGTGTATTGTAAAGAACGGATGTATTAGGATTGCGTTTGGAATCCACTTGCACAAATCGGTCAACCTTATTTTAGATTTTTTCCGTTTGCGTCCACCCCCACTACGTTAGGCAACCCACCCTTTTACTGAGATGGTGTCATAGGTTCGATGCTCATAGTATCGTAAAAATATGGCAAATGCCTTGGCAAAATATGGCAGATCGTAAAAATATGGCAAATGCGCTTGGGTGATGAAATCTGCACCAACTAAGCTGTTTATGCACAAAGGAGAACTCATTTGCTTGGAAAAAGTGTGCCTCTGTGTTAGCAGTGTTTTTAGGTAAGAATTGTTGAATCTCCCTGGGGGGGGGGGGGGGTAGGGAGGGTGTTTGGTTGGGTGAGTTACGATGGAGGAAAAGTTGGCAGTACAAGAAATCGAATGATAAAAACCAACAGGACTATTAAAATTGGTATCAGTTAAAAACTAAATCAGGTATTTAAAAAAATTCAAATAATCATAATTGATGCCATATTTGAAAAATTTTTCTGGTGCGCTAAGCATCATTTTTATTAGCGTCCAGAAAGAGTAAGCATCAACTGCAAAGGGAGATACTAATGAATTATTTTAATTAACTCAATTATTGATCCAGATATTATACTTCAACTAATAACTTAACGTTTTTAAATTTTTGCTTGAGAATGATAAATCGTTAATTGTAACTTTCGAGGAAACAGTTCAAAATTTACGCAGAGTACTTCTGTGTGAAGTTCGTCATTCGGCACTATTTGACATCTCAACTTGGATCCGAAAAAGGAACGGTGGCCTACAAAATCATAATGTTGACTGCTTTCATCTCCCTATGTGATCAAAAAGCCGTGTCGAGTGATGTTGACATAGGAATTCAATTATGCACAAAAATTGCTCGAAGACTGGAAAAGTTGGAAGCGATGACCAAACAGCTAAGGGAAAGTTTTTCAATCGAATTGAGAACCCTACTGGAAAAGGGAGCAAAATCGGTCATCGATCTCCGAGGCAAACTGGACACCGCGTGGGCAGAGTGCCAAAAAATTTGTTCCAAGTCCAATCATTTTCTAGTTTCTCAACCCACCGACGAAGAGCTGGCCAATCAAACCAAACTGGATTTGGAACAACTGAATAGCTGGATAAACAAAATTGATAAAGATATTAACAGAAAACAGGTGAGTTGTCGGCTATATCAAAAAATTCTTCTATTTTCTCGGCAGTTGAAAAATTGAACTAATAACCGAACGATATTTTTCAGGGTACAGTTTTTCCAACTAGCGGATTTGTGCCGTGATTTTTTCACTCGACAGGGGAGAACGAGTAAGGAATGATCAGAATTTGGAAGAAAACAGAATCAAAATGCTGTGACTTTGTGCTGTTTTAATATGGGAACTTGCCCAGGGTGAGTTTTACCCCTGAGAACTTTTTTTGAGTTATAGACTTGCACACTTTTTTGCTGTTTGTCTTTGCAAGAAACAGTTGCAATAATTATAATAATTAAATTTCATCTCGAAGTCAACAGTTTTTGATACAATTGTTTTTATGCTACGATTTCTAAATTTTTCAAACGGTGAGCTGTAGAATTGATTTGACTCAAAATGTGTGAAATCCTAGAACTAAAGGTTAAAACTTATTTTTAAGAAAGAAACTTTTGACACAATAGGAATTATCTTTGTTCCAACACAACTCTTTAAGTTTTTCGAAATCTTTTTTTTTGCTCTGAGAAAAAGTTTTCCTTGTTATCAATAAAATACTTTGAAGAACAGATCTATAAACCAATTAATTATAAACCAATCAATTAGTTTGCAATTTAAAACGATCATGAGCAGGGGTATTCAATCGCAAAACGTTCAGACAATGACTACTCGAAAAAAAATCAACCATTTTTTTTAATTTGACAATTACAGCAAATTGGGAAATTTTCATGCGGAGCAGTTGAAATGCTGAAAAACAGAGTAAAGTTTAAGGAATGAAAATACTCCTCTTGAGCAGAATTTCGAGAAAACCAGAGAGATAGAAATTAATATTTTCCTACTATTAATCTACTTAGTCGCTTTAAATTCAAGTAACCTTCGCTGAAAAAATTTCTACTAATGCATTAGAATTGAACCTCAAAATTAAAAAAAAAGACAGTAAATACAAAGAAATGTTGACCTTTTAATGATACATTATAATAACTCCTTGTCTTTTCTTTAAGGATGTTTTTATTTCAAAATCCCTGCATTGTGCGCTCTTTATGCGATTTCATTTACATATCTATTATCTCATGCTATTGATATCCGTCTAATGCTATGTACTGGATCAAGTTTCCGATCAATTGGAAACCAGTAAAGATAAGAAACAATTTAGGAAATGAAAACAATCGGGAAAAATTGAATGTTTTTCGACGCTCTCAAGTAATTTTTTCCCTGATAATGTATATTTGTAAAATGTTATTGAAACCATTCCGTAAGCTAACTGAAAGATATAGATTAGTTATAATTTTCCATACTCATTTTTTTCTGAGCTGTCAAATTTTTCAAAAAACCACGCTTTGATAGTTTGGAAGATATTTTTTGAAGTTCAGCATATGTGGAAATGGAAATAAACTGAAAGAATTATATCAAAAGTATTAACCTGTTATTTCTCAGAAATTGCAACTTGCAATAGAACCAAAATATAATGGCTAAGTAAGTTTGGACTTAATGAGCGGTTTATTCAACGAATATTGATCGTGATATGTAATGCCAGTTCTGATTTTGTTTCATTTGAACAGATTTTGAAATTCTTATAAAACTTAGATTTCTAAAACTTGAATAGATGTCATATTTTAAAATTGGTATAAAATGGTTTCACTCTTGTGAGCTTTTGGGACTTTTCACATCAGATTAATTTTAAAATTAGATACAGACTTGATTATATCTCTTTTGTTTACTTTTGAGGATAAATACCGAATGATTTTTGCACTTTTTCAGAGCTTTTTTTAATCAAACTTTTTGAGTGAAGTCTTTTTTTTCTGTTGGAAAGACAGAGAGTTCCTAGCTAGATTTCTGCGTAATTTGATATATTTTCTTAGTAGGCATAAGAACTAGAAGTTAGCTGGTGTAAACTAAATTTTTTTAAGTATAAGTTTATGCCCGCTTTTTGTAAGTTAGTTAAGGCGGAAGGTCTTCAAGATAGTTAAAGTAGCCTAGAGAGATAACTTATAGAAAGACAATAATTAGGAATTGTATTGAAAATTGTTCAGCAATAAGTTGCAATAAAATTTAGTCAAGGTTTCATGTACTAATGTTCCTGCTCTAATTCCAGAAGATCGGACTGTTTTTTAGCTAAAGGTTATTGTTCATTTTCCAGTTTTATTTAAAAATCCAAAAAAAACAAAGTCTGATCCTTCTGTCTTTTTCTGGTTCTCATGAAGTAATCTTTTCAGCAGTTGTTCTATATCACGTGTTCAATAGTTATTGAATTGTTGTGATTTCTGTCAAATTGAGCCAGAGGAATCATCCTGACTGATTGGAATACATTAGAAGACTAATATAGGAATCCAATTAATTACATAAGGAAGAATTGAAATACTTTCCTTTTTCTCTAACCAGAAAATTCAGCTGCCTTATTAGTTCGAATCCTACATTTGACCAACTTTCACTTATTCTAGTTTTATAAGAATTCTGCAAATAACAAAATCGTCAAATTAGTAGATTAAACAGTGAGTGGAAAAATTACCAGCAAAGTGCAAAATGAATATCTAGTTTGTATTGTTGTTTTGTACAAAAAATGTTTTTACGAATTTTGATTTTTTGTCCTGTGGGAAGAGCGCCATGCTATATAATGATTTTTTTTACAAACAAATGGCACAATATTAGGAACCCTAATTAGGATCTTCCTAATTATAGATATTTTGTATTAATCGAATCCCCCAAATAGAGATCACTTTCCTTTTTTATTATTTCAAATGTTCTCTTTTATAGAATTGCATTAAAATCAAGCTTCAAAGAAATTGAGCCTCGAGGAGTCACACTGAATGTTTGTAAAACAAAGAAGTTGGTCTTGATGTATGTCCCTCAATTTTTTTAAAAAAATGTTTTGTGAACTTAAAATAACAAGTTTTGAGCAATTTTTTCCAACTGTAGCAAAAACTCAAGTTTTGCATCGCTTTTTGTGGTGAATTCAATATTGTTGGAAACTTGTTTCTTATTTTTGTCCAATGCAAAAATTTTAATCATTGAATTCTTGTTGTTACTAATGGCAAATCAAATTTGAGGTAATGGCTTTAGCAGAGTTCAATGTTTTTTGCATGCGAAGGCTGTATGGAGACAAAAATTCAATTAAAAAAACAGTCAACCTATTGCAATACAGTGCAAACATGCCTTTGAAAACTGGCACGGGCGAGAACCAATCTCTCTAATACATTGTCTTAAAAGAATTGCAAAAACTTTTCAACGAATGTCATGAACAGACCTTAGTTTTTGTAATTTTGTCGAGAGTAAGGTTTAAATTCAATTGAATAAGTTATATGGAAAATGTGCATACCAAAAAAGTACGAATTAAAAATTGGCTATTCGAAGCAAAAAATAAAAGCCAGGGGTGGAAATGCGATCGAAACTGGATCAATTTTTTTGTTATAAGGAAAAAATCAACAGAAAGTTTTCAAAAATTTTGCGAGCAGCAACTAAGCTAATTAATGGTAATACTACAAAATCGTCTTGAAAAAGATAGATAGCCTAGAAGTTGCGTTTACCTTCAAACAAATTGAAAAAACATACTTGAGTTGCACTAGTTTCAAATTTCTGCATGAGTGTGCCAAAATTTTGACAAGAATTTCAGGTGATTGAGAACTTATTGATTGCTTGTAGGGCCAGGAAAAACACAAAATTGTGGGTAGGCTTACAAAAAAGAGATGCAGATGCTCAGATTTTGGAAAATAACGCTTTTGAAAATTAGTAACTTTTTAATCGTTTTTTCTAGATTCACGGGCATAGTTTTTCTCGTGATTAAGTTGCAAAAGGTACACTCATGTGCAAAACTTACACTTTGAAATTTCTTTGGACATCAGCGACAAAAATATCAATTAGTCTATATTTCTCAACAAGGATGCTCGTTAATGTGCGTTCGCACATGATGTTCCGACCCGAGCTCATCTACACTTTTGACAATTGTCAACCAAATGAAGAGATAATAAAAATAGATGTTTGAGTTTATAAACCTAACTACTTATTGAATTACATAATGCCATGCCTCATTACAGCGCTGACGAGATCTGTCATTGAAAAAAACAACGAGAAAAAATCAAACAACAAAAGAAGCAAAAACAAAATTTTCACGACAAAAACTAAATATCTAAATTTGAACGCACCTTGTGACAACGCCAAAATGCAATCATACTAAACCTTAACTGCACAAATTTACTTTGTCCATACTATACAGCAGATGGCTATTTTCCTTCATGAGACTCGGTAACAAAGTCGACTTAAGGAAATAATAAGGCGAAACTGAAAAATCAATCAACTTGTTTTATACCAAATAATTTATAAAGTCTTAAAAATCATTAGCTTTTAACGAAATAGTTCTTAATAAATTTACTAAACATTCATTATGAAAACAATAGTACCTGTCGTTAGTTAGATTAAGCCATAGGAACGGACTACAGAAAATGAAAAAATCAAAAAAATTAAACGATTTGCGAAAACACAAATTATTGAAGCCATTAAAATCATTAGCTATTATCTGAATACTATGTATTCTTCCTTCCATTTTCATTCATACTAATGCAACTCAAATTATACTGAAAGATTAAATCAGTGCATTTGGGCCACATTTGAAAGTTATTGGGATCTGTTATTACGCGAATGTGGTAAAAGAAGAGAAAAAGATACACAAGTACACCACTAAAACTTTTATTTACACGCATATTGTCCACAAACAAAAAATCAGTTACGACACGATATCACTGGACATTTAATTTTTTCGAATACAAGAAATTGAATGAGACCTCTCAATGATGAGATTAAGCTAAAATTTGACAAAAAAACAACAAAAACCGAAAAGTTCAAAAAATCATTGAAAATGTATAATGTGTAAAAAAAAATTGAGCGAGAAAAGTGTCGAAGCCATTAAAAATAACTTTTCGACAATGACTTTTCTATCTGTCTTTATTTTTTTAAAAGCTTAAGATTCTGTTTTTCAATATGACTTCAAAATATCAATAAATATGAACAAATGCATTAAAACCATGAAATTTCTGAGAAAACCGTTAGTATCAACGCCATTAAACTCAATTGCTTTTAGCGAAAGGCAATAAAAGCGCTCGATGGGAGCATAGGAGTTATTCCTCGATGGGATGACAAGGTTGTTTGTCATTGACAAGTCATCGATACGATGAGACATTACAATAAGTCATTGACTAAGAAAACAACAACAAACAGGCATAAACTAAAAACTCAGTAGAAAAGTGCGAGAAGAAATTGTCGAAGCCATTTAAACCATAAGCTTTTTTTTGAAAACCTTATCTATGATCCATTGAAGGTCCTCTCTAAGCCAATTGGGACTAACATTAAGAGGATAGTATGATGAGATTTCAGAAGGAAGAACCAAAAACAAATCCAAAAATGTTCCCAATGTCCAAAAAATTATGAAAACTCGCGCAACGATTTTAGCAAACCAATAGTTAGAAGATAAAGCCACAAATTAGTTTATTTATGTTGAAGTAGGAAATAAAAAGTTCCAGTAATTACTGAGACGTACAATTCGCGAAGATAAGTAAACGATTGGTTAATATTCAAAAACTTAATTTTGATTAAACTTTTCGAAAAATTAATTTTGAAGTCTTAACAGCCATTGAATTCAATAGCTTTCAACAGAAGTCAAAAAATACGCTCAGTCATAACCCGCTAGAAGGACAAAGATGTTTGTCATGCATGGATAATCAATAAGATATCACAATAAGTCTTATGACTATGAGAAACACAGAAACCAATAGTTCATTAGAAAAATGCGAGAAGAAAGTGTCGCAGGCATTTAAACCATATCCTTTTATCTGAAAATTTTATCTATGCTTCATTTAACGTCTTTTCAAAGCCTGGAGTTATCGAAATTGGTGCTATCAATATTAAGTTAATGTGATAAGATTTCAACAGAAACCAAAAATACAAAAATATCCAAAATATTATTTTTTTTTGAAACTTTGTGGCATTGAAGCCATTAAATCAGGAGTTAGAAAAAAACGGTAACCAAAATAATTTAGATTGCTGTAGAAAGAAAAGAAGGAGTTCTTGTAATTACAGAGAATTTCGAAAAATTCATGAAAATAAGTTTAAAATTGGTTAATGTCCAAAAAATTTTTTTGAAAAATTGTTTTTAAAGTCTTAACCGACGATAAGTTCAATAGCTTTCACAGAAGTCAATGAATACGCTCAGTCATGACTCGATAGAAGGACAACGATTTTGTCATGGATGGGTAATGAATAAGATATCACAATAAGTCTTATGACTATGAAAACAACAACAAATACAAGCAAAACCCAAAAAATCAGTAGAAAAGTGCGAGAAGAAAGTGTCGAAGCCATTTAAACCATAAGCTTTTCTCTGAATACTTTATCTATAATCCACTGAGCGTCTTCCCTAAATCAACAGGAGCTATCCAAATTTGGATAATGTGATAAAATTTCAAAAGGATTCAAAAATATGAAAATATACAAAAATTTTTTAAAATTGTTTTTAAAATCTTGTGGCATCGAAGTCATAAAACCAATAGTTGGAAGATAAAACCGCTAAACAGATTATTTTTGGTTGCAGTGGAAAGGAAGGAGATCTTGTCAGTACTGACGTTGATTTACAGTTTACAAAAAATAAGTTAATGATCGGTTAATGTTAAAAAAAAAATTTCTAAAAATTTTATATAAAGTCTTAACAGCCATTTGCTGTCCAATCAAAGCACTGAATAGCTTCTTTAATGCTCATTACGAAACCCATTGCTCTGTTGATCATTGATTCTATGCCATAGGGCTCCAGAAATTCAGTAGAACCTCAAAAAGAGAATCAAAATTTCATTAAAAATTACAAAAGCTCACAGTCGAAGCTATAAAAAACATGTGCGATTCCTTGAAAACGGGTTTTTTGTTCATCGGGCTTCATTTTACAGTAAATCAGGTTTATCATTAACCAATCATTGATATGAAAAGTGACCAGTCTCTAGGTGACCTAAAAAATATGAAGTTTTCTAAAAAAAACAGCTCTCAAATAGAATTCGAATTTTTTTATAGTAAACTTCCCTATGAGACCAGAACTAGTCTTTTAATCACCTTTCGTGTATTAGGAATACGAAATTTGTTCCTTTTGTGGCGTGAAATGTAATTTTGAATGAAAAATTTTTACAGAAAACATCATAATTTGAAGAAAAATTACACTAAAAGTGAACGATATCATACCAAATATCACGTGTTCACACAAATCTTCAATCCTCGATAACTCCTCGAAAAATACGAAATTCAAAAAAATCTTTTTAATTTCAAATTATAGGCTGGACGAGCTTTTTAATGATACCACTCACATTTCTCTACGATGAATATATCGATCGGCCAAAATTGACTGAACAAAAAAAAACCCATTTGAGTATATAGTTCCTTCCCCCACAAGTGGGGTCGGAACAATTATCTCTGTTACTAATTTTATAAGAAACGGTTTAGATGTATTTTGCAGAAGCCATCCTATCGATAAAAGTTAGTAGGTAATTGGTCTTCTTAATGTTTCAGAATTATCTTAATTGTTTTAGAAATCTAGAGTCCGACTTCTAGATGCGAAACATCTGCCGCAAAAAGTCTTCCGATCGCGAAATGTTGAAAAACTGAGAATTTTGCCCAACCAATTGAACACGGACCTTTTAGATTTTTCAAGCATACAGCAATTGCATGATACTGAAAAATGGGTTAGAATTAACTGTGCGAAAGACGCTGAACAAATCAATGCCTCCTCAATCGAAGAAATTTGGACATGCTTCCATAGATATTTTAATGCGACATCCAAACTGTACAAAAATAACCCTGAATTGTTCAGTATTTTAATACTAACTTGTTATTCGTTCGTTGTCATTTTGGACAAAAAGACCAAAGCGATGGTGCCGATGGTTGCAAACCATGGCTTAGACATTGATACTAAGGTTCTCAAATATTTACTTCTACCTCTTAGCGAACAAAATTCACAACTTGATCATGTTGAAAAGTACCTGAACGAGAGATTTAAAGGTGCCCGTAATGAACTGGAAACCCTTTTGGAAAACCCTGCGAGTGATAACTCATTAGACGTTCTCTACGCCAGCCAAGATCAGAAAATGCTGGATGTTCGTGAACAAATTCAGTCGACAGCAAGAAATGAGGAAGAAAAGAAGAAAAGTGAAGTCAAACGGGAGCGAGAGAAGTATTGGGCTCTAATTCGGGGAACGCGAGACCTTCAATGTGAGTTTGTAAATGTCAGAAGGTGGTCAGGTTATCGCGGCTGGTGTCAAGAAACCGAACATTCTGATAAATGCAAGTTATGTCGTTTGGAAACGGAGGCGAAATCTATGAGAGTTAACTGCTATAAGCAGCCATTACCGGTTTCAAAATCGGGGCAGTTAGCTGTCGTTTTTGAACTTTTATGTCCTGTTGAGGTGCGAGTTCTGAGAACCGCTGTTCATCTTCTGAAGTGTGACGTGACGGGTTTCCTGAAAAAGGGATCCCGCTGCGGCCGAGGTTTCTGGTCTGATCTGGAACCTCTGGCGATGTATAAAACCAACAGATTGAATTGCGATGTAACCAATTGGGTGGCTCTAACAAGCACATCCAAGATTACCACGTATTGTGGATCTGAACACCCTACTGAAGAAATGTCTGATTTCATTGTTGAGAACCAAGATGAAATCTTATTAGGGTACGTAAATCAAGAAGACATATACCTTTCAAAAGAGTTCAAACAAAATCAGGACTTCATTGAGGAATTCCAAGACAAATGTGTCATGCAAGCCCAAGGGTCTTTCAAAAGTCTGCAGTGGTCAATCAGAAACAGTACTCACACGGACAATCAAGTCATCTGTCGCCAAAATGAGTGTCCGCCTGATATTTCGCTACGTGAGTTCAGAGTTTTTGGCTGCGTTCGAGCGGGATCTAAAATCCAGTTGCGGAACCTTGTAGCTGCTTTACACGCAAACGCTCTTCCGTGGTACAGCGAGGATGTGTTAGCTTTGGTTTGTCAGGTTTTGTGGGAGGCTGGAAGTCTGCTCACGTCTGAATCCAGGAAAAATGACCGGATGATTGCGGAAAACAAGGATTCATGTAATGTTGATGCAACACGTGATCAAAACGTGGAATATCTCAATGATGATTTTGTTGTCGATATTTTGAGAATACTAAATGCACAACTAACTGCAATACAAGATAACTGGGGTAAAAACTTATCACTTTTGTGTCTAGTAATTTTCGGATGTCGATTAATCGAGCTTTCAAATTTGGAGCTCAAAACAGAAATTGCTCAATTTCTGTTTCTAGCTAGAACAGTCGGTTTAAAATGGTGTGAGAGCATCAAAGATAAAATACAACAACTTGAAACTGTGAATTTTAATGTCGATTCCTTGCGGCAAAAGTTAGCTCAAGTTGCGTTGACTATTTCCTGCTCTTTCGCGGTGAGTGAAGATAACCTAAAATTTGTGCTCAATAGCAGCGAGCATGCTATCTCTTGGCTCAAATCTCAGAATACAGTTGCCGATAACGTATCTCTTAACGATAGAACCGCTGCAGATCTCAAATTTATTACAAAACTGATCCAAAAGTCTTGGAAAATTGGACTGAACATTAAAGTTGCTCTCATGACAGTTTTAAACGACAATACTGACTTGATGAAAGAATTCATAAGTGGGCAATACAGTCACGTGAACATAACTGGGAATGCCCGTGAAATGACATCGTGGAAATCAATGGCTATTGCCGATCCCTGGCTCAAATGTGAACTATCCGGCGGAGAACATATGGCTCTGCACCCTTTATCAGGAATGTTTCTATTTAACAACGACCCAGTTCAGCGTCTGCCCCTGGCTATTACGTCACACAAGGACTACCAACGCATTTTTGGCTCCGCAGTTTTGACAGTTGCAACTTGCGGGACTATCGGCAGCTACGTTACAGCTAATACTATTAATGGTGCCAACTTTGAGCTTAAAATAATTGACGCGGGTTCACTCCTCGTAACGAAACGAATTGGATCTCAAAAATCATTTTACGTGCCTCCAGAAACTTTTGTTGGTCACATTCCCTACGAGCTGAGACAGTTCAGTCATTGGGTTGAATTTTCTACAAGTGATAACCCGTGTCGAGTTGAATTTCACCCAATAACTGTGTTCGATATTGATCATGCTAGCGTTCAACCCTATAAACTGGAACAATTTGAAAGCCACTGGAGCTTAACTCGGGTTCAAGACGGCGCACTTTTGCTCGAGCGCTCAAATAAACTTTTTTCGCAGTTGCAAAGTAAAATCTTCAAGTTCATAGAAATTGACGATAGAGTCCACATTTTTTTCAGCGCCAAAACGGGAGTTCTTGCTACCTTACCCCGTCTAAACTTGTCTTTTGTACTCCGCGACAACTTACTTCAATCAGTTGAATTTCCTGGGTTCAAAGTAGCGCAGAACCAGACGCTGGGTACCTTGATAGGCTTGGAAAACGGAATCGTCTTGGAATCGGGAAACGTTAAAAAATTTCTTGTTCCTCACGGAAATTTGAAAGAGCAGCTCCTCGAAAATGGTCATGTAAACATTCAGATTGAACTTGATAAGCTCCATTCACCTCCTCTTTTCGAATACTGCGTTGATGAAAATTTGAGACGGTTGTCGCCTCCTCCAAGTCAAGTAGCGTGTCTATACCTCGCCCTTCTTCACATGAAAACAGCCTACCCCTTAGAAGACCCTTTCACAAACTTAACTGGCCTAGAAATGGCGCTGTACATACTCGGCAGAGGTCAAGTGATGTCTTGCGAGCCTTTGAGTCCTAGAGCAAAACAGCTTTTGACCGAACTTGAAAACTGCTGTCCACAAAAACGGCTCTTTCGCAACAAGTATAAAAAACTTGCAGAAGTTGAAACTTTTCCATCGATTCCCTCTTACTCCATGTGTACCATCGAGTCTCTAAGAATTTACTGTGAAAGAATTAGAGAATACAGCCAGTCTTTTGAGGCCCTGTTCCCACATCAGACGGGATCCCAGAACCGACAATCTGGTAATAAAAACGTCTCCTGTATTGAAAGTGAGGACCTGGATTGCAGAGCCTTGTATAGAGTTAAAGATACAATGAATGCGGTTAACTCAAAGGACTGTGACCTCAAAGAATTGAGTAGATCTGAAACTAGTAACCTCACCGAACCCCTGATAGCGAGACGGCCGGATCCGATCAATGAATTTGTTCGACTTTTCTCGAGTATGTGCAAATCTAGTCATTGGGAGCTAACAGTCAACCGTGACATAGTTTCTATCACAAAGATGGCTGTCACTTCCAAAAATCTAACTGGCTGGGGCTTCTCAAAATTGTCTCCGGGGTCCAGAATCAATTCCTGGATAAATGGCAATGCATCGAAATGTCTACTTGATCTGTATCAATTAGCCCGAGGTGGTTCTGAAACGTTTGAACATTTGCAAATGATGCTGTCGTACTTTATTTACAGCAAACAGCTAAATGTGAACGAAGCTAGTCTGTTCTGCCTCATTTCAAAACACTCTGAGAAATTCGCATCTTTGAACCCCCCGAAGTATAGTTTCTACGAAGACTTTCCAAACAGGGACAAGCCAACTGTGACAGAAATCGAAAAAATTATCAACGATCATTTTGAAGATTGTAAAAATTTTGTAGAAAAGCATTCCAGGAGAGTTGGAAGCTTTTCGAGTGAAAAACGGAATGAGCTGAGGGACAAATACTTGAAATTAAGGCCAAAAGAGAGACACGCTGCCGTGTCCTATGTCAGAGATGCTTGGCCATCGTTATATTGTAACATTCCGGGAGATTTTGAGCTCCTCGACACAAAAAGAGTTTCTGAAAAACTGTCGCACATTTTTTCAATTCGTTTCAAAAATCGTGATTTAAAAAAATTTCTTGAGAATGTGGATGAAATTATCTCTAATCTCCCTAAAGTTGACTATGACGCGTTAAACATCGTAAAATTGATGCCGTTTGTCAAGAATGTTTCAAACCCTGTTCAATTTGGAACTTACGAAAAGACCCCAAACTTTTGTTGGAAAAGTAAACCCCTCTCCGATATTCGAATTGAAACTATGACCAGAAGCTTTACGAGTTGCAACGAAGTGGGGATAATCCCCAAGCTATTATTGCAGTCAGAAATGAATGAGTTCAAAGCCTGTCAAACAAATGCGACAACTAATGAGTTCTCAAATCTTGATCAAATTTCATCATTATTTGCTGATGATAACGGAGTTATTGACGCAGTGAGCAATGACTTCAAAGAACGATTCCTTCAAAGTTGTCATTTGTTTGACAAACAGAAAGCAGAATTATCAACAAACTGGATCCCTAGAATTGAAGAACTACATGCAGAGATGACACGTGCTGAGGACGAGGTAAATTTTATGGAAAATGTTATACGAAAGAACTTAGAACCAGAGAAAGATAATTTCGTCAAAATTGCCTTGAAGAGATCTGGAATCGTTTCCAGGTGTTCATTTCTTTTGCTTGTCTCTTCATTCGCAGACAGAGATCCCGAATGTGTTGATAGTACTGAGGATGGTCCCTTGAATCTACTAGGAGCGCTTCTGGTCAAGTGGACTGAAAAACAAAGACTTCAACGATGTCTTCGTCATTTGCAAAACGGAAAAACTTTTCACTTAGTGCGAGAACTGAAAAACCCTGGTCATACAAACTGGGTTCCGAGAGATCACGTTGAATGGTTAATTTTGGAAGTCGAGAATGACTTCATGATTCGACCTGTTCAAGTTGACATTGCTCTTCAAATGTTGAACCCTCCTACAGACGTTAAAAATGCAGTGATGCAGTTAAACATGGGAGAGGGTAAATCTCGGTTGATCGTGCCGATGTTAATTGCAACTATATCGCGTGAACAAAAGTTATTCCCCCAAGTTATAGTGCTGAATTCCTTGTACCCCAGTAATTGCAGCTATTTATGTGCTAAATTAGGAGGGTTGCTAAATATGAGATTGATTAGGATGCCTTTTAACAGGGATTTGCCCTTAGAGTTTTCAGAAATTGCCAATTTGGTGGATTGCCTGAAAGAACAGGAGAAAATGGGTGCTTTCATTGTTAGCATTCCTGAACATGTTATGTCTTTGCAACTAAAGGCTGTCGAGAAGTTCAAATATGGAGATCAGAAAACGGCTGAAGAGTTTAAGAAGCTTTTGACTTTTATCGAAAGCAAATTTCGAAAAATTTTGGACGAGAGTGATGATATTTTGTCTATTAAAAGACAGTTGGTGTATACAATTGGGTCTCAGCACCCTCTAGACGGACATAGTCAACGATGGAAAGTTGTTCAAAGCATTCTTCGTTCTCTGAAAAGTCATTCGAAGACTATTTTCAACTCTTACGGCTCAGAAAATGTTCTATCAACTGATGAAACTCCATCAACAGAACATATGTTCAATCATTTCCGTTTAATATCTCAACACCCTCAATGTTTTGATCAAATTTGTGATTTAATTTTGTCCGACTTCGTCAGTTGCTCTACAAATGCTGATTTAATGCCATTGACTAATAATCAAAAAATTTGCGTTACGGAATTTGTCAGATCGGAAATTTTAGACGAAGTTCAAGTTGATAATCTGGAAATCACTTTAGGCGAAAAAATACCCCCATCTGTGTTCCTTCTTCGAGGCTTCTTTGGTTTGAAAATTCTGCAACATTGTCTACAATTACGTCACAGGGTCAACTATGGCATTGGTCATCATCGCCTCATGGCAGTGCCTTTCCGAGCTAAAGATATCGCGGCTGATAAAACGGATTTCGGACACCCCGACGTCGCAATAGCACTAACGCAGTTAACTTACTACTATCAAGGAATCCCAAAATTAGGCTTCGAAAAGGTTCTTCTGAAACTGTCAAGCTTAGATCTTTGCATAGCTGAGGCAATTTATGCCGAATGGGTTGCTTTTTGTGGCAGAAATTTTGTGCCTGAATCTCTTCAAAAATTTGCAGCCATTAATTCTTCAGACCAGAAACAGTTTTTGAAACTTTTTGAGTTGTTCAGCAGACACATGTTAGTAGTTGACTTCTGGCTCGAGAATTTTGTCTATGCTCAAGAGGCGCGTGAGTTCCCCCAAAAGTTGACGGCTACTGGGTGGGATTTGTGTCGCCGAGGCAAACATCCAGTGACTGGATTCAGTGGAACCAACGAAACTCAACTTTTGTTACCTCTAACTGTGACTCAATGCGATCTACCAGAACTGGAAGGAACGAATGCACTTGTCATTGACAATTTGCTCAAAGAAGAAAATCAATGCTATTATGCTTTGGAAAATTCTACTCGAGCCGAGGATATTCTTGACTTGATAGTATATGAGCAACCCCAAGTTAGGGTTATTTTAGACCCTGGAGAACTGATTTTGGAAGAGAACCAGAAATTCGTTTCGAAATGGTTGTCAAAGGTGCCGGACGCAAAAGTTGCTGTCTTTTTTGACAATAACGACAACATTATGGTGCTTGACCGGAACCAGTTTGTAACACCGTTTCACTTGTCCCCCTTTTGCTGAAGGACTTGAAGCCTGTTTGGTGTATTTAGACGACGCCCACACGCGAGGCACTGACATGCAGTTTCCTGTCGGCACCAGAGCCGCGGTTACCTTGGGAAAAGGGTTGACAAAGGACAAACTGACCCAATCATGTATGAGAATGCGGCTTCTAGGTTGTGGTCACACGCTAGCATTCTTCGCAGCTTTCGAAGTAGCTAAAGAAATCGAAAAGTTATCCAAACTACAACAAACTTCGTCTGTAGTTGGCAAAGTGTTAGCTTGGACGTTCCATAATAGCCAGGAGCAGGTTCGAGATGGTTTTGTTAACTGGGCCCATCAAGGCATTAAAGAGATTCAGAAACTAAACGCTTACCAGATATACTCAAATTCATCTGATAGAATTGGATCGCTTGAGTCATACAGCGACCAACTCATAGAAACAGATGATGCTACCTTGAATGAGCTGTACGGCAGTTGCCATGATCGATGTCTGCTCTCGGATTTAGTTGAAAAGCGATGTGAAAATTGCAGCCATTCTTTGCAACTTTTCAAAGAAGGTCTTAAAACCAGATGTGAAGTTTATGCGAGCAGTAAAGAGATATCGGCAAATATTTTGGATGAAGAACAAGAACGAGAATTGGAGCATGAACAAGAACGGGAAAATCAAGTCATCAGACCCCGACGTATGACACCACGTGACCCAAATGTTCCAGATTGTGTGAAAAAATTAGTTTCTGATGAACAATTTTCGAAGCCCGACTTCATCACATTACGGGACTGTTTGAAAAGCACTACAATTTGGAAAACTTTTTTGAGTGATTCGAAGTTGGGGTTGTGTATCTTTGGGGACGGAACCCGCATCATAGCGAGTCCAGAGTTTGCGGAAGTGCTGACCGATTTCTCGTAAGTAATTTCTCCAAATTATTAGTTCAAAATTGAATCTGCGCAAAAATTGATAGAATCCAACATTGGAGATGAAATTTGTCGCAAAGATATTAAAAAGTTCCTCAGAGAACAAAAAAAACAACTTCAACTTGATAATTTTTTTGAAGAAAAAAGCAACATCAGCGTCTTTCAGTAGTCTGTCTCTGTGCTGGCTTTCAACTTTAAATTTGTATCTTGCTCTATAACTTTCCATTTTATAACATTCTATCTTTTCTAACTTTTTTCTCGGGCTTAAAATATCTTCAAAACACGTTTGGCCTTAAGCAATAATGACAGATTCTATTTTAAAAAAACAATTATTTTTCACCCTTTTTCAGGTTGAGGAACTGAAATAATTGACCCAATAACGCTCCTTTCCATGATCTTTAAATTCCTTAAAATGGACGACTAGCACTTTTAAGACGATGTCAAAATTAATGAAAATAAGGATCGATAACAGATTAATTTTGAAAATGTTTGAGTAAACGCTAGATTGAAGTGCAAACTACACAACTAGATGCTTGCAGAACTCTTCATGTTCAATTAAAACAAAAATTAGAAAGGTCAGTAAATAGATCAAACTGGCCTTCTTCGTTTCAAAATAGATGATTTTTTTAAAATACTAGGCAAATCAGATGTTCTGTAATCAATGTCTTGCTTTTATGTAAACGCAAAAGTTTCTTAAATCAATGGTTGCTTGTCTTTCTACGCAACCATGCAATCAACTATTATTTAAAAAAATAACAAAGGAGTTTTTCCGATCAAAAGCAAAAAACTTGAGAACTAAGAGAAAACGGGCAAAGTTTCGAACGATGTGTACGTCTGTCTATTTTTAGCGGAAGAGCTACAAAGATCTTTTTATGAGAAAAGAGAGCCCTACAATTACATTTAGATTAACAGCTTGCAGCGTTTAAAGTGAAATTGAAGAAAAATTTAAACCATAAAAATAACGGGCTTTCAATTTTTTTCCGCCCCTCTTGAGGGGGGGAGGAACTATATACTCAAATGGGTTTTTTTTGTTCAGACAATTTTGGCCGATCGATGTATTCATCGTAGAGAATAGTGAGTGGTATCATTGAAAAGCTCGTCCAGCGTAGAATGCGGAATAAAAAGATTTTTTGATTCTCTTTTTTACAGGGAGTTATCGAGGTTTAAAATTTTGTGAAAAGTATAGTGAATTCTGTAAGCTGTGTATTATGTTAGCTGTAGTATTATTGATTTCATCTCTACAGACAGAGGAGGGTTGCTGAACGAATCGATCCGAGTTTTTTCGCTATTTAATGCTAAATTTTTCAAAATTCAGACTTCTTTTTACTTTTGATTTTATTTTTAAATGCAAAAAGCATTGTTGACCATTTTGATTTAATTTTTTGGCTAAAATTTTGGCTAATTATTTCAAAATTCAGCCGTTTTCATCAAATTCATCGAAATAAGCTTCCTTAGTTCACTTTGATTAACTTTGCCTGAAGTTCACACCCAAAAACCCTTAACACAATTTTTGTAAACTACAAATGGAGCCATTCCTACTTCCTGTTCCGTTAGGAACAGTCTGGAATTCAAGTTTTATTGTTTTTTGCTAACTTTACTCTATGATTATCAAAAGCGAAGCATTTATTTTTGATGTTTTAACTAAAAAATTATCTTGATATTTAAAATTGGAAACATTTGTTGAGTGTTCTTAATTGACAAACAACATTAGCAGGGTTTGTTTTGATTCAATCTTGGACTGTTACAATCCAAAATATTTCGGAATTTAATCAGTCGATCTTTTGTTAAGAAAAATCGATCTTTTCAATGATAAATAAAAAAAGAACAGTACAAATCAAAGCTCACTGTTGATAGGTCACTTTCGCTTGCTAATTGAGCTTGTGTTCTGATTTGGGTAGATAGCTAATGGCTTTCATGACTTTGAAAACAATTGTTTTCAAAAATAGATAGAAAACATTTTTTAACCTCGCATTTCTTTTTTTACCTAATTTCGATTGTTTACCTAATTTCGTTAAATACAGGTCACATTTGACATTATTGTCGTTGAAAACAAGTACAAACGTAAAAACTATTGTTTTTACTGAATTCGTTACGAATTTACTGTCTTAGAATCAGATTTATTGCAAAAAAATACTGTTTTGATTTTTGAATTTATTTGACGTTCTTTTTGTAGACGTAAGACGTATTCTGATGAATTACAGGTCTCAGGCGCATCTTTCGGTCGAATAAACGAACTTATTTAATTATCTCATTTTGTAGCTAATGGTTTTCGTTAAGAATAATGGTTTTCGTTCGACTTAGAAATTAATTGTTTTCGAAAAATACAAAAGTATGAATAAAGTTTGCCCTTTTTGCCTTTTTTTGTCTTTTTGTAACCTATTTCCATTAATGAGAGGTCGCATATCACATTATCGGCGTTCGAGGAAGGCTCAATTGATCATTTTTGAGGGGCAAAATATGGCTTCACGGCTTCGACAGCGTTTTCTCGCAAGTTTTGATTGAACTTTTTTTGTTGTCTCTATTTGTTGTTCTTTTTGTAACCACAGAAAAAATTGAAGAATGACAAGTCTTAATGCCCTCTTATAGAGGCATTTGTGATCATAAAATATTTGGAGAAGTTCAATTAATATCTAATGGTTTTCATTAATTCGAAATTGTTTTTTTTTTTTTAAAAATAAGCGAATTTATAAAACTTTGTTGCTTTTTTGCTCTTTTTTGTCTAAATGTTACTGAGCCTAATCATCGATTGGTCCATATCTTTTCTATTGAAGCACAAATTGTTTTGTTTAGTTTCAGTTTTATCTTAGACGCTTTTGAGTTTTTTCATAAGTTTGTTTTTTCTTAAAATTGGACATAAAGTTTTCGATGTAATTAAAGTTTGTTGTTATTGTTGTTTGATTTCGTTCTTCGTCTTGGTTTGCTTTCTTAGTAATGGCTGATCTCATCAATCTTATAAGGCATTTTTAACTCCACTGAGTTATTTGTGTTGGAATTGATCCTGTTATTTATACACATTTTTTTAAATGAATTTTTGGGGGTTTTCTAACTGTTCCTCATTTGGTAGACATTTATGCCAAAAATGCGGATAAGCGTGGTCGGATTTTTATGTGTTAACGCACATTACCGATCCTCCCTGTTTTTTTAAAAAAAAAGTGAAAATCTGAATTTTTGAAGACACCATAATTTTCTTGAGGTTATTGACGAGATGGTAACGGCAACACACATTTATTCAGAAATTGAAAAACATCAGATTTTATTTAAAGTAACCTGCTTGTTTGTGACAATTTATGAAAGAAAATTTTTGAAAAGCATTTGGTGAATATTTTGCACAATCATAACTATGATTAAGTAGAGTTTTTTCTCCGAAATGAAAGAAAGCTGCTAAGAGCTGTTCCAAAGTTTCAGAAATAAAGATTTTTTTGCGAAGCGATGGTCTCAACAAAGTTCATTTTCAATAATTCAAAATAAAATGCATCATCGACACTTTTACCCGGTAAATGCTTCACCACAAACTGAAAAATGTCTTCGATAGTTTATACACGTGTTTTTGCTGAAGCTTTAGCGCATGAATTTTGTATGATACCGAAATACCAAGCTAGCTTAGTGCCAACAATTTTTTTTTCGTTTAAAATTAATATGAGAAGATACTTATAGGAACTCATTTTCAAAAAGCAGAGCTATGCTGTTTTTCTTCAGGGTTTTGATAATCCATCTTGGATCTTTTCCGTTTGTGCCCCCCCCCCGCCCAATACGTTATGCGCCCCCCCCCCCAGTTACAGAGGACGTGCCATTACATAGTAAATCATCATTTAGAAATATGCACGTGGGTCTGGGGGTGCAAATAATATGCGCCCACTAAGCTGGGGGGACACAAACGGTAAAGATCCTAAATTTTTTTCGTTTTGTTTCAAAAACTTCCATAAAAGTGGTGGTTGTGGTGCTAGAGAGTTTTTTTCACGTCGGCGACAAAGTGATCGGGATAACATATCTCAACAATTGTTCAAAATTGTTTGTTTTTGGTTAGCTAGAATCAACGTACATAAAACTTAGACTAGATTATCAAATGTCTGTATCGTTTATAAATGCAAAATTCATAATACTGACATACAATAGAAACGCTTGACATTGTCTTGTTGTAAAGAGATTCAATAACCGATTAATTGTTTCTGTTGTCATAAAGCTAGTTGGATCGCAAAATATTTTTATAATAATCAAGAGTCTTCAGAGGGTAATACAAAAATAGTCATAGATTTACTGACTGCCTCAATAATTTTTGTAAAATTGACGGTTTTTTAAATTTTTCTTTTTAGACATTTTATGATCAACAAAACTTAATTTTAGAAAACTTCCACCGAGCGATATATTAATAAAATTCAGTTGACATGCTACTTCATTAATTTTTTTGGAGAAAACAATTGAACAGAGCTATGTTAGGGTTAAAAAACTCACTTTAACAAAAAATCTATTTCAGAAAATTTTAAGTTGCCTCAAGGGTTAGAATAAATCTGACTGTCTTCAATTTACTCTAACTTACTCTAACTTTACCTCTACGTTGCTTAGTCTGGACCTGAAACTTTAAAAAAAACTTTTTCGACTGTTTAAGTCATGAAAAGACTGTCCTCGACAAATTTTTAGTTTGGAAAGAATTTGTCTGGACTTTGCGTGATATCCTCAATTTTGGCTCGAACTAAAACAACCGTCCTCGATTTTGGCTAGACAATAAAACGTGTCCTGTAATATGTCTGGACAACGTGTCCTGGAATTTGGCTGGAGGGCAATAAAAAAGTGTCCTGGAATTATAAATTTTTCACGTGCAATTTGATTGTTGACTATTGCTTATGAAGTTGTCAGCATGCATGCGATTGAGAGGAGCACGATCTAACAAAAATTGGCAGCGTTTTTTAAAAATAATTTAGGATTTTGGAAGGGAATGAGTGAACAACGCGAAAATTTTATCATGGCTAATGGGAAGAAGACCAATATAATTAAACTACCTAGTTTCATTCAGTCAACTATTGTGGCAATATTGTCCAGCTGCGATATCACTTTATCTCAAGAATCGCAAAATTTCTTGAGTCTTTTGGCAGTTTACCAAATGTTTATTAAGTTGGACTGCTTTGGTGCAATGCTGTTTAGTCTTGCACCGGTGCTGCTTCTGTAAGTGCAGAAGCAGAAATTTTTTTAAAGAAATACATATTTGCTAAGAAAAACACAGACTTTTTTTCAATCCAAGATAACTATTAAAAAACCCTGCTTTAATCAAAATGCCTGTGAAATGATTTTTACTCGACCCATTAAAAGCATTTGTGTGGACTTATGAACAGAATTAGCCTCAACTTGTACTAGGGTCCTCGACTGTGTAATTTAATTCATTATTAACCCCCCCCCCTCACCACCGCCTGGAATTATTAGGTCTTTTCATAATTTCCAGGTCTAGGCTGGGGTATCTTTTATTTAAGGCCTCACCACCTTAACCCGCATCTTCACCTTACCCGAACTCAAACTAAAATTGAACCTTCTTTCAACTTTAATTTGTATTTAGTTTTTAAACTAAAGAAATTATTGGTATATGATTGGTTTTAGACAAAAACGACGAAAGCCTTTACGTTTGTCTTCGATATCGTCGGTATGGTCGTGCTTTAAGTGTAAGAAGTCGTCCGTCGGTTTGTTCGGGTGTCTCGTAAGGTGAATTTACTTCAGCTTTATTTAGCGTGAGTCGGTTTCAGGAAGAAAGATAGCGTGAATAATGTCGCGTGCAAATCCAGGAAGAGCGGATTTCCAATATTGGACGAGTACCTTAGAGATCCGTGTTGGGTTCTTCAACACCACGCAAGTGGAATCCTCATTTTGTTGACGCCCTTTGAAGTCAATTCCCTTCATGCCCACCTGAGAAAGATGGAGCATGCTACTCTGTTCACGTACCAGCCCCACTTTCAGAGATCATCAGAATCCCTCGAACCTCTTCACCACATGCCTGGACTCTCGATTCCTCGGAGGAAGGCTTTGGAATTCAGAAATGGAACTGTCTATGCTGAGTTGAGTGTGTTCTGCGGCAACTTGTATTTCGATAACGCAGAAGAGGAAAAGTGGATTTGTAATTACTTGGGTAAGAAGTTTTTGAATAGTTTAGGAATGCTTAAATGCTATCTTTGAATGGTTCCAGTCCATCGAGACATTGGGCACCTGGGATAAGATGTTTAATTTTATGTTGACAATTTTTGCTCTTTTTCCCATTTCAAGTGTTCAAAAAGTTAGGATTTGTCTTTTATGGTTTTGGTTATTATCTCTTAGCGTTTGAGACTGTAACGCAGAACTGCCTGAGAAATAATAATTTCTCAATTTTTGAATTTAGAATTCATGAAGCTTTGTGAATTCAAAGGATTTATTAATCCTTTTAAATGACACTTAAGTATCAATAAATTGTTTTTTCATCGTTTTAAAGCATTAGAGGCCACATTTTTTTTTAACTTTTCGAAAAAATTTCTTCCGGCTTTGTTTTTGAGCGCGGTTACTATTTTTTTGTGTTAACTTCATTCTTTGTTTGACCGTGTTTGTTTCATTTTCGATCTTATGATCAGAATGGGGTATGTATGTCGAGTAATGATTAATCAAAAAAAGGGGAAGATTCATGGAAGCAAAATTATGTAAGACAAGCGGTAAATTGCGAAAAATTTTGTAAGACAAGCGCTGAATGCGGCGAAATTACTTAAATCAGGCGGTGAATGCGGTGAAAAAAGCCTTTACCGCCTGGTAGCGGTGAAATTACATAAGTTCACTACTGAATTTAGCTGTGAAATTACATAAATTCACCGCTTTGAAAAAAGTGTCCAAATTATGTAAGATAAGCGGTGAATGCGGTGTATTGTAATAGGTGTGATTGCTTTTTACAGAGTTGAGGGTGATCAAGCAAATGTATATGATTCAACAGACTCTTGACATAGCTTGACAAGATACTCTGACGTATACTTAGCTAGCTAGATGAAGCAGTGAGGAGGAAGAAAGGTCATGATAATGAAATATGCCCAAGAGAACAAGGCCAGTTTTTGGTATTAATTGTTACCACACTAAGCTTTCAAGTAATGAGATAATTTATCGAATCCATAACTTGGCCCTGTTTCTCATTACTTGCGCCTGCAAGACCCCTAGAGCTATTCCCATAGAGACAAATTTTTATAAACGTAATTTAATTGTTTGTTTTACAGCTTTTTGTGAACTGAAGTTGGACTGATGCACAATAAAAGTGATTTATCAAAATGCTAACGTGATAATCAATTTATTGATCTAGCGACACAAAAATTATATCTACTTTGTTTTTTGCAATGTTTTGTAAGCGATTTGGGCTTTTGGCGTTATACCAACGCCAAAAATGAGTGTTTTTTTGGCAAAATGAGTGTTTTGGTTTGCAGGAAAAAAATCATGGTACCAATATATTGGCACGTGAAATTGATATCTCGCGATTAGAAATCATTTCAGAAACAGCGTGACGATCAAGAATAGGTTACGTGACTCTACTTGAAGTCACTATAAGAATTTCTGGCGTTTATCGAGCACCGCGAATCGCTTCGAGATGCAAGCCAGATTTTTTAAGTGAATTTAGCAAGTCACGTAACCTTGCCTGAAACAAGAACTGGTAAGTTTGATATATGCTACTTTATACAGGAAATCACTCTAGGCATTGTAAATTCTGGCACTGAAAAGGTGTGGCATTTTAAAACTTGAAAATTGAGTGTTTTCAGTGCAAGCGGTTACGCGACTCTGCTTGAAGTCACTAAGAATTTCTGGCGTTTATCGAGAACCGCATATTGGTTCGAGATGTTAAGTCAGAACTTTAAAATGACTTTGTCAGTGTCTTGAAACCGTGCTTAAAAATGCACTGTACTCAAAATGCACCGTTTAAGCTGACGAGAATACCTTAAAGTCAAACTCTGGGTGTGTGAAAAGCAACTTCTGGCATTTGAACTTCTGGCACTGCAGACCTTCTACATTTTATCAGGAGCACGTGTGTGTTTGAATTGTGGTGTGCAAATAATAAAATAAAATTGTGAGAAAAACTGGCCTATAGTTCATGTTAAACCCTTGTTAGAGACCGTTTCTGATCCTAGTTCATCCCACTACCAAAATTTTTCTGCTCTCCAGTTTTGTTCCGATCCGCCTCTGATCATGATTTTGCGTTTTTAGGGTTAGGGGTTTTCCGTTTTTACCATTATATCTAGCCCCCCATGAAATCATAGCCCCCATTTTGGTATAATTACCATGATTGGGGGGGGGGGGGGGGGGGTATAGGTTATTTGATCACTAAGCTGGGAGGGGGGGGGGGGGCTATAATGGGAAAGACCTGGGGTTTTTAGGTAGCCGAAACCCTGTAATTTTGTGCTCAATAATGCGGTTCTGATCAAACATCATGTGCCTGTACTTGAATTAAGTTGCATCCAATTATAATGGTGGATCAACATGAAAATTGGCTTTAACTTTTTCTAGTCAATGTTGGGTCCCCATGGAGTTGGCATTGCCGTAACAAACTGTTTAGATTAGTGGCCACCGCAGGATGTTAGTTTCTGCATTCCTTATCTTAAAACATAAGAGATTTCGGTTGCCCCTCCTCCCCGCTCGTGTTATTGTAACACAAAAGTATTTACAATAACAACCCAGGTTGACCACCATAAATGTTTCTTGGATACCATACGTAAGACTTGTATGGTTGTATGGCTTCTTTGATACCATACATAAAACCTTACAAAAACTTAAAGGAGATCTCAAATGACGTCTTTTGGACCACCTAGTACAACAAATATATCGTAGTTGCCATTGGCCTTCAACAAAAATTTTTTTTCTATGGTGCCTTGGATCCCATATCCGAGACCATAGATTTTTACGGCCCATCCAAGATCATAAAACTTTTTTTGTGCAACATCTTTTTTTGACACAAAAATGATTTTAACAACGTTCTTTGCGGGTTTCAGACGATAAAAATAATGGAGATTTAAAAATTACTTGTGAAAAAAATTATATGGTGTCTTGGCTACCATTTTCAAGACCATGCCGTTTTATGGCCCATCCAAGATCACAAAACTCTTTGTGAAACTTATTTTTTAACTCCAAAAAATCTTCTACAACGCATAAGGAGATTTCACACCAAACAATGAAAGAGTAGGGGAAAGTTTAGGACGTTCTAGCAAGGAAATTATTCTATTGTTCTATCCTAAGAACACGCTTGTGCACCAACCCCCCCCCCCCCTGCACTCACGTTGAGATTCCTGTCAGCATTTTTTACAATTTTATAATAAGTTAACTGATCTGATTTGTTCTACAGGTGTAATTCCTCTTCCTCGGACAGAGGAGCAGGACGAGGCTTTCGAAGAGGGTCTTATCAGTCTAAGTGGATTTGTTCCACCCGAATGCCGGGAACTCGTACCTGGAACCGAGGAATGGACCAGTTGTCCTTTCACAGACTGCCCGAGAGACTTAGTTGTGGATTTGATCAGCATTCGAAATGTCCAGACCCTATATCCTTACAGTCACATGCGCAATCTTCTTGGAAAGATTAAACGCAACTTTCCTAGCTAGCAAATACGAGACGAGCACTTACACGAAGAGCTTCGAAACTTTTTTTATTCTTATCATTTTTAATAGCCGCCCTCATCTTCTCAGCCGGCTATTATAGTGCTCCTATTTTTTTTACTACTCGAAGAAGAGTATTGATTTTCTTAAGGTTTTTTTTTACCGGAAGTACTATTCGTTCAGACACTGTTTTGACCTAAAAGCGAAAAAGAGTAAAAATGGCGTGTGAACTAATTTTTTCTGAGCGAGAAAAGTTTTTTGATCATGCGCTGCGTTTAGTGAATGACTTTTTGACTTTGAAAAGTAAATTTTTACTGAATGGCACACATAGATTTTATCCGTTTTTATCCGTTTTTTCGTCTATGGCCCAATTTTTTTGCTGATAATTTGATTTTTTGTTGCAAAATTTTTTATCCGATGCTATATTGAAAATTCAGCCGCGAAAATTGATAACACTGTGTTTTGCAGAGTCTGAAAACGCGTTTCAAGTTCAAAATTGACACATATTTCTTGATTTTTAAAAGTTAATTTTGGCTTTTTTCCTATTAATTTCTTTATTTTTGGATCTTTCAGCTGTCTTTTTGTCAAAAATCAGTTAATATGGCAACTTCTTTTTAATAATTTATATAATCAACGCCTCTTTCTATCTCGATGTAATTTTGTTTTTATAAAATTGTCCATATTTTAATCCGATTTTTTTTCCAATTTTTATCAGTTTTTTTTGTTTTTAATGTGGTTTTAATTACTAGAAATAGTCATTTTTTGCAACATGAGGGATTTTAATTTGGTTTCAATAAAAATCAATTTTTCATAAATGAACTCTTAAAAGTTTTTTGACCATCTTTTTGTAAAATGTTTTAATATTCTTATGTTAATTTTCTGCTTTTTTGTTCTAATTAGGAAGATGGATCTTTGTCGCGGATGATTCTTTGTTTCTTTCCTTTGTCTCGAATGCTGAACAATGAAATGTGTTCGTTTTTTTGAATTTTTTAAATTGATTTTTAATTTTCCAAAATCAACATTTGCATTTTGTTACAGAGTTCCTTTACATTGTGTCCTTATTCTTCACATTCTAGTTTATATCATTCTAGTTTTGTCCTGTCATTTTCATTTTTTTTGTAATGACTTTTTTAGTTGCAAAAAACAATGATTTCAGTTTTTTCTTAGATTTTCGTCATTTTTTTGGTTTGCAATTGATTTCATTCAACATAAGGCAGTACTGAGAGTTTGCTAAAATGCCTTTTCCAAAATTTCCGCTTACTACTATTTATTGCAACTTTCTTCCGGCCTTGGTATTAATTTAAACGATTTTTTGCCTTCGAATATTATTCTGTTGCTTATGTCTTTTCTATGATTAATTTAGTTTTTGAATTTGTTTAAAATCATGTTGTCTAGCATATGTACAACAAGGAAGAAGTATGTGAAGTTTTTGTCTTAATTGCAGTGATTAGAAATCTGATTGTAATGTTTTCCTGATTCTTAAATTTGAGCATTTTTGAAAAATTTAACTTAATTTCTAAGATTATTATCTGCCGTTTGCTTTCGCGATCTTTTTGATATTAGAATCGTGAATTATTTGAGGGCAGTTGACGACCCTTTCAGTTTTTTCAGCTTATTAGTATTTTGACTATCTTAGTTATTTCGGACTTTTTGAACGTTACCAAACATTTTCAATTATATAAAATTTTGCTGTATTTTGTTTCTCTTGGTGACAGTGGTTTAAATTTCACCAATTTCTAGATCAGACCTGGGGAGGTAATGAGAGAATGGTTTAATACAAAAGTTAAAGACTTTCGATGCAATTACGGTTTTTGTGAAGTTTTGACGCCTCGAGTTGCTTCCGGAATTCTTCCGGCTATGTTTTTGCTTCGTCAAACAAAAAAATGTTTTGCTTTAACTCATTTTGCTGCTTTTTCAACATTTTACGTGAAATCTTTTCGACTTCTCTAGGCTAGTTTCTCTCGTCTCTCATTCTGCTAAAAGTGATTTTGAACAACAGTTTCTCAGCAAAGCAATTCAAAATGAACAGAGTGAGTATAAAAAATTGAAGTCAGAAATAGAAACGGGATAAACCCATAAAGCCCAATTTTAGATGCCCGCTATTTGAACGTCGTTCCTATAAGTCTTAGTTATCATCTCTAATGCTTATTGGTTTTGATAGTAGCCCCTGTAGCCTCTCTCTAAGAAACAGAAGTATGTTCAATTACGAAATGCCATCAAAATAAATCGGACTTAAAAAATATTTTTGTACAAAAAATTTTTTCAATATCTTCTGTTCTTTCAATCCCAATCATGCTTATTGGAATCAACGGCGGCTATTTTCTGGCAGTATGTCGGGTATGTTTATTTAGTTAATTTATCTAATATTTTTGCTTGAACTGATTTCCCCTTTAAAGCACTTTAAAGCTTTCCCCTTGTAAAAAACGTTCTTATAATCCTACTTTTAAGATATCGACAGAACCAACATAGAGAAAAATTATCAAAAATCTTAGGTCAAGCCCAACATTGAAATATGCGGCCAGTCTGCTGGAGTTTGTCATGTGTTATCGAAATGTTGATACTATGTATCGTAGAACTATTGTTCTACATTTCCCACAGTGAACTAACTATTAGTTTTAACGATTTGATTGGCTTCAATGTGGTCAGATAACATGTTAAAATTGAGCTGCTTTTTTTCTCATTATCATGTTATCGCAATATTCTAGTTTTACTGCTTTGATGTCAAATTGGCGAATACTAATAACTGTTTTGGCGAGGACGTTACGAATAGTATGATTTCTGTTGCCCCCCAGCTGATAATAATGGCCAATATGACACTGCCACTTGACAACGTTCATCTTCTTTTAGTGGCACTGTACCGACAGCCGCTTCCGCTAATCTGCTTCCACTATCAACTTTTTCCGACATCTCATGCACTTTGTTTACTTTTCTAAAGAAGAGCACATTTTGAGTAGTAATTAGGAAAGTTTTCAATCTGAGAGAGTTGTAGTATTACGAGAGCCGTTAAAAATGAACGGATAATTAATCCCGCATTAGAGCGAACGTATTTAGGCGCTAATTAACCATTCTTTCGCCGCGCGCTAAATAAACTAACGCTTGTTAAGACTACCAGTACACAAGTATTTAAACAACTCAGTTCGACTTATTTAAATAACACAACTTTAGGCCTGGATCTCCTCACTTATATCCAGGATAGAAAATGTACGTTGTTGAACGTAGGCGGCCTGTAAAACCACAGTTTCTCTTGATTTGAATTACTTCTGCTTTTGACAGTTGCAATGCAGATCTTTCCCCCCAAGTTCAATAAAGATGAAGCAGATTGCTTCAGGGGAAAAGACAATAGAGTCTCATAAAAAGCCCCCAAGAAAACCATAATTGTTGCGGTTTTAGAAGAGGGGAAAAGCAGAAAACAGGCGCCTACGAAATCAATAATTGATGCTCTCAGCTTTTTAGATTTTTATTATTTTTTGGAGTTTCAATAATTTTTCCGTGAGATAAAAAAGAGTTAATTCTCTTGCCTTCTCGGCCAATAGGAAAATTAAGAAGCACCTCACTATGAACGTGAGTTTGTGATTCGCTCCCTATCGGCCCAAACCGAGCTGAGAGGAATTAATTGTTTCTCTCAGCGAAGTGGGACGGAATAAAATTAGAGAGACAAATAACAGAGCCAGCGACGAGCAGCAGACAACTGCTTCATTTTTCTTGCAAAATAAATTCCTAAATTTAAACAGAAATTTTATTAAAGATTTCAAACTTAGCAAATTTTCCAACAGAACATACTTGTGAGAAATCGACTGGAAGAAGATTCAACGACGCAATCATTTAACATCAACACAATCAAGTAACAGCTCAACCCGGTTTAATACTACTCAGTGTAAGCTTGTTCATTTAAACTATCTATTTAATTAATTGAACTTTTCAGCCCCCCAACTACTTTAAATTGAGACTTATAGCACAGACAGGTCTTAGGCATATATCTTTGCCTTCGATTTGTTATATCTTTTGTCAAGTTTGACTGGCATACATAAAGAGATCCCGTATTGTGTGATCTGTAGCAGCCCAGCTAAATTTGATAACTGGTGCGCCCAGAGGAAAGAATCACGCCTGAATTTTTGTTTTTCTATCCGATCGGATTAAAATAGTAAAATAACCACTACCACAGAAGTGAAAGCACACTAATAGACAAACAAATAGAGTAATTTATATCAAATTTACGACGGAAATACAGTAAATTTACATTAAAATAGTAACAGGCAGCTGATTCTTTGCTCTTGTAAAATTGTTCTGACCCGGGTGGGGGTAATCTATGTCCAATTTTTAGTTTATTTATATAACAATTGAAGTACTTTTACATTTTATAGTAAAAATTTAACCAAAAATCATCCCCCCAAAACCTATTTAGCCTAACTTTCACCCAATTTTCATCAAATTTATGGTTAAATTTTAGTATTTACACCTTAAATAACCGAAATTCAACCAGATTCTATCCCCCCAAAACATATTTAATTTGATTTTAACCCAATTTTCACCAAATTTATGGTTGAATTTTAGTATTTTCACTCTAAATAATTGAAAGTTATAGAAAATTCATCCCCCCATAACCTGTTTAGTCTATTTCTAACCCGATTTTGACCAAATTTATGGTTAAATTTTAGTATTTTCACTCTAAATAATCGGAATTTATACAGAATTTATCCCCACAAAACTTGTTTAGACTAATTCTGACCCGATTTGGACCAAATTTATGAATAAATTGTAGCATATACACTCCAAATAACCAAAAATTATCCAAATTTCACCGCCCCAACACCTAATTAAACTAAACTTTAGCCGATTTTCACCAAATTCACAGCAGAATTTTAGCATTTTCACACTAAATAGCCGATTTTTAACCAGAAATCATCCCCCCAAATCATATTTAGAGTAACATATGTCTAATTTTTACTGAATTTTCGACCAAAATATAGCATTTTCAAACAATTTAACGTAAATTTAACCAGAATTCATCCCCCCAATACGTTTTTAGTGTAATTTATATCTAATTTTCTACACATTTAAGCACACGTTGCTGCATTTTCACATTAGCTAACCCAATTTTGGTTAAATTTAAGCCTTCCTTAGTTGAATATTCACTCTGTTTTATCAATTCCTTGACCCGGGTGGGGTAATATTAATCAAATTTTAACCAAATAAACATTATTTTGACTTAAATCCTCAAAAACTAACCAGATTTTAACAAAATTAACGTCACTTTTATCATAATTTAACGGATACTAATCACATTTATGCCTTAAAAACATCATTCTTATCCAATTTTAACCAATATTACTCAAGAAAATAGCCATATTAACGTCATTTTTACAAAAAATTAGGAAATATTAACCAAGTTTTGACCACATAAATCTCAAAAAGGCCCTAATTTAACAAAGAATAACGGGTTTTAAACTAAATTTTATCCCCCCAACATAGATTTTTAGCCTGAAAATAACATAAATTGATGAGAATTCCCCCATTTTAACCGGTTTCACAAAAAAAATTTCACACCAATAGAGGTTTTAAACGGTGCATGGACCAAACTGGAATAGTTATTGTAGAACATCTTAATCTAACAGCAATAGAAAACACTAGAAGGGGTAAAATAACACGGTTTATTACTGACGGAATTACTTTCTTAGCTATTTTCTACGTGTTTGAACATAATTCTCCCGCTGATTTTTGTATAACTTATGCATCTGAGAACCCAAATTTTCAGAATTTACTAACTTTGTTAAAAACTAAAAACAGTGTGATCGAGATTCCCGCAGAAAATTTAGCCAATAATTAATTAAAAGAGCGTAAACTAGCCTTTTTAACCCAATTTGTACACAAATTTATCATAGAAAAGTTATTGTCTCATGTTAAAATACGGTCATTAACAGACTCAAGCACTTTAGAAACAATATTTAAACACAATAATAGCTACAAAAATACTACTACTGATGTACTAAACATCCCGTACTAAACGTTTTTATACTGTCTTCTGTGTAATTTCATACAAAAATACATTAATAAAACAACAAAAACAATTGTTCTATGTTATTTATATGTCATATATTAAAGTAAACGTTCAAGATCTAAATATAAGTATTGAAGTACATAACAAAATAGGCAAAGTTTCATATTATTTAACTGGCCAGAACAGAAACTTTTTATGCATTTACCATCACTCTTCTAGCGAAACAGAAACTGAAATCTACATAACTTACAAGTGGACAAACCCAAACTTTAAGGAACTTTTGTGTGCTCTAAGAAATCAGAACAGTGTGATAGAATTAGCATAAACGTTATCATCTTGTGTGTGGATGAGCCACCAAAATGAAATTCCCCCGTTTGGTTTACAAATCTTAAAAGTCATTAAACCCAAATACATCAACGTTTCTCCTGACTATCCGAGTTTACCAGATAGAGTTAAATTACTTATAAAAGCAGAATTTGTCACACAAATTAGATTTTCAAAAATAAACAGATTTCACCAATACTCTGTTGAATTTAAACACTCTGAAAGCACTTATCCTTGGTTATTAAATTTTACCGTTGAGCAAACCGATATTTACTCTTGGGTTGAAATTTTTAGTACTGATAACGGCAAAAACTTTGAATTTAAAATACAATCATTAAACGGTCCTAAACAAATAAAATTCATAACACAAAACAAACAGTTCAACTTTCTACCTTAGTATTAGCGTTTTATTACATAATTGTTATAACAAAAATATTTTCTACACTAATTACCCAAACTAATATTACTTTCGTATAAAATATTCTTTTCGTACACTAAAATAAAACATGGCAGCGAACGTTGTTGCGTACCCCGACATGGCGTTAGAGAAGTTTACAGGTTTGGATCCATCTGAAGATGCCCAGGAATTCTTTAGTTTAATACAAAGAAAAATCCAATTCTCACTAGGAACAAGGGATCCTGCGGATGCTGATTTGCAAGCAGCATACGACGCCAGACAAAAAGCGTTGTTTGGTTCGGTTTTGCGTGGGCCCGCAGCCCAATGGTTTGAAACCTTAGCACCAGGTTTAGCATGGAACGAAGTTAGAAATCAGTTCATTACCCGTTTTACTGATGCAAAAGACAAGTATAGGAAAAGAATTGAAGTCGAGAGTATTAAAAGGCAACCAGATGAGTTGATAAAAAGCTATACACACCGAGTAACAAAAGCAGTTGAAAAAGGATGGCCAGATCCAGATTTTAACAACGACCAGCGTAACGCTAAGTGTATGGAGTACTTTGTAAGAGGATTAACGCCACCTACACTCAAGCAAAAGGCACATCAGCGGTTAATAGAAAACCCAGCTACAACTTGGCAACAATTACAGGATCTTGTAGCAACTAAAGACTTAAGGTTTTCTGTTAGCAGTGAATTCACGGGTACTGCCTCAAGTAGTATCGACAATAAAATAGAAATAGAAGGGTTAAAAAACCAACTCACAGAAATTGCAAATCTAATGAAAGATCATAAAATAAACGCCACATACAACAACGACAATCCCAGATTCAAACAAAACCAGACTTGATTCTGCTAGTTTTGCAAACGTTCAGGTCACACAATAGCTTTCTGCTTTAAGTATAAGGACTTTAAAAACGAAAACCGAAACCCACCTCAACAACGAGAAAAGTTCACAGATAATTATAAACGTAGTAGGAGCCATTCACCAGGTCAAAAAAATTACAAATCAAACAATTATGACAATCGAAATTCTAGGGACAGACAGAGAAATAGTTATAACCAAAATCAATCCAATTATCAAAACAACTCTAGATCAGACTACCGACATCGATCACCTTACCCATCAAACTCTTCAAACAACCGATCACAGGAACGAGACAATAACCATCGAAACAACTCTTACAGAGATGACAATAGGCAAAGTAGTAGGGATAGACAAAACAACGGTCCTCCAAGATCAGATAATCGATATCGTGATAGGAGTAGAGACCATGACCGAGATAGGACACCTACTAGACAAAACCATAATACTCATTCAAGAGATAACAGTGAAGGGCGAAGCCCTCGAGTTCACTTTACCAGTGAAACTTCCAGAGACTATTACAATAATGAGAACCACAACGACGAGTGTTTAAACTAGACAGGTCTCCGTTCATAAACACTACTGATAACAAAACAAGTTACTCACATATTTACATTAATTTATACCAATCCGTCGGAGACAAAAATAAAAATAACGGCTTAGAAACACAGTTTTTATTGGACACAGGAGCATCAAGCTCTATAATTAATTACCACACTTATCTTGAACTATGTAAATTACAGCACATTGAGATGAAAGCTTCAAAAAATCATACTTTAGCGGTTAATGGTGAGAAACTAAAACTTCTAGGTCAAATTACCTTCAAAACTTCTTTCGACATTGAAGGAAAGTATCAAGTGGAAGTTACCACATGGGTTTCAGCCAAAGATGGTTGCAAGCCGAATTTGTTGGGAATGGATTTCCTTGAATCTACAGTAAAATCTATTGACCTAACCACTCCAAAAATTGATTTAAAAACTTACCCTGAAGTAGCCGTCACATTATCTAGATACCAAACGAAAAGCTATCCATACATTAGCTCTTACAAAATTGTAACTCTTGACCAGCAACTACCATTAGCACCAAAATCAACTCGAGTAATATCAATTAGACCTCCGAATGAATTCTTCAGAAAGGGAGCCTCCTTCGTAATTGGAAGTGAACTGCAAGCTCAAGGAATTTATACTGACAATGTTCAGTGTTTTAGAAAAGAAAAGGAATTACCAATAATGCTAAACAATCCTTAAAACAACAAGGTTGTCATCCAAAAGGGTCCTATTGGGCACACTTTAGAAGACATTGAAATTAGACAAGACCCAGAATTTTCTGTAGTTGACAACGTTGCATTCATAAACCACCTAATGAATAGTGACACTAATTGGGATCAAATATTCCATGTTAGTGAAAAACAAGGTCCAAAAATTTCAAAAATTCAAAATTTCTTTGCAAGCAAAACTCCTGAAAAACAAAAGAAAACAAAAAAGCGAAAAAGGCAACAAGATTTTACCAACAACTACGAATTAGAAACAGACTTTAGCGACGACCTCAAAGATCTTAAGCCACAATTAGAAACAACTGATGAGAACATCCGACCCGTTGAACTTCCCAAAGAAAAACTTAACAGAATTGACAAAACCGATCAAGCGTTTCTCAAAAAATTTGATTTCAGTCAAGCTGATGTCAATGACGAAAACTTAGACAAGTTACTGAGGACTTTAACTAAAAATAAAGACGTTTACTCTCAACACAAATACGATGTTGGAAAGATAAAACGAAAGTTTCATGTTAAACTTTTACCTAATTCAACTTTGACAAAACAAAGACCATCCAAAGTACCATTACATTATCAGGAAAAACTAGAAAACCTTTTGGAACAACTGTGTAAAACAGGTATAATCCGGGAAATGGGTAATGATAAAGAAATGGGATCAGAATTTATTAATCCAATCATAATCCTACCCAAGGGGAACACAGTAAAACTGGTTATAGATGCCCGATATTTGAATTCAATAACAGACCTTAGTCGATATTCATGGCCACTCGAACCAATCGGAAGTCTATTAACTAGATTAAAAGGTAATTTCTTCACAACCAGTGATCTTTGTTCAGCCTATAACCAAGTGCCTCTAACTGAGGAAACCAAACAGCTGGTAAGTTTTGTAATTGGTCCAAAACAATACACATTTGAACGCGGATTTTACGGCCTATGCGGTCTACCTAATTTCTTCAGTCGTATAATGACTATCCATTTTGCACCATTAATTAGAAAAAAACAAGCTATAACCTACATTGATGACACCATCATGCAAGCGCAAGATGAAACCGAAATGTTTGAAATAATTGACAAGTACCATGAACTTTTAAGGAAATCAGGATTGAAAGCTCAACCTGAAAAGACTAAATTTTTCCTTAGGAAAGTACAGTTCTTGGGACATGTAGTAGGTAAAGATGGGATACAACCAGTCAAGAAGCGAGTAGCAGATTTAAAAGCACTTAAGTCGCCTGAAAACAAACGTGATGTCATGAGAGTTCTAGGTTGCTTAGGATTCTACAGCATGTACATCAAAAATTTGCATGTTGACTGCAAACCATTTTATGACCTAACCCGCACCGACATTAAAAACAGGATTGGCGAAGATACTATCTTAGCAATACCTGATACTAAATACCCTTTCCACGTGCATGTAGACGCTTCTTCCATAGGAGTAGGCTCAATTCTCATTCAAGAATTTCCAGAAGGGAAACGAATAGTGTCTTTTAATTCTAGAATTTACACTAAAGAGGAACAAAAAATGAGTACCACAGCACGCGAACTTTGCGGTGTAATATCGGCATTACAAACTTATGAGCATTACCTAATTGGTTCTCCCCATCCCGTATATGTGTACACAGACCATAAGCCTTTAATGTATCTATGGGGTAGAAGAGGAAAACTCTCTCACAGGTTTTTTAGATATCAGTTAGTAATTTCTCAATTCCAGAACTTGAAATTTATTTGGACTGAAGGAAAAAACTTAGCATTTCCCGACATCCTAAGTCGCAATGTAAAAATTAAAGATCTGGACAAGTATCAACTTAAACACAAAAAGATACCAAAAGACATTAGTTTTTACGATGAGCATGGTAACGAGGAAAAATATTTCATTTTGCGTGATAATGAAAAGGGACCAGCAGATGACTTTTTTCCAATCCTAAAACAAAGCATAACGGGTATCGACAAATTTATTTTCAAAAATGACAAAATGGTAAAGCAAAAGTACGACAATAATCAAAACAGACTTTGCTCAATAAACAATATTTCGGAAGATTTTTCGTATGGTTCATCAATTAACCACTATAGGCGTCACCGCAAATATGAAATAACCCCTGTATCAGAACAGGAGGAAGACGAAACGTCTGATCATTATACAGAAATTGATTCCTACCCTGATGAAGGGATAACCGAACAAAATTTTGACCCAATTTCTGAATTTGAATTGTTCAATGAGAACCAGTCACCGGAATTAGATTTTGACAAACTCTACATTGATCAAACTAATACCACAGACTCGGAGTACAGATTCCCTCTAGAATACGATAAAGTTTTTCTCGTGAAAAATAGCACTTGTATAGACAAAACCGAATTAGCAAAAAAACTTCCCGAAAATCCAAAAATAAAAGATGCAAGAGAACTCATTGATAAACTGACAACCTTCTCTAAAGAAGTTGATTTAAATACATCAGTAATTTGTCAAGAACAATTAAAAGATCCGGTAATACAACAAATTCGTCAATTAAGAACGAACAATAACAAAGATGAAAAGAAAATTGAATTCCGACAATCTAAAGCCATAATGTCATACATTAATAACTTTGAAAAACTGAGTTTTGTAGGCAACATCTTATGTATTCAACAACAAACAGACGAGCCAGATATTGAATACTTAAAAATTTGTGTACCACTGTCATTGTTCTTTAAAGTTTTTCAGCTAGCTCATTGTGAACTGTCAGGTCAAGTAGGTTCAGATAAAACACTTGCTAATGTAAAACGATTTTTTTATTGGCCCGGAATGTATAAATGGATTGAAAACCTAATTGCTGATTGCCTTGAATGCCAAAAAAATAAACAAAAACGGAGAGACATCCACGAAGCACCTCTCGAAAAGTGGACTGATACAGTCCCATTCCCCTTTCATACGGTCCATATTGATCACAAAGGACCTTTAAATCCTCCATCGAACGGTAAACACCATTGTTTAGTTATTGTCGATTCATTTTCACGTTTCATTCGAGGATACCCCGTACGTTCCACAGACGCAGTAGACACCATAAAAGCTTTAGAAAAGTTCATCTTGTCTTTTGGAATACCACAAAAACTTGTTTATGATAAGGGTTCGGCATTCATGAACCAAGATTTTGCGAGTTACATTCATGAATTAGGTATAACACCCGCACCTCGAACTGCTTATGCGCCTTGGACTAACGGTAAAGTCGAGATCCAAACAAACATCTAGGAGCACATTTCCGAATTTTTCTAGAACAAGCTCGAGGTAAATGGGACGAACTGGCACCAAAATTTGCTTTTTCTCATAACACGGTTCCAAATGCTAGTACTGGAGTCTCACCGTATGAAATTGTGTTCGGACAAAAACCACAGATACCTCTGTCACTTAAGTTAGGACTCCTACGAAATTCACAACTCACATGCTCTTCCGAGTTTTGCAAAGAGCTGCCTCTTCACAGGCATACCTTGCAAACTTCAAAAAACACCGAAATTGACAAACTTCTAAAACCGACTATTAACAATTCGTTGCTTATGCGAGAAAACCAATTCAAACAAATATACAATAACTCTTATAAAAAGAGCTTAGAAAACAATAACCGCGCACATAAACATAGAAACAAACACAAATTAGGCAAGCCACTTGAGGTTGGACAAAAAGTTCTAATGGAAAACCATCAAATTGAGTTAGGAAAGTCAAAACAACTACATGAACTAAGATCAGGACCTTTTACTGTAGAAAAAAAATTAACCAATGTTAACTATGAATTAACTTTAGATAGCAACCCGGCCACCAGGAAGGTCGCTCATAGAAATCACCTAGTCGAGTACTACCCAGCTACTGAAACTATACCAGAGCTAACCCTAGATTATGGTATAGATAAAAATAATTGTGACACATTTTATAATAATTTAATGACAAGTCAGATGAATAAACTCAATAGTCCTTTGACTAAATTCTCCTTCCAAAGCCCCACTAACACCGAATAATTCCCCGTGGATAATTTCCAAAGAAGAGACTCCCCTTTGCAGAACTTCGACCCTGACCGAACACCTACCAATTTCGATTCTGGATTCAACGATGCAAGTTCAGGTGGTCGTGATAACCCACCTCCAGTCCAAACACACCTACCTAGCGGTAGTCGAACAAGAAGTTCAACTCCTTGCCCACAGCACAATTCTAGAATACCTCTAGACCCTAATTTAAGTCCTCTCCGCCCTAATACATCGGAATTAGGACCTTCTAATTTACAAACTTTAGAAAATAATAATAATAGGCGAACTTCTAGTCGCTCGGCCAAGCCGCCATCACGCTATCAAGCCGGATTTACTTAACTTTGCTTTAGGTAGCAATAAATCCAGTCAACATTTACTGGCAGTGCCTATTACTACAACTCATAGCCTTAATTCCGGACTTGAAGCGCTAAAAAAGAACAGGATGAAAAGATATCCTTGTTTTGAAAAACTCTATTTTTCTTATTTACTTATAAGTCTTTTCTACTTTTGTACTCTTTCTATAGTTATTAATGCTACTGAGGATATTAATGACGTGTCTAACAAACTTAGGGTCATTCATTATGACTGTTCTAAAATGAAAGAAAATAAAATGTATGCTTTAACACAAGTTTCCCCTTGCAAAATTACACCCAAAAACATTCAGATGGTTGATACACATGTAACACTTTATCAACGGTCTTATCGGACCTTTGTTAAAGCTCTTATGTGCAAAGTCACTGCAATGCTCATTCGTTATAATTGTGGTATGTTTTCCCATTCATCAATTGTACACAACGCTCCAATAATAACATACGATATTATTGTTTCACCCGAACAATGCCTAAATGCTAATAAAACTGGAAAAATTACTGTTACCGAATTTGACGATGATGACATGGAAATTGACATAAAACATGGAATAAAAACTGTCTCCTATAAAAACCAGGGAGTTGATCTTGAAGGTGAATCATCAACATCTTGTGATAATCGTGGTCAAATTAAACACTTCTCTTTTGAAACCCTGATGCAAGAAACTGTACTCGATATTGATCTTAATGACAGAACTGTCTATAACAGTCAAGGACTAAAACTTCCTTGTGCCCTCTCAGAAGGAGGTTGTCATTCGACATAACTCGACCCCTTTGCATACAATTGGGAGGCACCGGAAAATTGTATAGTTACTAAAAGATTTTCACAAAACGCAAAAATGCTAAAACATGAAAACGAACTTGGTAACGTACAGTATTTCATAGTGAGTGATGAAAAACCGGAGACGCCCTATGAAGGACCAGGAACGTATTCTCCTGCTGAAATGGACATAAAAATTAGAGTAATTGATGAAAAAGAAATGGTGTGTGGAAAACCAGAATTTATTTACAGAACAAATTTAGATTCTTTATATGTTTCTTATAAAGGCGGATTTAATATGAAGACTGGCAAACCTTATAAAACAAAAACTCAACAATTTTTTCATAAACTTCGTGTTGAACCTGACAATAGCCTAAGTGTAAATGGGTTTAATAGGAAGCCTTCAGATGAACAGATCCGAACATCCGACAATGGTTTTGTTGCATGGGAACACTTAGACAAAGACAAGTTAGACTATGATCTTAACCTTGCGGTAAAAATGGATTTTGTCATATATCATATTTACATGCAAATAAAACAAGCAGGGAAAGGTTTGGTCATATAGCAATGCGAACTTGACCGAACTCAAAAACAAATGATACTAATGCAGGCTATCCAAAACAATCGTTTAGCTGGATATATGTTAACCGGCAACCGCTCGATGTTCTTAGACACAGATGGTAGCATAGGTTGGCTGTACCACTGTCCAAAACGGAACTCACCACTTCAGGTTCTTGAACAGTGTTATGATAGGATTCCTATTCATTATGATGGTAGGACAATGTTCGTCGACCCAATCACTCGACAAACCTACCCTTTTGCAAACGATGTAGATTGTGTTGGAGGCTACAAAAATGCCTACCAATTAGATATTGATAATGAAAATTCATGGTACCGTTTGATGCCAGCACCTGTTCCTTTACAACCGCCAAAAATATTCTCTTCAAGAGTTATTAGTTCTATTCCAAAATTTACCGGTTACGAATCGCAACGTGCCGGAATTTACACACCAAATCAACTTAAATCGTTTTGGGACAACATCTTGCATTCGGAAGCTTCAAAATCTGTTTTGACAAAAATTTCAAGAGAAGTTCTAGAAGGAAGAAGCATAGACTATTCTCAAAAAGATATCTATGCGTCAGCAATGGGAATTAACAGACAAATTTATCTAGATTCTCTTCTTTCACCTACATTTTTTACAGACCAGTTCAAAGGCACTTTTGGAATCATCACTTTTTGTCTGGAAAAAATTGGAGTTTATTTTGCTTGTTTCTTGTGCATAAAATTCTTAACTGATGTAATCGTAACAATCATAAGAGCGTTCGAAATCCACAAAATATCCAACAAAACAATGGGTTTTTGGAAAATTCTATTAGGAGCAACATATAATCTTTGTATCTTATCGTTCTTTACACCGGTATTCTCTAACGAAACCAAACCGTCGGCCCCGCAGAACAACAATCATTTTTTACCGCTTAGTAATTATCAACCTTACAGCACAATAGAAAAAACTTACAAATGCGTTGAGGATCAACCAAGAGAAAATAAAATTGATGAGCATTGTCATACAGAAAATAATAAAGTAGAATACCCAAATCTGGCGTCACATCAACCACAAAATGATGCAACCATTCGAAGTGTGGTGGCACCTCCTTAAAGCTGTTAATAAAAAAAATTATCTTTTTCATAAAAAAATAATTTGTCTCAAAAATAAAAAAATTATTTGTATTAGACTCTATAAGTTAATCAATATCTTGTTTAGATACACCTCAAGGATGCTATGCTATGCAACCCAAATTCATAAAACAGCCTAATGCTTTATTCATTCGATTTGGACAATACACCGGACAAATATTATCATCAAATATTTCCGATTTAAAAACTACTGTAACTTATAGAGTTGCATCTTTCTACTTCAGTGACATTATAGACTTGGACGTACCGCATTCAAATTTTCAATACTTCTCATTGTTAAGAGCCCTGATTGATGACACAATTACTTTTGTAAACATTGGAGTCGAATACAAATTTGTTTCAAAGCATCTGAAGAAAAATATTATTAGACTTTGACTTTTCCTGTAAGAGACATGTGTGGATTCCTTCCTTGCTTTTTATTTCTTATAATCCATTTTCAACTATGTAATCGCAACTATGTCTATCTAGCTATTGCATGCACTCTTCCCCTACTCAGATTTTGCTTCAGTGAATCCGATTGATATATTATCTATAAATATCAATCGTTGTCAATAATCCTCTTTTCAGAAATAATTGACACACCCTTTTTTATCCTTTTTTTACATTTACATACTTTTATACATAGTTTTGAAATGAAGAACAATAAGTTAATTAACAACTAAAACGCTTCCATTAATGTACTTTTTGTTTCAAGATAGACTCGTTACAATTTATCAAATAAAGAAAACTTTTGAAGAAAATCACGGAGACATTTTCCCTCAAATCGTTATAAATTTTGAGTTTCGGGACACTTGGGAAAACGATACTCTGATTTTAACCCCTCATTCGTTGTATTGGAATTATTTCGTGTATTTAGCACAATTCGACCCTAATAGTCTGCCAAATGAGCTAGATCAGCAACATGATTCATTTAACTAATAGAAACTTACAAATCAGAATCGGAAACCAAAATTTTGAGCTATTAGCCGTATACTATGTTTCCGCTATAAGTATAATGACTTTCGCAAAAAACCCATGACAAATATTTACAGACTTTTAACTATTTTCATTACTCATCCTCAGTTCGCCGAATTCACCATTTTTCTAGCATTCAAAGAGAACTCGGTATTTCAAGTACAACATCCAATCTACATTGCTTAGGTATCATTCTAAACTATGATATTTGCAGTTAACAATAAATTTGTAGAGTTACAAAAAATTCAACGATCTTTTGATGCATAACCAACTCCTGTACCTACTATGCTAGTAACGCTCAAAGAAATCCAAAGTGAAAAAATTTGTTTAATAAGTATTAATCCTCTCTCAGTTCATTGGAAATTCTTCCTCTTTATTCTAGAAAACCCAAACTGTGTATCTCACAATCTTTATTTTGAATTGCCGGAAAGTGACTCTTCTCAAAACGATTTCATTACTAAAGAATTGGAAACAATTAACAATTAAAAAACAGCAATGATATTCTCATACCAAAATTGCCTTATACAAATTCAATTTTTTGAAAAATCATTTGTGACAACAAAAAGTAACAGAGTTATACCACAACTAATACTCCATTTTGAATATTTAAACACTTGGACTGATGGAACCATTACCATAACACCATCTTCCCCCTATTGGACATTCTTTATAAATATATCCCAAGCTTTAAATGGTTCTAAAATCCCTTTTAATTTAGATCTTCTATAATGCTGTTCCACTTTGGTGAGCGCCTAGTCATAGCAGAGTCGCTCGAGAGATCTTTCATTGAAACTTCCACAGCAGAGATTAGACCCTGTATAATTATACACTATACAGACTACGAGCGTGGATGTGAGGGTTCTACTCGAGTAACAATGGGAATGATGCACTGGGAATTCTTTCTTGCACTCATTGATATCGAAGAGCATTTCCCAGTCAATTTGGGCGCTCTTCAGTAAAGTAAATAGTTTTACATAAATTTCTCTCCCCAAAAAATAATTTTTTTTCCCTGGCACATTATTCCTATCCTTTTTTTCTGATCAATTTGTTCTTTTTCCCTCATTTCTTTTCAAATTGTTAAAAATAAAATGATTTTGTTTATTGGTAAGGAAAAAATTAAAATTGTTAAAGTAGAAAGATGGTTCAATATTTGTTTCACACAGTATAAAGCATGTATCAAGATAACTTATATGTTTTTAAGCACCGGTACCATTAATCATTATTACATTTATCTAAACGAGAAACACTGGAATTTCTTTTTTGCTATTGCAGAATTAAATGTAACTATCCCCAACGAACTTGAACACCATGGATTAGAACTCGTATACCCGGATCTTTCTGATTTGTCCTTATAATGGGAAACATTCTGAAAATATCGTCTCAGCAACCTCAAATTGATACAACCCCTAAAGTTGAATGCCCTGTTTGTTATCTCCCTTGCCGTCAATTCAAAAAATTGCACAAAAACCCAAATGGTCAGCCCCCCATTTTGCTTGCATTCCTTGTAGAAATGAATTATTTAAATATTGGAACCAACCTAAATGCCCCAGTTGCGTAACTCCCATTTATACAATCAGTCATTGCCATTATTTCCAGTGTGATTCTTGTCAAGAAGTCAAAAAGTTATCCACCTGCCACAGTCACTTCAGGGATTTTCACCCAAAACAATCAATTTGTTTGCAGTGTATGACCTTCACAACTACTAAATGCCCCTTATGCAAAAAACAATTGACCCAAACAACCCGTGGTAAAATCCTTGATTCAAAACTACCTTCACAAATTATCCAAAATGTTTATCCCCAAAGTACTTGATTTTTTATTAATGGCCCTCATGATTATTGCAGCAGCCTTCTCCTTCGTTTTAACCGTTTTCCTCGTTGTTGTAAGTTTTCCTTTCAATTTTTTGATGTTAATAGTTATATTAGTAATAGACCAAACAATAAAATCCCAAAAAAATCAACAACCAAATCCTCCAACCATACCAGTCCCATAATCCCCTCCAATAACAATCTTCCAAAAATGAATACAATTGACAAAGAAACCAATACTATAGAATCCAAACCGGTCTCATTAATTTGTTTATGCTGCAGACGCGAAACAATTGTTTTCAAGAAATTACAGGAAAACCCCCCTAACGAACTACCCCACGTAATGTGTCTGCTCTGTTACCAATATGTTATAAAAGATATGGGCTATGATTTTTGTCCAAAATGCTCTAAATTTAATGTTATCTTTTCAATCTTTAACTGGTTTCAATGTGATATTTGCAAACAAACAAGATTTCAATACTCTGTTGCAAAAACGTTTCATCACAGTGATCATAAGCCCGTCAACTTTTGTAAATTTTGCGTAGAAGATTATAAATTATGCCCTCGTTGCGAAAAAAACAACCACATAATCTAAAATGCGTCCAAGAACATCCAAAATTTTACTTCTTTCCCTAGTTTTATTTTTAATCCAATCGATATCCCTAATTCAACTCAGTTTTCACCAGGAGCAAGTCACCTCCTTCACCCTAGTTCTGCACTACTCATTGAATTGACAAAATGCAACCCATAACATTGTTTATTCTTCTATTTGTTCTCTTATGCGCATTGGCAATATCCTTTTTTATTAATAACTACCTCTTTTCTGCAATTCGCCAAATTTTCTCCAGATACTAAAAATGACCAATCTAGACCTATCCACAAAAATATTTATCCTAATCCTAATTACCTTGCTTGCCATATCGCTCCTCATTAATCTCATCCTACTGCAGTTTCTCAAAGGTTTTCCTGTTTCTATCTAAGGAAAATAAGAGAACAGTCACTCGATGGGTCTTTCACAATCCCTATTCGACGGTTTCCGTTGGTTCTATCCCCATAAGGACATTATCTGCCCCATATGTTCACGGAAACCCGTTATTGTAGAAAAACTGCATAAACAATTTCCCAGAGAAAATCCTCACTATGTATGTATTCCTTGCAGAAAGGCACTTTTTAAAAGATACCCAAACCCTAAATGTCCCATTTATCTTCGACCTTGTCTTCCCGTCCTGATCACAATCTACTTTCATTGCAATTTATGGAAAAAAATGAAAACAGAATTAGGAGTAACAAAACACCCACATTTTTCCCAACATGACAAACACTGATTCTGTCGAGTGTGCATAAATAAGCTGACAAGATGTCCCATTTGCAAAAATTTTCTTTAGACGACGTTGTCTAATAAACCAAAAACAACTCAAGTACAAACGATCTTTTTTTCTCTCTTTTAACTTTTCCTCGGGAAGGGGTTATCTCAGTTTTCTCCAGCCTGCCCCCTCTGGCTTTTGAACCTAAATAATTCAGAACACTAACACGATAACTGAAAATTCCAAAAATGACCCGGAAAATTTCTTTCTTTCAACTCAGCAAGGTTGTCGCCCCAGCTGCACGGGTCGTTGCAGCCGTGTTAGTGTGACGCACGCCCCAAGACTCACACCTCCGGGCAGCGGAGAAAGACGTACTTGTGCCAGGGCTGCCCGCCTGGCATAAGTATAAAAATTTTTTTATTATTGCCCCCCCTCCTTTATTAAAGTTAACTTTGCATTTAGCAAAACGAAAACTTTTATACCAAACTTTAATAACAAATGCATTTAGCATTATAATTTTTAAGTAAAGCAGTTAGCAACAAACCTTACAAAAACATTTTTACAATAGAATACATTTTATATTAGCAATACAATTGCAAACTTGAAAAGAAGCCATAATGTGTGATATTGATGACACAGGCTAACCAAAATCAAAATATTTTAGATCACCCACAAGGAAACACTCACAATGACTACCAGACCCACACTCGCAAGCGTAATAATCCCCAATCAACATCAACAAGTAACAACACAACAAGAACAAACACAAACCCATTCTTCCCAGCCTCCTATTTTCTCAAAGCCTCCATTTACTACAACCATTGCACCTCCATCAACTTCGAGTCAATATGATCCGCAAAACAATTGGATAGTCGATCGAAAGAGACCAGCACCAGCAAATCAACAAAGCAGTCACGCAGAGAAGATAAGAAAAATGGCAAATATAGATGACCTCATTAGTGACAAAGAGCGAAAGGACATCCCCTATTGCTTGAAAATTCAGAAAATTAGGGAAAACGTTGTAAATCCCATGAACCCCAGATTTGTGACGAACTTGAAGTATACTTTGAAAATGCAAGCCAATAAGTTCAGGATCTCTGACAAAGTTTAGGTTCAGAACATTTCAAACGGCGAAAAATTTCTTGCGAAAACTGAAAACCTGCCTATTTTGAAAGAGTTCTCATTACCAGAAACAACAAACGTCTGGAGAATAAAAGACAGAGATACCCAAAAGAACACTTACCTCGCCAGAAACAATCAGCTGGACTCGTATGTCAACTTCCCCTATGCCCACTTAATTGCCTTCCCGACGCCTGCGGACGCCATCGAAGAAGTCACCCAAGCTTCACTAATTTCGGAGAATTCCAAGTTCCGACAGGAGTTATTTGTTAAAGAAACCGAATTGCAGGAGCTACAAATTAGATTTGAAAGATTACAAATGCAGAACAGTGAAAAGGAGAAAATAACAAGCGATGACTATTGGCGGAGGCAGTACATCGTCTCCCAGCAAGTAAAAAAAACGGAGGAAAGTAATGTTAAAGAAATTAACAAAGTGTATGCAAGAAAGCATTTAGAAATCACTACAGCCAATCAGAATTTAGGAGTGGAGAACAAAAAACTGGTTGAAAAAGTACAGCAACTCAACTCTGAATTGACGAAACTCAAGAAGAAGAACCGAAAACAAAAAAGGATAATCAAGGAACTATCAAATACAGAAAAGCATGAAGATGGAGATGAAGTAGTGGAAGTTGTTGATATCATGGACGACGGAAACAGTCCAGTACCAAGCCCAGTCATTTTGCCTCCTGAATTTTTCAACTAATATAGCACAACATTATCGCCCTTTGCGATTAATTTTATAGCATACCATTATCGCCCTTTGCGATTAATTTTATAAACTGTCTGAGCTTGTAGTAACTCATTCATATGTCACAAGCGCGATAAAATTATATACGATGCAGTATATTTCTTTCATTTAATCATTTTCTTTTCTATCTTAAAATCGGGGTGAGCTGTAGTATTACGAGAGCCGTTACAAATGAACGGATAATTAATCCCGCATTAGAGCGAACGTATTTAGGCGCTAATTAACCATTCTTTCGCCGCGCGCTAAATAAACTAACGCTTGTTAAGACTACCAGTACACAAGTATTTAAACAACTCAGTTCGACTTATTTAAATAACACAACTTTAGGCCTGGATCTCCTCACTTATATCCAGGATAGAAAATGTACGTTGTTGAACGTAGGCGGCCTGTAAAACCACAGTTTCTTTTGATTTGAATTACTTCTGCTTTTGACAGTTGCAATGCAGATCTTTCCCCCCAAGTTCAATAAAGATGAAGCAGATTGCGTCAGGGGAAAAGACAATAGAGTCTCATAAAAAGCCCCCAAGAAAACCATAATTGTTGCGGTTTTAGAAGAGGGGAAAAGCAGAAAACAGGCGCCTACGAAATCAATAATTGATGCTCTCAGCTTTTTAGATTTTTATTATTTTTTGGAGTTTCAATAATTTTTCCGTGAGATAAAAAAGAGTTAATTCTCTTGCCTTCTCGGCCAATAGGAAAATTAAGAAGCACCTCACTATGAACGTGAGTTTGTGATTCGCTCCCTATCGGCCCAAACCGAGCTGAGAGGAATTAATTGTTTCTCTCAGCGAAGTGGGACGGAATAAAATTAGAGAGACAAATAACAGAGCCAGCGACGAGCAGCAGACAACTGCTTCATTTTTCTTGCAAAATAAATTCCTAAATTTAAACAGAAATTTTATTAAAGATTTCAAACTTAGCAAATTTTCCAACAGAACATACTTGTGAGAAATCGACTGGAAGATGATTCAACGACGCAATCATTTAACATCAACACAATCAAGTAACAGCTCAACCCGGTTTAATACTACTCAGTGTAAGCTTGTTCATTTAAACTATCTATTTAATTAATTGAACTTTTCAGCCCCCCAACTACTTTAAATTGAGACTTATAGCACAGACAGGTCTTAGGCATATATCTTTGCCTTCGATTTGTTATATCTTTCGTCAAGTTTGACTGGCATACATAAAGAGATCCCGTATTGTGTGATCTGTAGCAGCCCAGCTAAATTTGATAACTGGTGCGCCCAGAGGAAAGAATCACGCCTGAATTTTTGTTTTTCTATCCGATCGGATTAAAATAGTAAAATAACCACTACCACAGAAGTGAAAGCACACTAATAGACAAAGAAATAGAGTAATTTATATCAAATTTACGACGGAAATACAGTAAATTTACATTAAAATAGTAACAGGCAGCTGATTCTTTGCTCTTGTAAAATTGTTCTGACCCGGGTGGGGGTAATCTATGTCCAATTTTTAGTTTATTTATATAACAATTGAAGTACTTTTACATTTTATAGTAAAAATTTAACCAAAAATCATCCCCCCAAAACCTATTTAGCCTAACTTTCACCCAATTTTCATCAAATTTATGGTTAAATTTTAGTATTTACACCTTAAATAACCGAAATTCAACCAGATTCTATCCCCCCAAAACATATTTAATTTGATTTTAACCCAATTTTCACCAAATTTATGGTTGAATTTTAGTATTTTCACTCTAAATAATTGAAAGTTATACAAAATTCATCCCCCCATAACCTGTTTAGTCTATTTCTAACCCGATTTTGACCAAATTTATGGTTAAATTTTAGTATTTTCACTCTAAATAATCGGAATTTATACAGAATTTATCCCCACAAAACTTGTTTAGACTAATTCTGACCCGATTTGGACCAAATTTATGAATAAATTGTAGCATATACACTCCAAATAACCAAAAATTATCCAAATTTCACCGCCCCAACACCTAATTAAACTAAACTTTAGCCGATTTTCACCAAATTCACAGCAGAATTTTAGCATTTTCACACTAAATAGCCGATTTTTAACCAGAAATCATCCCCCCAAATCATATTTAGAGTAACATATGTCTAATTTTTACTGAATTTTTGACCAAAATATAGCATTTTCAAACAATTTAACGTAAATTTAACCAGAATTCATCCCCCCAATACGTTTTTAGTGTAATTTATATCTAATTTTCTACACATTTAAGCACACGTTGTTGCATTTTCACATTAGCTAACCCAATTTTGGTTAAATTTAAGCCTTCCTTAGTTGAATATTCACTCTGTTTTATCAATTCCTTGACCCGGGTGGGGTAATATTAATCAAATTTTAACCAAATAAACATTATTTTGACTTAAATCCTCAAAAACTAACCAGATTTTAACAAAATTAACGTCACTTTTATCATAATTTAACGGATACTAATCACATTTATGCCTTAAAAACATCATTCTTATCCAATTTTAACCAATATTACTCAAGAAAATAGCCATATTAACGTCATTTTTACAAAAAATTAGGAAATATTAACCAAGTTTTGACCACATAAATCTCAAAAAGGCCCTAATTTAACAAAGAATAACGGGTTTTAAACTAAATTTTATCCCCCCAACATAGATTTTTAGCCTGAAAATAACATAAATTGATGAGAATTCCCCCATTTTAACCGGTTTCACAAAAAAAATTTCACACCAATAGAGGTTTTAAACGGTGCATGGACCAAACTGGAATAGTTATTGTAGAACATCTTAATCTAACAGCAATTGAAAACACTAGAAGGGGTAAAATAACACGGTTTATTACTGACGGAATTACTTTCTTAGCTATTTTCTACGTGTTTGAACATAATTCTCCCGCTGATTTTTGTATAACTTATGCATCTGAGAACCCAAATTTTCAGAATTTACTAACTTTGTTAAAAACTAAAAACAGTGTGATCGAGATTCCCGCAGAAAATTTAGCCAATAATTAATTAAAAGAGCGTAAACTAGCCTTTTTAACCCAATTTGTACACAAATTTATCATAGAAAAGTTATTGTCTCATGTTAAAATACGGTCATTAACAGACTCAAGCACTTTAGAAACAATATTTAAACACAATAATAGCTACAAAAATACTACTACTGATGTACTAAACATCCCGTACTAAACGTTTTTATACTGTCTTCTGTGTAATTTCATACAAAAATACATTAATAAAACAACAAAAACAATTGTTCTATGTTATTTATATGTCATATATTAAAGTAAACGTTCAAGATCTAAATATAAGTATTGAAGTACATAACAAAATAGGCAAAGTTTCATATTATTTAACTGGCCAGAACAGAAACTTTTTATGCATTTACCATCACTCTTCTAGCGAAACAGAAACTGAAATCTACATAACTTACAAGTGGACAAACCCAAACTTTAAGGAACTTTTGTGTGCTCTAAGAAATCAGAACAGTGTGATAGAATTAGCATAAACGTTATCATCTTGTGTGTGGATGAGCCACCAAAATGAAATTCCCCCGTTTGGTTTACAAATCTTAAAAGTCATTAAACCCAAATACATCAACGTTTCTCCTGACGATCCGAGTTTACCAGATAGAGTTAAATTACTTATAAAAACAGAATTTGTCACACAAATTAGATTTTCAAAAATAAACAGATTTCACCAATACTCTGTTGAATTTAAACACTCTGAAAGCACTTATCCTTGGTTATTAAATTTTACCGTTGAGCAAACCGATATTTACTCTTGGGTTGAAATTTTTAGTACTGATAACGGCAAAAACTTTGAATTTAAAATACAATCATTAAACGGTCCTAAACAAATAAAATTCATAACACAAAACAAACAGTTCAACTTTCTACCTTAGTATTAGCGTTTTATTACATAATTGTTATAACAAAAATATTTTCTACACTAATTACCCAAACTAATAATACTTTCGTATAAAATATTCTTTTCGTACACTAAAATAAAACATGGCAGCGAACGTTGTTGCGTACCCCGACATAGCGTTAGAGAAGTTTACAGGTTTGGATCCATCTGAAGATGCCCAGGAATTCTTTAGTTTAATACAAAGAAAAATCCAATTCTCACTAGGAACAAGAGATCCTGCGGATGCTGATTTGCAAGCAGCATACGACGCCAGACAAAAAGCGTTGTTTGGTTCGGTTTTGCGTGGGCCCGCAGCCCAATGGTTTGAAACCTTAGCACCAGGTTTAGCATGGAACGAAGTTAGAAATCAGTTCATTACCCGTTTTACTGATGCAAAAGACAAGTATAGGAAAAGAATTGAAGTCGAGAGTATTAAAAGGCAACCAGATGAGTTGATAAAAAGCTATACACACCGAGTAACAAAAGCAGTTGAAAAAGGATGGCCAGATCCAGATTTTAACAACGACCAGCGTAACGCTAAGTGTATGGAGTACTTTGTAAGAGGATTAAAGCCACCTACACTCAAGCAAAAGGCACATCAGCGGTTAATAGAAAACCCAGCTACAACTTGGCAACAATTACAGGATCTTGTAGCAACTAAAGACTTAAGGTTTTCTGTTAGCAGTGAATTCACGGGTACTGCCTCAAGTAGTATCGACAATAAAATAGAAATAGAAGGGTTAAAAAACCAACTCACAGAAATTGCAAATCTAATGAAAGATCATAAAATAAACGCCACATACAACAACGACAATCCCAGATTCAAACAAAACCAGACTAGATTCTGCTAGTTTTGCAAACGTTCAGGTCACACAATAGCTTTCTGCTTTAAGTATAAGGACTTTAAAAACGAAAACCGAAACCCACCTCAACAACGAGAAAAGTTCACAGATAATTATAAACGTAGTAGGAGCCATTCACCAGGTCAAAAAAATTACAAATCAAACAATTATGACAATCGAAATTCTAGGGACAGACAGAGAAATAGTTATAACCAAAATCAATCCAATTATCAAAACAACTCTAGATCAGACTACCGACATCGATCACCTTACCCATCAAACTCTTCAAACAACCGATCACAGGAACGAGACAATAACCATCGAAACAACTCTTACAGAGATGACAATAGGCAAAGTAGTAGGGATAGACAAAACAACGGTCCTCCAAGATCAGATAATCGATATCGTGATAGGAGTAGAGACCATGACCGAGATAGGACACCTACTAGACAAAACCATAATACTCATTCAAGAGATAACAGTGAAGGGCGAAGCCCTCGAGTTCACTTTACCAGTGAAACTTCCAGAGACTATTACAATAATGAGAACCACAACGACGAGTGTTTAAACTAGACAGGTCTCCGTTCATAAACACTACTGATAACAAAACAAGTTACTCACATATTTACATTAATTTATACCAATCCGTCGGAGACAAAAATAAAAATAACGGCTTAGAAACACAGTTTTTATTGGACACAGGAGCATCAAGCTCTATAATTAATTACCACACTTATCTTGAACTATGTAAATTACAGCACATTGAGATGAAAGCTTCAAAAAATCATACTTTAGCGGTTAATGGTGAGAAACTAAAACTTCTAGGTCAAATTACCTTCAAAACTTCTTTCGACATTGAAGGAAAGTATCAAGTGGAAGTTACCACATGGGTTTCAGCCAAAGATGGTTGCAAGCCGAATTTGTTGGGAATGGATTTCCTTGAATCTACAGTAAAATCTATTGACCTAACCACTCCAAAAATTGATTTAAAAACTTACCCTGAAGTAGCCGTCACATTATCTAGATACCAAACGAAAAGCTATCCATACATTAGCTCTTACAAAATTGTAACTCTTGACCAGCAACTACCATTAGCACCAAAATCAACTCGAGTAATATCAATTAGACCTCCGAATGAATTCTTCAGAAAGGGAGCCTCCTTCGTAATTGGAAGTGAACTGCAAGCTCAAGGAATTTATACTGACAATGTTCAGTGTTTTAGAAAAGAAAAGGAATTACCAATAATGCTAAACAATCCTCAAAACAACAAGGTTGTCATCCAAAAGGGTCCTATTGGGCACACTTTAGAAGACATTGAAATTAGACAAGACCCAGAATTTTCTGTAGTTGACAACGTTGCATTCATAAACCACCTAATGAATAGTGACACTAATTGGGATCAAATATTCCATGTTAGTGAAAAACAAGGTCCAAAAATTTCAAAAATTCAAAATTTCTTTGCAAGCAAAACTCCTGAAAAACAAAAGAAAACAAAAAAGCGAAAAAGGCAACAAGATTTTACCAACAACTACGAATTAGAAACAGACTTTAGCGACGACCTCAAAGATCTTAAGCCACAATTAGAAACAACTGATGAGAACATCCGACCCGTTGAACTTCCCAAAGAAAAACTTAACAGAATTGACAAAACCGATCAAGCGTTTCTCAAAAAATTTGATTTCAGTCAAGCTGATGTCAATGACGAAAACTTAGACAAGTTACTGAGGACTTTAACTAAAAATAAAGACGTTTACTCTCAACACAAATACGATGTTGGAAAGATAAAACGAAAGTTTCATGTTAAACTTTTACCTAATTCAACTTTGACAAAACAAAGACCATCCAAAGTACCATTACATTATCAGGAAAAACTAGAAAACCTTTTGGAACAACTGTGTAAAACAGGTATAATCCGGGAAATGGGTAATGATAAAGAAATGGGATCAGAATTTATTAATCCAATCATAATCCTACCCAAGGGGAACACAGTAAAACTGGTTATAGATGCCCGATATTTGAATTCAATAACAGACCTTAGTCGATATTCATGGCCACTCGAACCAATCGGAAGTCTATTAACTAGATTAAAAGGTAATTTCTTCACAACCAGTGATCTTTGTTCAGCCTATAACCAAGTGCCTCTAACTGAGGAAACCAAACAGCTGGTAAGTTTTGTAATTGGTCCAAAACAATACACATTTGAACGCGGATTTTACGGCCTATGCGGTCTACCTAATTTCTTCAGTCGTATAATGACTATCCATTTTGCACCATTAATTAGAAAAAAAACAAGCTATAACCTACATTGATGACACCATCATGCAAGCGCAAGATGAAACCGAAATGTTTGAAATAATTGACAAGTACCATGAACTTTTAAGGAAATCAGGATTGAAAGCTCAACCTGAAAAGACTAAATTTTTCCTTAGGAAAGTACAGTTCTTGGGACATGTAGTAGGTAAAGATGGGATACAACCAGTCAAGAAGCGAGTAGCAGATTTAAAAGCACTTAAGTCGCCTGAAAACAAACGTGATGTCATGAGAGTTCTAGGTTGCTTAGGATTCTACAGCATGTACATCAAAAATTTGCATGTTGACTGCAAACCATTTTATGACCTAACCCGCACAGAAACTAGATTTGTCTGGACAACAGAACACGAAAAACTGTTTAACGACATTAAAAACAGGATTGGCGAAGATACTATCTTAGCAATACCTGATACTAAATACCCTTTCCACGTGCATGTAGACGCTTCTTCCATAGGAGTAGGCTCAATTCTCATTCAAGAATTTCCAGAAGGGAAACGAATAGTGTCTTTTAATTCTAGAATTTACACTAAAGAGGAACAAAAAATGAGTACCACAGCACGCGAACTTTGCGGTGTAATATCGGCATTACAAACTTATGAGCATTACCTAATTGGTTCTCCCCATCCCGTATATGTGTACACAGACCATAAGCCTTTAATGTATCTATGGGGTAGAAGAGGAAAACTCTCTCACAGGTTTTTTAGATATCAGTTAGTAATTTCTCAATTCCAGAACTTGAAATTTATTTGGACTGAAGGAAAAAACTTAGCATTTCCCGACATCCTAAGTCGCAATGTAAAAATTAAAGATCTGGACAAGTATCAACTTAAACACAAAAAGATACCAAAAGACATTAGTTTTTACGATGAGCATGGTAACGAGGAAAAATATTTCATTTTGCGTGATAATGAAAAGGGACCAGCAGATGACTTTTTTCCAATCCTAAAACAAAGCATAACGGGTATCGACAAATTTATTTTCAAAAATGACAAAATGGTAAAACAAAAGTACGACAATAATCAAAACAGACTTTGCTCAATAAACAATATTTCGGAAGATTTTTCGTATGGTTCATCAATTAACCACTATAGGCGTCACCGCAAATATGAAATAACCCCTGTATCAGAACAGGAGGAAGACGAAACGTCTGATCATTATACAGAAATTGATTCCTACCCTGATGAAGGGATAACCGAACAAAATTTTGACCCAATTTCTGAATTTGAATTGTTCAATGAGAACCAGTCACCGGAATTAGATTTTGACAAACTCTACATTGATCAAACTAATACCACAGACTCGGAGTACAGATTCCCTCTAGAATACGATAAAGTTTTTCTCGTGAAAAATAGCACTTGTATAGACAAAACCGAATTAGCAAAAAAACTTCCCGAAAATCCAAAAATAAAAGATGCAAGAGAACTCATTGATAAACTGACAACCTTCTCTAAAGAAGTTGATTTAAATACATCAGTAATTTGTCAAGAACAATTAAAAGATCCGGTAATACAACAAATTCGTCAATTAAGAACGAACAATAACAAAGATGAAAAGAAAATTGAATTCCGACAATCTAAAGCCATAATGTCATACATTAATAACTTTGAAAAACTGAGTTTTGTAGGCAACATCTTATGTATTCAACAACAAACAGACGAGCCAGATATTGAATACTTAAAAATTTGTGTACCACTGTCATTGTTCTTTAAAGTTTTTCAGCTAGCTCATTGTGAACTGTCAGGTCAAGTAGGTTCAGATAAAACACTTGCTAATGTAAAACGATTTTTTTATTGGCCCGGAATGTATAAATGGATTGAAAACCTAATTGCTGATTGCCTTGAATGCCAAAAAAATAAACAAAAACGGAGAGACATCCACGAAGCACCTCTCGAAAAGTGGACTGATACAGTCCCATTCCCCTTTCATACGGTCCATATTGATCACAAAGGACCTTTAAATCCTCCATCGAACGGTAAACACCATTGTTTAGTTATTGTCGATTCATTTTCACGTTTCATTCGAGGATACCCCGTACGTTCCACAGACGCAGTAGACACCATAAAAGCTTTAGAAAAGTTCATCTTGTCTTTTGGAATACCACAAAAACTTGTTTATGATAAGGGTTCGGCATTCATGAACCAAGATTTTGCGAGTTACATTCATGAATTAGGTATAACACCCGCACCTCGAACTGCTTATGCGCCTTGGACTAATGGTAAAGTCGAGATCCAAACAAACATCTAGGAGCACATTTCCGAATTTTTCTAGAACAAGCTCGAGGTAAATGGGACGAACTGGCACCAAAATTTGCTTTTTCTCATAACACGGTTCCAAATGCTAGTACTGGAGTCTCACCGTATGAAATTGTGTTCGGACAAAAACCACAGATACCTCTGTCACTTAAGTTAGGACTCCTACGAAATTCACAACTCACATGCTCTTCCGAGTTTTGCAAAGAGCTGCCTCTTCACAGGCATACCTTGCAAACTTCAAAAAACACCGAAATTGACAAACTTCTAAAACCGACTATTAACAATTCGTTGCTTATGCGAGAAAACCAATTCAAACAAATATACAATAACGCTTATAAAAAGAGCTTAGAAAACAATAACCGCGCACATAAACATAGAAACAAACACAAATTAGGCAAGCCACTTGAGGTTGGACAAAAAGTTCTAATGGAAAACCATCAAATTGAGTTAGGAAAGTCAAAACAACTACATGAACTAAGATCAGGACCTTTTACTGTAGAAAAAAAATTAACCAATGTTAACTATGAATTAACTTTAGATAGCAACCCGGCCACCAGGAAGGTCGCTCATAGAAATCACCTAGTCGAGTACTACCCAGCTACTGAAACTATACCAGAGCTAACCCTAGATTATGGTATAGATAAAAATAATTGTGACACATTTTATAATAATTTAATGACAAGTCAGATGAATAAACTCAATAGTCCTTTGACTAAATTCTCCTTCCAAAGCCCCACTAACACCGAATAATTCCCCGTGGATAATTTCCAAAGAAGAGACTCCCCTTTGCAGAACTTCGACCCTGACCGAACACCTACCAATTTCGATTCTGGATTCAACGATGCAAGTTCAGGTGGTCGTGATAACCCACCTCCAGTCCAAACACACCTACCTAGCGGTAGTCGAACAAGAAGTTCAACTCCTTGCCCACAGCACAATTCTAGAATACCTCTAGACCCTAATTTAAGTCCTCTCCGCCCTAATACATCGGAATTAGGACCTTCTAATTTACAAACTTTAGAAAATAATAATAATAGGCGAACTTCTAGTCGCTCGGCCAAGCCGCCATCACGCTATCAAGCCGGATTTACTTAACTTTGCTTTAGGTAGCAATAAATCCAGTCAACATTTACTGGCAGTGCCTATTACTACAACTCATAGCCTTAATTCCGGACTTGAAGCGCTAAAAAAGAACAGGATGAAAAGATATCCTTGTTTTGAAAAACTCTATTTTTCTTATTTACTTATAAGTCTTTTCTACTTTTGTACTCTTTCTATAGTTATTAATGCTACTGAGGATATTAATGACGTGTCTAACAAACTTAGGGTCATTCATTATGACTGTTCTAAAATGAAAGAAAATAAAATGTATGCTTTAACACAAGTTTCCCCTTGCAAAATTACACCCAAAAACATTCAGATGGTTGATACACATGTAACACTTTATCAACGGTCTTATCGGACCTTTGTTAAAGCTCTTATGTGCAAAGTCACTGCAATGCTCATTCGTTATAATTGTGGTATGTTTTCCCATTCATCAATTGTACACAACGCTCCAATAATAACATACGATATTATTGTTTCACCCGAACAATGCCTAAATGCTAATAAAACTGGAAAAATTACTGTTACCGAATTTGACGATGATGACATGGAAATTGACATAAAACATGGAATAAAAACTGTCTCCTATAAAAACCAGGGAGTTGATCTTGAAGGTGAATCATCAACATCTTGTGATAATCGTGGTCAAATTAAACACTTCTCTTTTGAAACCCTGATGCAAGAAACTGTACTCGATATTGATCTTAATGACAGAACTGTCTATAACAGTCAAGGACTAAAACTTCCTTGTGCCCTCTCAGAAGGAGGTTGTCATTCGACATAACTCGACCCCTTTGCATACAATTGGGAGGCACCGGAAAATTGTATAGTTACTAAAAGATTTTCACAAAACGCAAAAATGCTAAAACATGAAAACGAACTTGGTAACGTACAGTATTTCATAGTGAGTGATGAAAAACCGGAGACGCCCTATGAAGGACCAGGAACGTATTCTCCTGCTGAAATGGACATAAAAATTAGAGTAATTGATGAAAAAGAAATGGTGTGTGGAAAACCAGAATTTATTTACAGAACAAATTTAGATTCTTTATATGTTTCTTATAAAGGCGGATTTAATATGAAGACTGGCAAACCTTATAAAACAAAAACTCAACAATTTTTTCATAAACTTCGTGTTGAACCTGACAATAGCCTAAGTGTAAATGGGTTTAATAGGAAGCCTTCAGATGAACAGATCCGAACATCCGACAATGGTTTTGTTGCATGGGAACACTTAGACAAAGACAAGTTAGACTATGATCTTAACCTTGCGGTAAAAATGGATTTTGTCATATATCATATTTACATGCAAATAAAACAAGCAGGGAAAGGTTTGGTCATATAGCAATGCGAACTTGACCGAACTCAAAAACAAATGATACTAATGCAGGCTATCCAAAACAATCGTTTAGCTGGATATATGTTAACCGGCAACCGCTCGATGTTCTTAGACACAGATGGTAGCATAGGTTGGCTGTACCACTGTCCAAAACGGAACTCACCACTTCAGGTTCTTGAACAGTGTTATGATAGGATTCCTATTCATTATGATGGTAGGACAATGTTCGTCGACCCAATCACTCGACAAACCTACCCTTTTGCAAACGATGTAGATTGTGTTGGAGGCTACAAAAATGCCTACCAATTAGATATTGATAATGAAAATTCATGGTACCGTTTGATGCCAGCACCTGTTCCTTTACAACCGCCAAAAATATTCTCTTCAAGAGTTATTAGTTCTATTCCAAAATTTACCGGTTACGAATCGCAACGTGCCGGAATTTACACACCAAATCAACTTAAATCGTTTTGGGACAACATCTTGCATTCGGAAGCTTCAAAATCTGTTTTGACAAAAATTTCAAGAGAAGTTCTAGAAGGAAGAAGCATAGACTATTCTCAAAAAGATATCTATGCGTCAGCAATGGGAATTAACAGACAAATTTATCTAGATTCTCTTCTTTCACCTACATTTTTTACAGACCAGTTCAAAGGCACTTTTGGAATCATCACTTTTTATCTGGAAAAAATTGGAGTTTATTTTGCTTGTTTCTTGTGCATAAAATTCTTAACTGATGTAATCGTAACAATCATAAGAGCGTTCGAAATCCACAAAATATCCAACAAAACAATGGGTTTTTGGAAAATTCTATTAGGAGCAACATATAATCTTTGTATCTTATCGTTCTTTACACCGGTATTCTCTAACGAAACCAAACCGTCGGCCCCGCAGAACAACAATCATTTTTTACCGCTTAGTAATTATCAACCTTACAGCACAATAGAAAAAATTTACAAATGCGTTGAGGATCAACCAAGAGAAAATAAAATTGATGAGCATTGTCATACAGAAAATAATAAAGTAGAATACCCAAATCTGGCGTCACATCAACCACAAAATGATGCAACCATTCGAAGTGTGGTGGCACCTCCTTAAAGCTGTTAATAAAAAAATTATCTTTTTCATAAAAAAATAATTTGTCTCAAAAATAAAAAAAATTATTTGTATTAGACTCTATAAGTTAATCAATATCTTGTTTAGATACACCTCAAGGATGCTATGCTATGCAACCCAAATTCATAAAACAGCCTAATGCTTTATTCATTCAATTTGGACAATACACCGGACAAATATTATCATCAAATATTTCCGATTTAAAAACTACTGTAACTTATAGAGTTGCATCTTTCTACTTCAGTGACATTATAGACTTGGACGTACCGCATTCAAATTTTCAATACTTCTCATTGTTAAGAGCCCTGATTGATGACACAATTACTTTTGTAAACATTGGAGTCGAATACAAATTTGTTTCAAAGCATCTGAAGAAAAATATTATTAGACTTTGACTTTTCCTGTAAGAGACATGTGTGGATTCCTTCCTTGCTTTTTATTTCTTATAATCCATTTTCAACTATGTAATCGCAACTATGTCTATCTAGCTATTGCATGCACTCTTCCCCTACTCAGATTTTGCTTCAGTGAATCCGATTGATATATTATCTATAAATATCAATCGTTGTCAATAATCCTCTTTTCAGAAATAATTGACACACCCTTTTTTATCCTTTTTTTACATTTACATACTTTTATACATAGTTTTGAAATGAAGAACAATAAGTTAATTAACAACTAAAACGCTTCCATTAATGTACTTTTTGTTTCAAGATAGACTCGTTACAATTTATCAAATAAAGAAAACTTTTGAAGAAAATCACGGAGACATTTTCCCTCAAATCGTTATAAATTTTGAGTTTCGGGACACTTGGGAAAACGATACTCTGATTTTAACCCCTCATTCGTTGTATTGGAATTATTTCGTGTATTTAGCACAATTCGACCCTAATAGTCTGCCAAATGAGCTAGATCAGCAACATGATTCATTTAACTAATAGAAACTTACAAATCAGAATCGGAAACCAAAATTTTGAGCTATTAGCCGTATACTATGTTTCCGCTACAAGTATAATGACTTTCGCAAAAAACCCATGACAAATATTTACAGACTTTTAACTATTTTCATTACTCATCCTCAGTTCGCCGAATTCACCATTTTTCTAGCATTCAAAGAGAACTCGGTATTTCAAGTACAACATCCAATCTACATTGCTTAGGTATCATTCTAAACTATGATATTTGCAGTTAACAATAAATTTGTAGAGTTACAAAAAATTCAACGATCTTTTGATGCATAACCAACTCCTGTACCTACTATGCTAGTAACGCTCAAAGAAATCCAAAGTGAAAAAATTTGTTTAATAAGTATTAATCCTCTCTCAGTTCATTGGAAATTCTTCCTCTTTATTCTAGAAAACCCAAACTGTGTATCTCACAATCTTTATTTTGAATTGCCGGAAAGTGACTCTTCTCAAAACGATTTCATTACTAAAGAATTGGAAACAATTAACAATTAAAAAACAGCAATGATATTCTCATACCAAAATTGCCTTATACAAATTCAATTTTTTGAAAAATCATTTGTGACAACAAAAAGTAACAGAGTTATACCACAACTAATACTCCATTTTGAATATTTAAACACTTGGACTGATGGAACCATTACCATAACACCATCTTCCCCCTATTGGACATTCTTTATAAATATATCCCAAGCTTTAAATGGTTCTAAAATCCCTTTTAATTTAGATCTTCTATAATGCTGTTCCACTTTGGTGAGCGCCTAGTCATAGCAGAGTCCCTCGAGAGATCTTTCATTGAAACTTCCACAGCAGAGATTAAACCCTGTATAATTATACACTATACAGACTACGAGCGTGGATGTGAGGGTTCTACTCGAGTAACAATGGGAATGATGCACTGGGAATTCTTTCTTGCACTCATTGATATCGAAGAGCATTTCCCAGTCAATTTGGGCGCTCTTCAGTAAAGTAAATAGTTTCACATAACTTTCTCTCCCCAAAAAATAATTTTTTTTCCCTGGCACATTATTCCTATCCTTTTTTTCTGATCAATTTGTTCTTTTTCCCTCATTTCTTTTCAAATTGTTAAAAATAAAATGATTTTGTTTATTGGTAAGGAAAAAATTAAAATTGTTAAAGTAGAAAGATGGTTCAATATTTGTTTCACACAGTATAAAGCATGTATCAAGATAACTTATATGTTTTTAAGCACCGGTACCATTAATCATTATTACATTTATCTAAACGAGAAACACTGGAATTTCTTTTTTGCTATTGCAGAATTAAATGTAACTATCCCCAACGAACTTGAACACCATGGATTAGAACTCGTATACCCGGATCTTTCTGATTTGTCCTTATAATGGGAAACATTCTGAAAATATCGTCTCAGCAACCTCAAATTGATACAACCCCTAAAGTTGAATGCCCTGTTTGTTATCTCCCTTGCCGTCAATTCAAAAAATTGCACAAAAACCCAAATGGTCAGCCCCCCATTTTGCTTGCATTCCTTGTAGAAATGAATTATTTAAATATTGGAACCAACCTAAATGCCCCAGTTGCGTAACTCCCATTTATACAATCAGGCATTGCCATTATTTCCAGTGTGATTCTTGTCAAGAAGTCAAAAAGTTATCCACCTGCCACAGTCACTTCAGGGATTTTCACCCAAAACAATCAATTTGTTTGCAGTGTATGACCTTCACAACTATTAAATGCCCCTTATGCAAAAAACAATTGACCCAAACAACCCGTGGTAAAATCCTTGATTCAAAACTACCTTCACAAATTATCCAAAATGTTTATCCCCAAAGTACTTGATTTTTTATTAATGGCCCTCATGATTATTGCAGCAGCCTTCTCCTTCGTTTTAACAGTTTTCCTCGTTGTTGTAAGTTTTCCTTTCAATTTTTTGATGTTAATAGTTATATTAGTAATAGACCAAACAATAAAATCCCAAAAAAATCAACAACCAAATCCTCCAACCATACCAGTCCCATAATCCCCTCCAATAACAATCTTCCAAAAATGAATACAATTGACAAAGAAACCAATACTATAGAATCCAAACCGGTCTCATTAATTTGTTTATGCTGCAGACGCGAAACAATTGTTTTCAAGAAATTACACGAAAACCCCCCTAACGAACTACCCCACGTAATGTGTCTGCTCTGTTACCAATATGTTATAAAAGATATGGGCTAAGATTTTTGTCCAAAATGCTCTAAATTTAATGTTATCTTTTCAATCTTTAACTGGTTTCAATGTGATATTTGCAAACAAACAAGATTTCAATACTCTGTTGCAAAAACGTTTCATCACAGTGATCATAAGCCCGTCAACTTTTGTAAATTTTGCGTAGAAGATTATAAATTATGCCCTCGTTGCGAAAAAAACAACCACATAATCTAAAATGCGTCCAAGAACATCCAAAATTTTACTTCTTTCCCTAGTTTTATTTTTAATCCAATCGATATCCCTAATTCAACTCAGTTTTCACCAGGAGCAAGTCACCTCCTTCACCCTAGTTCTGCACTACTCATTGAATTGACAAAATGCAACCCATAACATTGTTTATTCTTCTATTTGTTCTCTTATGCGCATTGGCAATATCCTTTTTTATTAATAACTACCTCTTTTCTGCAATTCGCCAAATTTTCTCCAGGTACTAAAAATGACCAATCTAGACCTATCCACAAAAATATTTATCCTAATCCTAATTACCTTGCTTGCCATATCGCTCCTCATTAATCTCATCCTACTGCAGTTTCTCAAAGGTTTTCCTGTTTCTATCTAAGGAAAATAAGAGAACAGTCACTCGATGGGTCTTTCACAATCCCTATTCGACGGTTTCCGTTGGTTCTATCCCCATAAGGACATTATCTGCCCCATATGTTCACGGAAACCCGTTATTGTAGAAAAACTGCATAAACAATTTCCCAGAGAAAATCCTCACTATGTATGTATTCCTTGCAGAAAGGCACTTTTTAAAAGATACCCAAACCCTAAATATCCCATTTATCTTCGACCTTGTCTTCCCGTCCTGATCACAATCTACTTTCATTGCAATTTATGGAAAAAAATGAAAACAGAATTAGGAGTAACAAAACACCCACATTTTTCCCAACATGACAAACACTGATTCTGTCGAGTGTGCATAAATAAGCTGACAAGATGTCCCATTTGCAAAAATTTTCTTTAGACGACGTTGTCTAATAAACCAAAAACAACTCAAGTACAAACGATCTTTTTTTCTCTCTTTTAACTTTTCCTCGGGAAGGGGTTATCTCAGTTTTCTCCAGCCTGCCCCCTCTGGCTTTTGAACCTAAATAATTCAGAACACTAACACGATAACTGAAAATTCCAAAAATGACCCGGAAAATTTCTTTCTTTCAACTCAGCAAGGTTGTCGCCCCAGCTGCACGGGTCGTTGCAGCCGTGTTAGTGTGACGCACGCCCCAAGACTCACACCTCCGGGCAGCGGAGAAAGACGTACTTGTGCCAGGGCTGCCCGCCTGGCATAAGTATAAAAATTTTTTTATTATTGCCCCCCCTCCTTTATTAAAGTTAACTTTGCATTTAGCAAAACGAAAACTTTTATACCAAACTTTAATAACAAATGCATTTAGCATTATAATTTTTAAGTAAAGCAGTTAGCAACAAACCTTACAAAAACATTTTTACAATAGAATACATTTTATATTAGCAATACAATTGCAAACTTGAAAAGAAGCCATAATGTGTGATATTGATGACACAGGCTAACCAAAATCAAAATATTTTAGATCACCCACAAGGAAACACTCACAATGACTACCAGACCCACACTCGCAAGCGTAATAATCCCCAATCAACATCAACAAGTAACAACACAACAAGAACAAACACAAACCCATTCTTCCCAGCCTCCTATTTTCTCAAAGCCTCCATTTACTACAACCATTGCACCTCCATCGACTTCGAGTCAATATGATCCGCAAAACAATTGGATAGTCGATCGAAAGAGACCAGCACCAGCAAATCAACAAAGCAGTCACGCAGAGAAGATAAGAAAAATGGCAAATATAGATGACCTCATTAGTGACAAAGAGCGAAAGGACATCCCCTATTGCTTGAAAATTCAGAAAATTAGGGAAAACGTTGTAAATCCCATGAACCCCAGATTTGTGACGAACTTGAAGTATACTTTGAAAATGCAAGCCAATAAGTTCAGGATCTCTGACAAAGTTTAGGTTCAGAACATTTCAAACGGCGAAAAATTTCTTGCGAAAACTGAAAACCTGCCTATTTTGAAAGAGTTCTCATTACCAGAAACAACAAACGTCTGGAGAATAAAAGACAGAGATACCCAAAAGAACACTTACCTCGCCAGAAACAATCAGCTGGACTCGTATGTCAACTTCCCCTATGCCCACTTAATTGCCTTCCCGACGCCTGCGGACGCCATCGAAGAAGTCACCCAAGCTTCACTAATTTCGGAGAATTCCAAGTTCCGACAGGAGTTATTTGTTAAAGAAACCGAATTGCAGGAGCTACAAATTAGATTTGAAAGATTACAAATGCAGAACAGTGAAAAGGAGAAAATAACAAGCGATGACTATTGGCGGAGGCAGTACATCGTCTCCCAGCAAGTAAAAAAAACGGAGGAAAGTAATGTTAAAGAAATTAACAAAGTGTATGCAAGAAAGCATTTAGAAATCACTACAGCCAATCAGAATTTAGGAGTGGAGAACAAAAAACTGGTTGAAAAAGTACAGCAACTCAACTCTGAATTGACGAAACTCAAGAAGAAGAACCGAAAACAAAAAAGGATAATCAAGGAACTATCAAATACAGAAAAGCATGAAGATGGAGATGAAGTAGTGGAAGTTGTTGATATCATGGACGACGGAAACAGTCCAGTACCAAGCCCAGTCATTTTGCCTCCTGAATTTTTCAACTAATATAGCACAACATTATCGCCCTTTGCGATTAATTTTATAGCATACCATTATCGCCCTTTGCGATTAATTTTATAAACTGTCTGAGCTTGTAGTAACTCATTCATATGTCACAAGCGCGATAAAATTATATACGATGCAGTATATTTCTTTCATTTAATCATTTTCTTTTCTATCTTAAAATCGGGGTGAGCTGTAGTATTACGAGAGCCGTTACAAATGAACGGATAATTAATCCCGCATTAGAGCGAACGTATTTAGGCGCTAATTAACCATTCTTTCGCCGCGCGCTAAATAAACTAACGCTTGTTAAGACTACCAGTACACAAGTATTTAAACAACTCAGTTCGACTTATTTAAATAACACAACTTTAGGCCTGGATCTCCTCACTTATATCCAGGATAGAAAATGTACGTTGTTGAACGTAGGCGGCCTGTAAAACCACAGTTTCTTTTGATTTGAATTACTTCTGCTTTCGACAGTTGCAATGCAGATCTTTCCCCCCAAGTCCAATAAAGATGAAGCAGATTGCTTCAGGGGAAAAGACAATAGAGTCTCATAAAAAGCCCCCAAGAAAACCATAATTGTTGCGGTTTTAGAAGAGGGGAAAAGCAGAAAACAGGCGCCTACGAAATCAATAATTGATGCTCTCAGCTTTTTAGATTTTTATTATTTTTTGGAGTTTCAATAATTTTTCCGTGAGATAAAAAAGAGTTAATTCTCTTGCCTTCTCGGCCAATAGGAAAATTAAGAAGCACCTCACTATGAACGTGAGTTTGTGATTCGCTCCCTATCGGCCCAAACGGAGCTGAGAGGAATTAATTGTTTCTCTCAGCGAAGTGGGACGGAATAAAATTAGAGAGACAAATAACAGAGCCAGCGACGAGCAGCAGACAACTGCTTCATTTTTCTTGCAAAATAAATTCCTAAATTTAAACAGAAATTTTTTTAAAGATTTCAAACTTAGCAAATTTTCCAACAGATCATACTTGTGAGAAATCGACTGGAAGAAGTTTCAACGACGCAATCATTTAACAACAACACAATCAAGTAACAGCTCAACCCGGTTTAATACTACTCAGTGTAAGCTTGTTCATTTAAACTATCTATTTAATTAATTGAACTTTTCAGCCCCCAACTACTTTAAATTGAGACTTATAGCACAGACAGGTCTTAGGCATATATCTTTGCCTTCGATTTGTTATATCTTTTGTCAAGTTTGACTGGCATACATAAAGAGATCCCGTATTGTGTGATCTGTAGCAGCCCAGCCAAATTTGATAGAGTTGACATTTTTTTCGCTTTGTGTTCCGGTTCGCTAGTTGCCATACCACGGTGTATTTAATCTATTCAAATTAAAATAGTATGTGCATGCTTGGAAAGTTATTATTGGTCTCTGATTGGTTAAAAAATAGCTCGCTTAAATTCTATTCAAGAATAGCCCCCCCTTTGCAAAAGGGGGAGAGGGGCAATTTTTGAAAAGATCCAATCTGATTACAATAGAACAAATGAAATCCTTGCTTTATACAATTTAAAGCTCTTTATCTTAAGAAATAAGACTCTGCTGCCAGTTTCCTATCCCTCAAAAGCAAAATTAAGACATTTCAACCAGGCAAAGTAATTCAAATCAAGAGTTTGTTCTTTGGACTCAGAGCTCGTCTTATTAATATAATACTTTTTCATGGGAATGAAATGAGTCTATGAGATAATGTCTGTACAGTGTATTAAATATTAGCTGATTCCGCGAAATAATGATAAACAAGAGTGATTCTTATCTGAAAAAGTTAAGCAAGGAACCCAGGAGGGAACTCTTTGATAAGATGTGTGGCTTAAACCCAGTTACCGTTCGGGATTTACCAGTAATGAGCCTTCAATGCTTAATAATGACAGAAATATTGATGTCGTACTTTAGACCGTCTCAGGTCAATCGACCTCTCGCCTCTATGTCTCATACGGCTTTTTATGGGTGCGTGTTTGTTTGAGTGAGTTTGTTTCCTGAATTAAAAGGAATCTGAGAATACAAAACACTGACTAAATTAGGAGAAAAAATCATTGAATTATAAAATTCCTATTTTGCTTTTTTGGCCTATTTTCTATCCATTTTGGTGGCTCTATAAGAAAAGACTCCGGCTCTGGGACCCGTGCTCTGTCTCTTTCAGAATACAACTGATAAGCAGATTTAATTCTATAGTTTCAAATTTTACCAGGAAAGTAATCGATGTAAAAAAACGTATCGTAAGTACACCTATGTACCCTAAGACTTCTCAGTCTAGCGCTCGAGTTGAGAGGGCATCCTATCAATATAGTTGTTTTTTCAATTTGGATTTGAATGAACAAATTAGTGAAAAGGTTTTCAAAATTATTGTCGACTTTGGAACTCTCGTTAGACATAAAGTTGAGAATCAAGAAGAATCTCCATCTCAATCAAAACAGCGACGGACGTATGAGAACATTATTTACTTAGAGATACATTAATGATGCTGTAGTATTGCTACTTCCAAAACAAAACTCCTATATTTTAAGTGCTATCTGATCCTTCTGGTACAGTCTTACTGTTAATTGCCTCATTGTATGTCGACATAGTGAATCAACCAATCAGTGTCAATCCAATGGCTGACAATTCAAGCCCAGCAGCAGAGGGAAAACAGCAAACAAAAACAAACCCAGCTGTGCTTGTTGGCTCAAAAAAAAGCGATAATACTTAAGCGGTGAAACAAACCAATTCAGTTTTGCCCTTTCTCAAGTGCTACAGAATATTATGCACTATGTTGGACAGGCATGATTAGATTCAAGTAATTATTTTTTACGCTATTTCAAAATCCGCCTTATTTTTTCTAAAATCTAAGGAACCGTACTGTAATCAATTCACACATTTGAGACTTGTTCCCCTTTGCTGATTGCTTAACAATATTTTTTTTTGTTTTGTCCTCGAGGGCTGCAATTTTGCATCGATTTTCATGTTAGCAGTAATTATTTTTCTGATTTTGGAATTCGATATTCAATTTATCAGTCAGACCTGTTTGTTTATTATTAAAAAGTCGTAAAACACGATTTTATTTGTGCGCCTAAAAAGGCTCTTGACAAGGCAGATTTTGCCCACAATTTGGTTTCTGATGGACAATGAGCTGTTTCCGAATCAAATAAAACAAACAAGTGGACGCAAAAAAAAGATACAAGAAGGTAGGGAGATGTGTTTTAACCAGAGAAGATATCTGTATCCAAAACTGGAAACTTTCAAATATCTCAAAACTGGGATGGCGTTTAGGAGTTCTGGAAGCTCTTTGATTCATATGTTGCCGTCCGTCCACTTTGGCGTTACCTCAGAATTTTTGATGACAGTGAAACAACCAATCAGGCAACGCCAAATGGCATTAAGTGTAAATTTTCACTATAAAATGCAGTAAGTTTGTTGTAAAATCATTTTTCTATTTCTGCAAAGATACGATAGATACGATGCGCTTGCTGGAGTTTTGAAAGCAGCAGCAGAGTAATAGGTGCTAGCAACATCAAGCTGCTCAGTTGTGCGCGGCGGCTGACAATGTGTCAGTGTTGCTCGAGAACTGAGGGTTACTTCGTTACTTTAGTAATACCTAGAGTTTTGCACTTCATTGAATAGTGATGACTGTATCTAACTACTTGATTCGTTTACCAAATTTCTTTATCAGTGACATTGTCAGTCCGAAAAAGTTGATTCGGTCGTACCAGTAATGTTTTTTCATGTGTTAAAAGCGACAAAATATTTCATTCATCACGAAAAGATATTTTGGGGTTAACTTGATGTCCTTCCTATAAGTCAGTGAAGGAAATTGTTTTCTGACTGGAAATGTGTTTGTATAGTGTCTCCACCTAAAAAATTTGTGTGATTGTTCTTGGCTCACAAAATTTTCTGCGACAACCGAAGACAAGTTCTTTTGTTCGAGATGCTCTTTACTTCGTTTTCATTGCTAGTTGGATCAGCACATTTAAAAAATTTGGTTAAAAACAACGTTAAAGAATTTCATATGCTTTTGCAGCTCAAAATTTCTGCCTGATATTGATTGTCTTTTGAACAAAAAAAATGCTTTCAGATCCGGGCTTGTTCTTTGAAATGAATTTCGATTTATTACAAAAAAGTATACATTGCACCGCGCCCAGATATTGATAACTCTATTGTGCTCACTTCAATTCGAAAGTGAATCCAACATGGAGGTTCCATATTGTACGTTTGCACATAAAGTTCCGAACCCGCTCATTCAGTTCTTTGACTTAGTTGTCCACTAAAATCAAAGGCGATAGAAAGTTGCAAAAAATTCTTATAATGTTGATAAACAATGGCTTAGAATTCATATCACTTAGTAGAGTGAATATTGCCACATTAGAGAGCCGATGAGAACTGCCGTTATTAATACTACGGGACACGACAAACAAACAGAATCAAATAACAACAAAAAATATTTCAATCCACAACTCACTGTCTTTCTTGAGAAAATTACACAATAGCATATTAAAAATAGCAACAAATAAAACATGAACTAAACAAATTATTTTGCAAAAAAACAAATCTCATAACAGGTGTGTGTTCTTTCATACCTCCTCTGAAACTATGAAAGTGTAAAGATCTGTCATTGTCAAGAATTTGTCATACTTCTACATAAACAATCGACAACAAAAAAACAAGTAAATTTTGCTGGAAATTGTCGGAGCCATTGAAATCATTATCTATTCGATAAGTACTAAAATACTATCAACGGCGTCCTCTTCATATAACAATGTTATATGTGACCACTGAATATTGAGACAAGATAACAAGTGGACAGAAATAGAACAAAAAGGGCCTGGTTAAAATCAATTTTTAATCGAAAAAAAAATAAATTCAGAGTCATAAAAACGTTAGTTCTCTATCGAAATCATTTAATAACTTAATTTAGTTCTCCAGAAAGGCCATTGAGATTTTCAGAATATGTCGTAAGTCTTAATGCTATCAAAACAAAAGTGATTTACTTTTTCTCATGCTGATAACAGCTTCTGTTTGAACAGCTTTAGATTATTTTTTGTTACAAGAAGAAAGCGTGACAACATGATGAAGGGGCGGATATCACAGCGTGTAAAACGAAAGTTTATCTCCGATAATTCAATATGTGGTCTATTGTATCAGCTTTGGTTGTTTTTTGTAAAGAGCTTAGAAAAAATTTTGTTCAATCTTTTAAAATATAGTTATATTGCGTGCCAAGGGCTGTTATTTACCAGATAAGTGAGCTGAAAGTTGTACGTAGTAATACATAAAAGCTTTTGTTTAACAGCTTAGTTAAATATCTCAACTGTCTTCTACATATAAAACTAGGAAGCTATCTACATAGTAAATTGGGCCTTAGCTTATGGCCAGAATTCTCCAAGAATAAGTACCGTAAAAATTGAAGTCCGATTCTGAAAGCATGCTCTTTGATAACTATTTTCTGTTCATGCTTGGAAAAATCTGATTTACTTTTGGCTTCTGGTATTTAAACAAAAAATATTAAATTGATGCGAAGGGGGGGGGGGTTATTACATTAAAAGGCTGGTCTCAACCAAACGTTGATTATTATACACAGTCAAAATACTGCATGGCGTGTGTTAATTCATTTAAAGTCGGCTAAAACTTTCAAAACAAAATCTATAGAAAGAACGCAGAAATTTTTTCACTCCTTTAAAGTGTAGTTTAGATTTTGCCAAGATGTGACTAAATTGCTGTTCATAAGTTGGTCTCTAATTTATCTATAGTTATTTGTTTATTGTTTAGCAGCCAAGTTTTAATATCTCACCTCGTACAAATTTAAGTTATAGAGAGCTACAATGGCTGAATCAAAGAGTCAGAGCAATGTTACTTTTTCGTATGTTAACGCTGGGAAGTTGAGTAACATTGAGGAATGGAATCCCACTTCGAAAATAAGGAAATGGCTTCTCATGGGTGCCAGCGATCCCCCACAAAACATCATTATATCTTACAGAAGGGAGCGTTCGTCTCCAAGGGACCAAAATCAGGAAAGTTTCTCCATGGAAATTTGCTCGATCTTCACAACATGGAGAGGGCAGTTAATGCTAACTTGTATAGCAGTGTCAAGACCCTGCAGATAACAAAATCGGAGGCCACTGGTCACATTCGCAAGTTCTTTGAGTATTGCAAAGCGAATGATTTCAAACCTATGCTCTACTACACTGGTCATGGCGAAGAGAACACAGGCAACTGGTGCTTCAGTGACGGCAAACTCGGTTTCGAAGACATTCTGAATATCATTCCTGCGGGGATGGAGAACCCTACTATTATTTGCGATACTTGCTACAGTGGTAGATGGGCATATGCTGTGCTGAACTTCAGAGGGAAAGTCTCTATTGCTTGTCGGCCTGTGGTCCCAATGAGACAGCTTTTGACAGCCGTTTGTTCTTTTCCTCATTATGACACATTTGCTCCACATCTAACCAATCAAACTTTTGTGAGGCCGGTGTGCTTAATGCGAAAAGTGCTCTTTACTTTGAATGAATGAAAATATTTAGCTCAGAGCATGTCAAAACTGAGCCAAAGACTTCATTGTGACTTCTTTTTATTGACTCCCTTTGAACTCTATACTTCTCTTCTAAAACTCAATTTCTCGAGTTCTAAAAGAGAGTTCTAAACGTTACTATTGAATTGAGAAAATGTCACGAATCAGGCTAAAGGGAATTGAGTTATTTTGTCTGGTCAAGCCATTCACATTTCTAAGTACGACTGAGTAGATCCGAAAAAGAAACACCGAAAAAGAAGTGAAGACGGAAAAACTTAGCAGAGTTTATTTTTTAATCTTTGAAAGCACTTGGTATATTAAATTATATAAGGTAGTTTTGTTGCAGAAAAGGGCGGAGAATTGACTCTACATAACAAACAACGACCACAAGCTTCCCGGAGGGCAACTAAGTCGGATTCCACGTTTAGGTGGTAAGCAAATGAAAAACGAATCAACCGATGAGAAGACTTTGAGAAAGAAGCGAATGAAAGCTCAAGCTGCGGTCATGGCAAACTGCATGCTTGCAATAGGCTTCGGATTATCGCCTCTGGCCCCTGCCGTAGGCCCCCTTCTGGCCTCTACAGCTGCTCTCTCCGTGATAGAGCAGCTCAAAATTATAGATCGAATTGAGCAAGGAGAATAATTCTGATAGTGAGTCTTTACCAATTTAAACAATGAATTAACAAACAATAGAAATCGAGAATTATCCTAACAGAATTCGCCTTCAGACGCAGCATTACTCAGATGCATAAATGTGTACAAAAAATGAAATTTGAATTGAATTTATGATTTAAAAACCTTTTGTGTGAACTGCTGTAGAATAAAATTTTTGGTAAGAGTATTTCGACTCAACCTGTTTAAAGTTGAATTTCGATTCAAGTAAAAAGTTGCATCACAATTGAATTTTTTTGTAGATCAGCTATCTGAATTGTTTTCAGTTTATAAATACAGATAATTATTGGCCTTAAAATTTTCCTTCAAACCTATTTTTTTCCAAACTGCAGTTTTCGTCCATGAAAAACCGAGGATTCAACTCTCTCTGGTGGTTTTCATGATCAGATAATCATCTGCTTTAATAATGTGTTGCAGCAATGCTTTGTTGCAAAAAAATCAAAAAACAAATGCAGTAAAGCAACCAGAAGGATTGGTTTCAATTTCAACTGAAGCGCTGAGGTTTTTTTGTTCCGTCAAAACCTGTTAATCAATTTTTAAGGAAAAAGACAAAAAATTATTTACATAACGAATAAAAAAATACGAATAGTATTTTTTATGTTGAATTACCGTTATAAAAAGTTTTCTTAAAGTTGAGTTCACAATCTAAATATATAGCGTTTAATGAAAAAAGTGTAGTTTAAGCTATTTTTTTTAACTGACTGATTGTTATAAATTGTTTAAGCAAAATTCATTCTTAGGGTGACAACGTATCATTGAATTCATCATTTTCTAGAACTTTACGAACGGTTGTGAGAAACAATGAAATGCGCATTTTGTAGTGAAAATCTTTGCTAATCAGTCTTTCGCAAATTTTGGTTCAATGAGTGGAAACTTTTCATATTAAATTGCTAGTATTTTACGGAATCCGAAAATTATAGGCTGGGAAAGTCCTATAGTGAAACTCAGTTTCCTTCCCAGCTATTGTTCGCATTCGTGGCACTTTCTTTGCCCGGTAAAATTAACGACTTTTGATTTCTGTCTCTTCATCACTCATTTTGTTTTCTTCGAGTTTTAAGTTTTTGTCCTCCAATACTCAGCGGTTATGTTTTTGCTATTTTTGAAATCGACTAACGAAACATTACAAAAAACAAAACACTCAAAATGCCGTATGACTTCAAGGGAAATATTGATGTTTTGTATAAATCAAACAAAAAACTGTTAGTCTTTTGTTGGGGAAAAGGCCTTTGTACTAAAGTAATGCTTATGTTGAATACTTAGCTTAACTAAGATAAGTATTCAAATTACATCATTCTAAAAATAGAATGATGCAATTATCTGAACATTTCATATTGCGTAAAATGTCCGTTCAGCCAAACGGACATTTTACCGTCCAGCCAGCAGGACGGGAATTATCCCGTTCTGAGAACTATATATAGCAAAACAAAAATTACAACTTTGAGAAATTAAGAATTAACAACTCAGAGAAACTGAGAAATTAATATCTCCAAATTGAGAAAAGTAATCTCAAAACAAAAGTAATTCAAAGAAGAATTGCTAAACATTCCTCAGCTATTACAACAAAGGAATAGTTAGAGGTGTTCTTCAAATCAGTACTTATCTAAAAGAGAGATAAATAGTTGCTGATAAGTTAATAACGTTTTTACAAATATTCCGATCCTTTCCCTTTTTACAAGTCAGATTTAATAACTCTAAGTGCAACTCTTATAATCATACCATTAGTGCTGAAAATTATCTATGTTAAACTTTTACATATCATATACAAATCTTATAACTAGAAAAATTAGTCAAATTTACATATTTAAATCCTTAAGTAATTTCATGAGATTTATCAGGCTTAGAAAGATAGCGTATACTAGGAGTAATACCATCGAGTCAGAAGTTGAAGTTTAGACTTCGCACCCATACCCCTCTAGTATAAACTGGTGCGACCAGTGAGCAACGCATAAATATTTCTGTCTTTTAAGCAAAAAATATAATAACAAAACAAATCTAACATAATGTCATCAGGAGGAAGCCGAGTAGTACAGCTCCTTCAACCGGCTCCGGTAGTACAGGCACAACAACTGTAAGTTTTGGATCAGGCAGCACTACTACAGTAACAAGAACAATAATTGATACCCCCTCTCTCATCCTAATATGTCACTTGTCACTTTCTCGGGAAATGACCCTTGACAAAATGCAAGTGATTTCTGGAACTCCGTTGAACAGAAAACAAACTTCTCCTTAGGTACAACGTTACCGACAGACCCCACTGCATTAACAAATCACCAAAATAGACGCAAAGCGCCATTTGGATCACTACTAACAGAGAGTGCATTAGAGTGGTACAATACTATAGACCCCACAAGAAATCTTGACCAAATTAAAGGAGATTTCATAAAAAGATTCACTGATAGCCGTGATCAATTTAAGTATCGGCTAGAAGTGGAAGGTGCCACCAGACAAGAAGGGCAACTAATTAAAAATTATTTCCACCGAATTAGGCATGCTGTTGATAGAGGATGGCCTGAAACAATACCCGCACGATTAACTGACCCTGGGTAGAAGATCAAAACCAACAAATAGAATACTCTGACCAAACAATAATTACACCGATGCTATCACAGATTTCTTTCCTTTAAACTTCTAAAGTCTCCGAAAGTTAGTACAAATAGCAATCCAAAATCTAGGATTTACCAAAATATGTACTATTTCAACACCGGAGACATAAAAAAGAATAGTGGATTAGAAATTGAATACTTAATCGACCCAGGCTCGACGTGTACTATAATGAATTACCCCAAATTTTTAGAAATGCAAAAATTGAACCCTAGCATGAGGATTTTTTCAGCAATGAATATCACAAAGTCCTATAATCGATCACAAATTCGTATGCTAGGCCATACTACAGTAACATCATACTTTGACACTGAGGGAAAGTATGAAACTGACTGTAAAGTATGGGTTACACAAGAAGGAACGTCTAACTTGATTGGTGTTGATTTCTGTCATACTTTCTTTAAAGCTCTGTATTTCGATATTCCTGCTGTAGAATTAAAAGAACACACAAGGAGTAATCAGTTATGGAACACTGAATAATGAAAAGCAGTATCCACAAGTATCAGAAATAGAAGCAATAATCTTGTTCCAGTCACTTTACATACAGGAAAGATCTAACTATTTGTACAAACACCAAAACACTGATTTATGTTACCTCAAAGGCACTTCTTTTCTACCGCACAAAAATACAGTAAAAACAGAACTAGTGTTTATTAACACAGTCTGTACACAAAAAGAGAAAAAATTACCAATACTAATAGAAAACCACAAAAATCCCCTATTACACTTAATAAAGGTATTATCGGGTACGCTGTATGTGATCTAGTTTTAAGTCGTGATACGCGCAAATTCAACATGCGTGATTGTAGTGAGTTCGCATACTCAGTATTAAATAAGTATGAAGACCTAGATAATTATTTTATGCTCAGTACAGTTGCTAGCTCAGTACAAAAGGCTGAGTCGAATGAGTCCGATAGTTGCATAAACTATATTAACCACGAAGAACAGTCAAAATTCAATAGTAGAATGGTCCCCCTTACAGAAGAAACTCAGAAATTAACTAGTTGTTTTGTCAGAAATTAACTAGTTGTATCCCCAGCTATCCGGTAATTGCACATATACCCGGACAGAAAAAAAAATACTAAATATAACCGACGAAGATTTTAGTATTAACGACGCAAGTGACGATATAGAACAGACATGTAGTGCAAAATACAATATTGCCGACTCGTTCAGGTATTGACGACAAATAAACCAAATCAGAAAAATGTCTTCAGAAAATGTATCTACAGAAAGCCTTAACGATCACACATATGAAGAAATACCCGAAGAGGTACATGCTGTAGATGACGGTCTTGACAATGAAGTTGCATAAATTATATTAACCACGAAGAACAGTCAATATTCAATAGTAGTATGGCTTTTGTACATACAATTTCTAAAGACTGCGCTATGAACAAAGGTTTTGCACTCATGTTGTGTAGAAAGTTCCACGACCCGAGAGAACATTATAAGTGGCAAGTAGAAGTGAACGATCGTGACGGAAATACAATAAACCAAAATGTATTACAATACATTGCTCCTAGTCTCGGACACCAGATCTTTAGTCTAATAACTAAAGAAAAATATAATAGTAAACCGACTAATGAAAGTATTACAACCGCACTATTCGAACTTCGCAATACACTTCTAATGCAGAACATTAGATGCATAGCTATGCCAAAAATTGCATGTGGATTAGACAAAATGGACTGGTCTCAGATATCTGCATTGCTAATCAATGTATTTAATTCTTCGGGAATTAAAATATATGTTTATGTGAGTAAAGCCGAAATTAGTCAAATGCCGTCCTCTGCACAATACACAGATGAAAGCATCGAAGAGATATTTGGAATTGTAGGCGATGAAATTGTGAACAAATGCAAAAGTGATGCTGAAGTAGCAACTGATTTCTCAAATGATGCAAAAACATTATGCAAGCCCAATAACACTGAACAATTCCCAAAGTTCAGAACAACTGAACAAAACCACTTCATTATTCATGAAGTTGTTCAAGAAGGAGGACTTGATACACGACCAAAAGATGCAAGTAAAAACTATGCACACTATATCGAGTACCTTAAAAAGTTTGATTTCACACAGAGTGATCTTACGGACGATGAATTCAGAGTGCTCCTAAAAGCTCTACTAGATGATGAGGATGTATACTCCCATCACAAGTATGATATCGGGCGCACGAAACAGAAATTTCATATACCTCTTAAAAAGGATTGCGAATTTAAAAAGCAACGTCCAAGCAAAGTTCCCCTAAATTTGCGTGACAAGTTAGAAGCGTTAATGGACGAATTAATACGAGCCGGAATTATACGCGAGCTATATGAGAACGACGATTTGAATAGCTGGTTTGTAAATCCAATCATTATATTGCCTAAGAACGACAATGTAAAACTTGTAATCGATGCTCGCTACCTCAACTCAATTACGGATACAAGTAACTCAAGCTGGCAGCTCGAGCCACTGCAAGTTTTAATGACCCGAGTAAATGGAACATATTTTACAAGTAGTGATTTGTCGTGCACTTATCATCAAGTCCCCTTTACAGAAGAAACTCAGAAATTAACTAGTTTTATTGTAGGTGGACGTCAATATACCTATCAAGTCAGATTTTACGGCTTAAAGCCGCTTCCGAACTTCTTTAGTAAACTTATGCGTTATGCAATTGGACCACTCATAAAGAAAAAGCCAGCAATTATTTATATTGACGATACACTACTACAAGCATAAGATAAACAAGAAATGTTCACAGTAATACGTGAATATCATGCACTACTGAGTAAAGCAAATTTGAAAGCTGCGCCGGATAAAACAAAATTCTTCTTATGAAAACGAAATTTCTCGGGCATGTAATATCAAAAGGGACACTGAGCCCAATAACTTCACGCAATGCCGATATACAAAATTTGAAAACGCCAGAATCGAAAACCGACGTCCTCAGCGTGTTAGAGGCGATGGGATTTTATGCAAATTATGTTCTAAACTATCATATTGACGCAAAACCGCTATATGATTTAGTCAACAACAAAGCGAATTTCGAATGGCTGGATAGCCACAAACAAGTATTCGATAATTTGAAAGCAAAATTTGCACACGATATTTCCGTCGCTATCCCCAACCCAAAAAATCCCTTTCATATACATGCTGACTTCTCAGACTTAGGAACTGGTAGTATATTAATACAACAGTTCCCCGAAGGGAAACGAATTTTTTCTGCAAACTTCCGTGTATTCGATAAAGCAGAGCAGAAAATGTCCCCACGGCATAGAGAACTGTGCAGAATAATATCAGCATTACAAACTTACGAGTTCTACATTATAGTCTCCCTCTATCCAATATATCTATTTTGCGATCAAAGATCTATGCTATTCCTCTTGTCTTGCTGCGGACAATTATCACATAGATTCTTTAAGTATCAAGTCGTAATTACTAAATTTTAAAAGCTAAAGACAATAAACACTGAAGGTAAAAACCTTGCTTTCCCCGACTTACTTAGTAGACAAGTCCCGCAAGAAGAAGCGAGAAAGTTCCAAATTGAACACAAAACAGTCCCAAAGGACATTCGCTTCTAAACATCGGATTATAAACCGATAAATTATTCAATACTACACTGTGACAAAAAGAAAGCACCCCCAAATACTAGCTATCCGGTAATTCCACATATACCTGGACAGAAAAAGAAAATACTAAAAATAACCGACGAAGATTATAGTATTAACGATGCAAGTGACGATATAGAATAGACATGTAGTGCAATATACAATATTGCCGACTCGTTCAGGTATGGACGACAATTAAGCCAAATCAGAAAAATGTCCGCGGAAAAATTATCTGCAGAAAGCCTTAACGATCACACATATGAAGAACTACCCGAAGAGGTACATGCAGTTGATGACGGTCTTGACGATGAAGACTGGTTAGAATTGCAAAAAGGAAATGTAGATATATCTTTAATACAAGAATAAGAACAAGCGAAGGAGGAATACAAGCAACGTACGCATAAGTGTGACATTGTAGAACCGACGACTCTGCATACAGAAATTGTTAAAGCATCTTGTAAAGACTTACTACAAAAGTTAACAGAGTTTACTAAACGAACTCAACTAGACACAGATACAATTCTGCGCGAATAAATTCCGGTTTTACAAATTCTTCGTCAATGGATAAAGGCAGGCAAAGAACCGCCGAGCACAAGTACAATTAAGCATTGTGGAGGACTACTTGCATACAAAAATATATTTAATCTTCTACTACTCGAGGAACAATATGACTTACTATGTTACAATAAACCAGACGAGAACGGTTTATACGATACAAAAATATGTGTTCCTTTATCGCTATTAATGAAGTGCTTTGAGTTAGCACATAATAATCCGCTAAGTGGGCATCGTGGAGACACATGTACATTTAACAACATTAGTAGATTCTTTTTTTGGCCCGGAATGAACAAATGGGTTACAATGCTAGTACATGATTGCTTGGATTGCCAAAAGAATAAACCACAAAGACATGATCTGAACGAAGCACCCCTAGAACAGTGGGGAGATTTAGAAGCAATCCCATTTCACACAATACACATAGACCACAGGGGCCATTTAGGCCTTGTAGTAACCAGAAGAAATTTTGTCTAGTTATAGTAGATAGTTTTCTCGTTTTATACAAGTGTACCCATCAAAAACCGCTGATGCACCAGAAACTGTTAAATTATTAGAAAAATACAATACACGATTCGGAATCCCCCAACAAATAGTACATGACAACAGTACTGCATTTTTGACTAATGATTTTGTGCACTGGACGCACGAATTCGGAATTACATTAAAACCACGGACCTCATACTCACCATGGACAAATGGCAAGGTTGAAGTACAAAATAAAAACCTAGCAAATTATTTGCGCAGTTTTATTAACGACACCGGATCGAACTGGGCCAGCCTTACTAAAAAATTTGCCTTTGCGCATAATACTGCAATAAATTACAGTACAGGATATACTCCGTACGAGATAGTTTCGGTATTAAACCGCAAATTCCAATTTCCTTTAAGCTTGGCTTACTACGGGACAATAGACGGAATTGTATTTCAGAGTATTTTAAAGACCTTCCCCTACACACTCACTGTGAAAACTCTTGTGAGAACGAGAAAGAAGATAAACCTTTACAAAATCGGCTGTCTAGTACTATACTACAACGCGAAAATGAATTCAAAAGTATATATAGTAAAACGTATACTCGCTGTCGTCAAATTACAAACTAAGCACACGAGTATAGGAATAGATTTAAATTGGGTGAACCAATCAAAATCGGTCGTAAAGTTTTACTAGAGAATCGCGCTAAAAGATTATTGAAATCCAAAAAGCTACTAGAGTTACGCTCTGGACCAGATACTGTTACTAAACAAATTACTAACACTACGTATGAAGTTGTTCACGAAACAACTGAACAAAAGAAAGTAGTGCATAGAAACCACTTAGTAGAATACTTTCCTAAAGAACAGGAAATAGACAAGTTAGTACAAGACTATAGTACTAACTATGATGATTCACAGGACTACTATGATAGGTTCAACCAGTAATCAATAAATAGATTCAATCACCAAACAATTGATAAACCGGAATATATGCGGTGGCCTATTATTAACAACGCAAATAATCAGGCTGAACAAATAACATCACCGCAACCAGTTGAATACTCAACTACTGTTGACACGTGCCAGAGTGCGCCTAACAGCCCATCCAAAACAAATAAAAATGATAATGACAGTACACTACATATCAGGAATTTGTTTAGCCCCCAAAGTAGTTCACAAAGTACTACGTCCAATTCTCATACATTTAGCTCTATCATTAGTTCAACCCTCATCCAGTAAAAACCAAAGCTAATCCTAACCCAAATTATTCTGATGTCAGACCGCAGAGAGCACGGACTGAACCTAAACGCTATGGAAATACAATTTCAGATTTAATTCCAAAAGTTCAAAAGAAATTATTCTTTTATACAAAGTTGTTAATAAATTATACGAAATTATAAAAACAAAATATACAAATTACCAAAATATTTAATCCGAAATTTACAAAAATTATAATAATCGAGCCCTAGCAACTTTAATTAGTTTAATGAACCATCGGGTAAGAGTAAAATCTCTAAAGAGAAGCCCGTGCCCCAAGACAACAGCCAACCCATATAGTTGCTGAGCAGCTCTTGCTGTCTCAGGGGTCCACCACACTCGCCAATGCTCGAACACATAGTTCATCATTTCTTCTTGGCACTCAGGGTTAGGTGCTGTTAGCTTACGCTCAACCTAAAAAATTGAAAATTTTTTTATATATACCCCACTATATTCCCAAAAATAACTGTAACTCCAAAAATATACCTCTTGCCGCAACCAACATTTGAGGTATTGCACTGTAGTAGGACATATCTTAGCATATCTTAATAAATTTCTGTCTTTATTATCCATACAATATTCCTGCGCAACCCGCAGAGAATAAAATTCCTCTTCAGAGAGGACAATTCGAGTTGATAAATATTGCTCAGAGAGGAAAAATTTCATCTCTCTGGCATCCAACTCCAAATCTAAGCACTCGAAGGCAGAATAATTTGCCTCTTTAAAAAAAATTTAAAATAGTTCTGTTCGTTTTTCTTAGAGTTAGACTAAAATTACACCAAGAATATTTCCCTATTTATACAGGAATAGAAATACACACCAACCAGTTAAACTTCTTATTCACTCTGTCTTCACGGACAACCCTCAATCAACCAATCATAATTGAGTGTTCCGCCAGTTGCGCGGATAATAATCCGCTCTCAATAAATTATGTAAATATACTAATCAACAAAATGACAAAATGCCGTTGGAACAATTAGCCAATCAGGGCTCAGTATTTTGCCATCCGCACGGACGGCCAAATTGCCATTGAGAAAACTATAAACTCTCAACCACACTGAACCAATTCATTCTTCTGAATCTCTCGTATACAACCCACATCTACATATTCTCATCTACAAAAAATCCACAATTCATTTTTAAAAATGAATTCAGAAATTGAATCTCTGTTCCCCGAGGAGGGAGAGGTTATCGAAACCCAAAAATCCCAGAAGAAATTTCACTGAGGTAAATCTTTTGCTCTTTCCTTTTCTGTTTCGTCTGTTTTGCAAAAAACAAACATATTGATAAAATCACAAAGTTATTTGTGCCGGCAACTTTCATTTTATATATCCCTCATGCAAATTGTGAGAAACCAAACACCAAAATTTTAACAAATCTAAACGCCGCTCACCATCAATTGTAAGCAAAAACTGCAACATCATTAAAAGTCGCTCACTACGATTGTTCACTTATGGACTCAAACAAAATATACTCACTAAACAAAGTGGCTCCTTGTAAAATTGAACCCAAAATTTTCAAATTTCAAAAGTCAAGAGAAAAATTTTGAACCGTTTCTTTAGAGGAAAATTAGAAGCTACTATGTGTAGAGCAAGCCACCAAAGCATTAGGTGGTATTGCGGCCTTTTCGACGCTTTTGGAATTGATGCAAAACGTAGCACAATTACCGCAGACGCAGATTTAACTCCAGAACAGTGTAGGCAGGCTAGATTAACTAATAAGTTAAGTATTAACGGAAAAGAAGTTCCGATTAAATTAAATGTAAGAACAACTTACATAAAAAATTCCGGTCCCAATATTGGACAAAATCCAAACGAATGTGACAATTCTGGCTGGATAATTCACGATACGTTTGAAACATATATGCAGGATTCAACTTTAAATGTTAACCTGCGGGGAGGTTCAGTAAATAACTGGCAAAATATTCCCATGCCTTGCATATTATCAGAAGGAGGTTGTCAAAGTACTTCAGCCGAGCCCCATGCTTATAGCTGGAAGAAACAAGATAATTGCTTGTTCGCTGTAAGAGAACAATTTGAAGGCAAAATGATAAATATAGGAGATAATTATTATATCTCTAAAGAATCAGAGAAAGAACAAAGCTTTCTATTTCAAAAGTTCAAAAGGCCTCAACCACTGTGCAATAGCAATAATATAGTTTATCCGTCACCATACGACACTCTATATGTTGAATTTACAGGCGGATTTAATGTGATTAATATGAATTACTAAACTTCCGGACAGTTCAATAAGTTTGCTTAACATCTCCCGAACTGAGATAGATTAAGAGGCGCATTTGAATACTAAATTCGACTATTATCAATACACTAATTTCCGAAGGCTACAACTCTCTGATATAGATACTATACAACAAATTTGTGAACTAGAACGTTCAATTAAAATTAGACAACTGGCATATTTGCGTCTCAGCCCTAAGCTGGCTGGTTTTCTGTTAAAAAATAACAGATCTATGTTTCTAGAGACAAACGGCAATATAGCCTGGCTCTATCACTGTCCAAAATTTTATTCGCCTTTACAAGTAATGGAGACCTGTTATGATAGGCTACCCGTGTTATATAAAATTAAAGTTTGTTTTATCGATCCGGTTAGCAGGCAAACCTTTACTACTGCTAAACACAACCATGTAACAACAAACAAAAGAATCTTTTCAACTAGATATTGAAAATGATAACTCTTGTATCGAATTAACTCCAAGTATAACACAAGTCACTGGGCAAGCTTTATTTGCACCCAGCAATCAGAAACACAAAATGGTTTCAATGAAATTTAAAATCGGACAGAAAGTTTTTTTTCATGTCAAAGAAGACATGATTGCATTTTGGAACGAAATGAAAAGACGCAGCGTCTTTCATTCCGAAATGAAAGACGCAGCGCAAGAGTTTTCTCGTGAATTAGTTGAGATTCAAAATAATAAAATCCAGCCTAGTGGTTGTACAAAAACAATATATATAGATTCTCTAATCTCGTCACAATTCTTACACAACCGGTATATAAAAGCCTTCGGCCGAGTACACTATTATTTGGAGCAATGCGGAATCACTTTCGCTGTATTCCTTTTTGTGAAATTTATAATCGACATTGTAGTTTGCATCATTCGAGCACTACAAATACACAAAATTACAGGAGCCTCAGTGAGTTTTGGAAAAGTAATACTATCAGCCACTTTTAGTATACTTTTCCAGTCCATAGTGACTTCGGTATTTTGTCCTACCGAAGAAAGAGACGACTCAGAACATTTAGTACAAGCCCCAACTTATAAAGAGCCGACTATAAACATACACCCTCCTACAAAAAGTTAGCTACAGGCAATTAGACAAGAGAGAGAAAATCAATCTAGCAATGATGATTTCCCCACCTCTCCAGTGTAATTAAATCTAATTAATTACATCTATAAATAACCTTTCGTTTAAAAAATTTTTTTGAGAACATAGCACTAGATGACAACAACTTTCTTCTTCCAGAATTTGAGAAACTCTTAGAAGATCAGCTTCCATTGGAACTCCCTACCGACATTATAGAACAATATCTACTGACAACAGTGGAAACGCAACTACATGTGCAACAAGATATTGAACAACCATCAGAGCAAACTCAACAACAACCACAACCCGGACCATCGCAGCTCCAACCACCAGTGGCAGCAGTCCTGCCCAAACCACTAGCAATACAAGACAAGATTCGTCGTCAAATGAAGACAGAGCAGCTTGTATGTAACCCAGCTTCAAAGGACACCCGAAATATGACATGAGCATGAATTATAAGCTCCAGAACCATGCTAACCTGTATAAACTCGTGTCCCACAACCCCAAAAGTAAAACTTATCGCGCAAAGAACTTAGGGATTGACAAAAATTTTGTCAGTCCCGTTCTATCTTCTGACTGCTAATTTAGAAAACTCTGAAGACAGTTACATCCGTAACCTCGAGCAGAGTTTTCTAAAGGAAAGACACCAGAACTTTCAACTCCAGCAGCGCAACGACAGCCTGCTGCGCGAACTACGTGGATATCGTAATGGAGACTTTCGAGGCAACGAACATTTTTCGCCTCTTTGAGCTGGGAAGAAAAAGAAAAAACTTGTTTTCATCTATAATCTGTAAACCTTAACATTTATATCTGTAAAATTTTTTATTTCTTGCGTACCTTTTTATTGATGCTATGATTTTCATTTCACCCCCACTAGGAACCGGGTTGGGATGTACTAAAGTAATGCTTATGTTGAATACTTAGCTTAACTAAGCTAAGTATTCAAATTACATCATTCTAAGAATAGAATGATGCAATTAGCTGAACCACTCATATTGCGTAAAATGTCCGTTCAGCCAAACGGACATTTTACCGTTCAGCCAGCAGGACGGGAATTATCCCGTTCTGAGAACTATATATAGCAAAACAAAAATTACAACTTTGAGAAATTAAGAATTAACAACTCAGAGAAACTGAGAATTTAATATCTCCAAATTTAGAAAAGTAATCTCAAAACAAAATTAATTCAGAAAAGAATTGCTAAACATTCCTCAGCTATTACAACAAAGGAATAGTTCGAGGTGTTCTTCAAATCAGTACTTATCTAAAAGAGAGATAAATAGTTAGTGATAAGTTGTTGGGTTATGGACGTTCGCAAGCCGAATAAAAAGCGTTTTTAACTAAGTAAAAGAATTAATTTCTCAAAAGTGAGAGAATAACAAAAAGATGTTTTACAGTAGAATTTAGAGATTTACAGGAGAGATCTGATTATGAGATCAAGATGGTGATTTGAATTTGGGTATGAAAAAGGACTCAAAAATCAGCTGTATATATGCGCATTATCAGTGTGAAAAATGCAAGATACAAAACTAATCTTAGCACCGTGATTTATAGTGGGGGTCGCAAGGGTTACCCAATATGGTTTGCTTCTGCAAATCAGTCGCAAAGGGAACCATAAATGGAATGCATTTGCACTTTTCTAAGAATTCATTCACACTTCCGGAGATATCATCATCATTTAATACATGCTGGGAAGATTTTACATCACTTAATCTAACTCTAATAATAGTTATCTAGATTCACCAATTTGAACCGAATATTGATTCTCAGCACCATTTCTTGACGATTCATTTAAATAATTTCTTTGATCGAAGTCATATTGCTCGTCTTTCTAATCTGGTAAGTCAAACTTTCTTTCTAATTCTCACTAAGTTTAAGACTATAGTTTGATCGATATTCTAACACCCCCACTCAGACTTGAGCTCATTGCGTAGAGTCTGTTCCCATCAAATCTGCTCTGAATGTTTCCACTTTCGAAACGGGTAAGGACTTTGTGAAGATGTCCGCTGCCATTTTGTCTGTAGGGACGTAATGAATTGAAATAGTCCCATCCTCCGTCTTGTCTCGGATGAAGTGAAACTTTGTTTCGATGTGCTTGCTCCTTTTGTGCATGACTGGGTTTTGACAGAGTCTGATACAACTTTGGTTGTCTTCTCCAATTGCTATTGGACGATTCTGTTGGATGCCAAATTGCTCTAGAAGTTGTTTCAGGTAGAGTGCTTCCTTAACTGCTGCTGCCATGCCCTGATATTCTGCTTCTGATGAAGAAAGAGCAACTGTGGCCTGCTTCTTGACACCCCAGCTGAGTGCTGCGCCACGTCCGTTGAGCTTGAAGTAATAGCCCGTCGTTGATTTTCTGTCGTTCACGTCTCCAGACCAGTCTGCATCACTTTCCCCCACTAAATCATAACTAGCCTCTTTTGTGTAAGAAAGTTTTAAACCTTTTGAACCTTTCAAAGTTTGCTTTGATCCATTTGAAACCGCTCAAGAATTGTTTCTATGTAGCGTTCTTGGTCGACTGTGACTTTGCTTTCTTCTCGTCTGATTTTTAGACCCAGAAACCAGTGTAGTCTTCCTCTGTCTTCCATGTGAAAGGTTGCTTCTAGTGCCTTCTTGACATCAGAGACCACTGTCATACTTCTTGATGCTACTATGATGTCGTCAACCCAGACCAAGATGAAGATGTGATCCTCTGCCTCTGATCTTGCGAACAAGCAGTGATCGTTCCGGCTTCTAGTGAACCCCTGTCTCAGTAGGAAGTTTGCTAGCTCTTTGTACCAGTTGTTGTTAGCAGCCTGTTTCAAACCATAAATTGATTTATTTAATCGACATACTAAGTTCTCCCCATCTGATCCGCGTTTTACAAACTCCTGTGGCTGTTCCAGATACACTTCTTCCTCGATTGGTGAGTGCAGGAAAGCAGTCTTGACATCAAATTGGTGCATCACATGGCCCTGCTTCGCTGATAGCTGAAGTAAAATCCTGAATGTCTCCGGCTTACAGGTAGGCGCAAAAGTCTCAAAGTAGTCCAGTCCTTCCACTTGTTTGAAGCCTTTTGCCACATAGCGCGCTTTGTATTTGTCCACTTGACCACTGGGTCCCAATTTCACTTTGTAGACCCATTTGGCCGGTATGAAGTCCCTGTCTGTGGGTGGTCTCACTAGGTTCCAAGTCTCGTTGTCTTGGAGTTTCTTGACCTCGTCCTTCATTGCCCGGTGCCACTGTTCCCAATCGTCACCTTGCTTGGCTTCGTAGACTGTTTTGGGTTCCACACAGTTGCCCTAAGTCACAACAAGATGGGTTCTGACTTCTCCAAAAAATTGCGGAACATTCCTTGCTCGTGTCCCTTGTCTGGGCTCTGCTCTGTCCGCGTGTTCCAGTGCGTCTTCATTGAAACCAACTGTCTCTAACTGTGAGAAGTCTTCTGTGTCACTGTCTTCCAGTGACTCTGAGTCTGTGTGACTCCCTCTTGTTGCAGTAGATCCTTCATTTAGTGCTGTTTCTCCAACATCCGAGGCCTCTTGTCTCAGTGTTGTTTCTTGAGTATTCACGCTCCCTGCGTCATGCCACTCCTCCTTTTTTGCAGTAGATGTGTCCTGTCGTTCTCTGTTGTCATCGTCTTGATGACCATCATCTGGGTGCCAGATTCCCTGTTCCGACCTATCATATAGTAGGTCAGCCGTTTCTTTGTTGTCAGGGATTGAACCCAATTCAGACTCCTTGATGATCACATCTCGAACTGCCATCACCTTGCGTGTGTTGGGTATGTACACCAGGTATCCGTTTTCGCCTTCAGTGTAACCCACAAACTTTCCTTCCAGTGCCTTCGGTTCAAGTTTGCTGACTTCTCTGTCCCTCTTCCTCATGAAGACTGTGCAACCAAAAATAGATAATTTACTAATTGGAAGCTTAGGTTTTACACCTCTCATCAGCTCTGCTGGGCATTTTTCTTCTCCTCGTCTCACAACCAAGTTTCTGATCCTTGCTGCGGGAAGAATTGCTGCTCCCCACATCATCTTGGGAAGTCCTGAGTCAATGAGCAAACATCTTGCCATCTCCAGCAGTGTCCTATTGCACCTCTCAGCTAACCCATTCTGTTGAGGCGTCTCTGGTATGGTCTTCTCCTGTAGAATGCCTGCATATAAACAGTACGTCTTGGACTGCTCTGAGAGAAACTCTTTCGCATTGTCTTGCCTCAGCTTCTTGGGCGTCCCCACACTGAGAACAAATTTCTTCAGGCTGGCCAGTGCTTCACTCTTTGCCTTAAGCGAGTCCACAAACACAAATTTCGTGTACTGGTCTGCAAACACAATGCAGAACCGGAACCCTGACAGTGACTCTACTCTGAAAGGTCCCATCACGTCTGTGAACACCCTCTCCAGCTTCTCTTCTGCTTGGGTCTCTGCCACTCTTGGTACTGGAGTCTTTGTGATCTTGGCCAATGCACACACATTGCATACATCATCGAGTTCCCCCACTGTCTCTGGTGCATTCCTGACCACATCCGCTTGATTCAAATGACCCAATCGTCTGTGCCATTTCCTTGCACTGTCAAGTTTCACGCTGTTGGAACTCATCTTGAACTCTAGAACGCTGCAGGGTAAGTAAAACAAATTATTTTCTTGTGTTAGTTTTACCCGAGTTCCCTTCTGGAGTTTCATGCAGCTGTTTCCTCTCTCGAAAATGAATCTATGTCCCCACTCCGTGCATTTTCAGACTGATAGGAGGTTTGAAGAATAGTCAGGCACACACAGAACATTTTTGAGTTCGCATTGGAATTCCCCTTTGTTTGTGGGTATGCTGATCCTCACACAGCCTCTGCCCACCACTCTGGAAGCCTCTCCGTTGGGATTTCTGACCACTGATTGAATGGGCACAAAGTCCAGGAACGCATCGATGTTCGTCACTATGTGATCTGTACAACCACTGTCCACTAGCATGCCTGCTGTCTTCCAATGGGTAAGAGCTGCGCAGCATTCCTCGTCTGGTGTAGCCAATGTTGGACCCATTGCCACTGACTCATGTTTGCCTCCATCTCTTTGTCTCTTGCATGCCCTGTCTAAGTGACCCTTCTCACCACACTTGCTGCATTGTGCTGTCTCCTTCTTCCTGCAGTCCTTGGCAAAGTGTCCAGGGATCCCACACACAAAGCAGTTCCTTTCTTGGGTCCCTTCTTGAAGTCACGCTTCACTGCCAGTGCCACTGAACCACTTTGTCCCTTGTGTCTCTGCACCGTGCTCTCATGAAAATTCTGCAGTCTTTTCCTCAACTCTGTGAAGTTCGATGCCGGGTTGAAGCTTTCCTATATAACAAAACTTTCATACCTCATTGGCAGACCATTGAGGACCAAGGCGTTGAAGAGGGTCTCTGAGACTGCATCAGTCGAGCAAGCCGCAGTCGAGCAAGCTGTGCCACTGAAGTCACCACTGTCGGCGTCTCCACACTCTGAAATCTCTCTTGCAAAAGCTTCCAAGCCTTTGCTCAATCTCCATTGCCATCATCTCCCACACAGTCATGTCTCATCAGCATGAGGGTTGTTGCATCTAGAGTCAGTGCCAGATGGCACCACACATTGTTCCGCTTCTCCCTGATGTCTGCAACTTCCTTCTCATATGCATCCTTCAGCATATTGTGGTTCTTGTTCTCATCATTGGTTGCCCCATTGGCCAGTGGCGCAGGCTCATTGGGTTGCTCCTCTGTCCCCAGTAATGATTTGTAGAGTCCCTTCGTTTGCATCATCGCCGCAAATCTTGTGCTCCTGATTGGAAAGTCTTGTGCCTTTCCTGTGTAGGTCAGCAGCTTCACTGTCTGTTGATCCATTGAAGTTTGAGCAGGCAAAACAGTTGTGAAAAGATAAGGTACTAAGCAGAAAAGGATCATGACTGTCAACAACAAATTGGTTTTGTTTTGGAAATCAACTTTATGACTTAGAAAATTGCTGGGCCCATAACCTGTTGGGTTATGGACTTTCGCAAGCGGAATAAAAAGCGTTTTTAACTAAGTTAAAGAGATAATTTCTCAAAAATGAGAGAATAACAAAATGATGTTTTACAGTAGAATTTAGAGATTTACAGGAGAGATCTGATTATTAGATCAAGATGGTGATTTGAATTTGGGGATGAAAAAGGACTCAAAAATCAGCTGTATATATACCCATTATCAGTGTGAAAAATTCAAGATACAAAACTAATCGTAGCACCGTGATTTATGGTGGGGGTCGCAAGGGTTACCCAATATGGTTTGCTTCTGCAAATCAGTCGCAATGGGAACCATAAATGGAATGCAATTGCACTTTTCTAAGATTTCATTCGCACTTCCGGAGATATCATCATCATTTAATACATGCTGGGAAGATTTTACATCACTTAATCTAACTCTAATAATAGTTATCTAGATTCACCAATTTGAACAGAATATTGATTCTCAGCACCATTTCTTGACGATTCATTTATATAATTTCTTCGATCGAAGTCATATTGCTTGTTTTTCTAATCTGGTGAGTAAAACTTTCTTTCTAATTCTCACTAAGTTTAAGACTATAGTTTGATCGATATTCTAACATAAGTTAATAACGTTTTTACAAATATTCCGATCCTTTCCCTTTTTACAAGTTAGATTTAATAACTCTAAGTGCAACTCTTATAATCATACCATTAGTGCTGTAAATTATCTATGTAAAACTTTTGAAAATCAAATACAAATCTTATAACTAGAATAATTAGTCAAATTTACATAGTTAAATCCTTAAGTAATTTCATGAGACGTATCAGGCTTAGAAAGATAGCGTATACTAGGAGTAAGACGATCGAGTCAGGCGTTTAAGTTTAAACTTCCCACCCATTCCCCTCTAGTATACCTTAAAGTACCTACGTAACGAATCGAATTTTTTGGATAGGCATTTTTTGCATGTTAAAAATTTTTTAAAAAAAAAACGTGGAATACAGCAAAGTTTTGTTATCAAAGTCTAAATTTTCGTGTGAAAAGTTTGATGGTGAAGATAATTTACTCTGGTAAATAAAACGTTTTAAAGCTATGTAAAATTATGCAGAACCCTGCAGCCAGATTATTGATTTCCTTACAACACATGCCTGATTGCCTATCTTGTGTATAAACTTTAGTATCTTCTAGTATCTTTATTTGATACTTCAGAGCTCAAATTAATGTTTTTCAAAAAAAAGTTTTTCAACCGAACTTTCATGCATTAAAAATGACTTCGATTTTAACAAACTTTTCACCTTACAGCTCATAATACAAACGGGCCGCTCCAACTGACTTTTATTTTACCTCGCCCTGCCCCTCCGAAAAACGAAAACCTATCTAGCATCCTTTGATGTACAATGACAGGAACAATTGAATACGCATGAAAAACGTAACATTGCAAGTCAGCCAGTTGCCCGGGTCGAGATTTGGTGGTGAATTATTATAAGAAATGCGGTGAAATGAGGTTAAAAAATTGTTTGACGGCTTATTTCTTACATCTTTTTGCGGTGTATGCGGTGAATCGCTGTGAAGTATTTTTTCATTGATGCCGCAAATTTTTTTCGCCGCCTCTAGCAGTGAAAAAAATAATTCACCGCTACAGAGAACGCCGTGAAAAACATACTGTTAATCTAAGCGGTGGAAAAACTCACCGCTACCGAGAACGCGGTAAAAATAATTTATTCACCATGATTTTCACCAATTTTATCACCGCATTTTACCGCGTTTCTTACGAAAATTTACTCTACACTCCATCAATTCCCGGCTGAAGATTTCTACCTGAATCAGCACTTTCAGCTGATTTTATTGTCAAACCAGGCACCATCAGACAGCTCACTACAGAAAATCTTCTTCAGCAATATTTTTTTCACAATTGAGCTATTTTCACTGAATATTTTAGTAAAGCAAAACCCCCAATTTTTATCAATTTCCAATTTGAACTTCTACCCAACAACGGTACCGTTGTTTTCTTTTTTAAAAAAAAATCGAAAGGCTCTATCAACCAATAATCAAATCGAACAATATTCAAAACTAGCAATATAAATTAGGACAATTCGTTTGTAAAACAAACTTCGAAATTCAAAATGAGACAAATTCAAAGTGTACCAATTTTTATTTTAAAAAAGTCTGCGAAATTGACGCATCGGTATAGTTGTCGGCTTGTGGGACAGATGAGCAAACATCCGATGATGTTTGCTCTGAGATTGTTTTCCCGGAGGTTCTATCTGAAGTACTTGAACTAGTCGAGCTGAGGATGGCTGCTTACGTGCAGAAAAAAATGGAATCTATAAAATAATACACGCAATCTGATCAGATATGGATAAATTGGTGAGGTTAAATCAAATTTGTATTGCTGCCTAAGCTGATAATAATTAAAACCATTCATCTTCATCATGAAAAAACTGAACAAAGTTCAATTAAGAGCACTCCAGGTATAATCAAAAGCTTTTTTAATGAGGTTCTCTTCAAACTCCCACCCTCTTTTTCAAAAATAACGGAGCAGCATTTGGCTCTGATTTTTCTAAATATCAATTTTTGGTGATGCAAGTACAAAGAGAATATTTTAGTTTTGTTCAAACATTCTGTACGCCAAAACCATCCGTTATCAGACCAAAAAGGACGAAAAGGCAATGCTCACTTTTGTTTTGATTGAGTAGACCAAAATTTATCCGCAGAATAAATATCACTGGATAAGTTTCTCACATAAAAAGTGTCAAGACACAAAATTGCAGTTTTTAGACACAAAAAACGAAGAAATTTCGTTGCGCGGGCTGTTTTTTGTGCTCAGTGCAGATCTCTTGTTCTCTAAAGTACTTTTTTTGATTTTCGTATAAGTGAGACGATGGCGGTTCGCTGACATTTTTCTCCCTGCTGCGGATCATCAATTAAAAGGGCAGTTTCAACTTTTCAAAAGGACAGTTAAATTAGAATTGACTGAGGCAGATTTCAACCATCTAACACAATGAAAAATGAAAAACAGATTCCCAAAACAACAATCTCCAGGAGCAGCATAAAGCTTGCTTGGAGCAATCCCAACAATTTTTTTCAAATACTAATTCTTTAAACAATCTGTCATCAAAGAGTCTCGTTGATTAATATTTCAAAAATTTGTGAAGCCAATGCAATAATAAATATTGATCGTTGAGTAACTGAATTCAATTATATCTGCATCTCGCCTACCGATAAAGAGAATTTACGCGTCTATCTCGAGTTGTAAAAGAAGACACAGTACCAAGATTAAAGATTAAAAGATGAAAAGAGAAGGATTATATTTTGAGCAGTAAAAATTACTCAACTCCTGCGCATATGAACAGATAAAACTTCAGCGGTGCCATTATAAACAAAGGCTTTTGTGCAATAATTGCGGTGGGTGAAAGATTAG